>NW_004955454.1:9943898-10003765 GCF_000276665.1 Chinchilla lanigera | reverse complement strand
TAGGGGTGAGTACATGGGATTGAACTCAGGACCTTGCATTTGCCAGAGAGGCACTTATGCTGCTGAGCTACATCTCCAGTCATTGTTTTTTTTTTTTTTAAATAGATTTCTTGTGAACAACATAGCTAGAATTTTCTTCCACTCCAATCTGACAGCATCTGAAATGTAACTGGTATATTTAGATATTGATAATTGAAGTAATTACTAATAAATTTGCATCAATATCTTTATTTTATTTTATTTTATTTTATTTCTTTTTTTTTTTTTTTTGGTTTTTCTCTGGTACCAGGAACCGAACTCACGACCTTGTGCTTGCCAGGCAGGCGCTTTGCCACTGAGCTAAATCCCCAGCCCCTCAGTATCTTATTTTAAAATTTATGTTTAATTTTTATTGGTACTTGTTTGTCATACATAGGGATTTTGTTCTCTGTAGGGAGCTGATACATAACGCTTTGTAATTGTTTGCTTCACTTTTCAGTCTTTTGCCTTTCTCTCCCCTTCTATACTTTATTATATTCCATTAATTTCTCCTGTTCTCTGTTTCAGTTTTGGACATGTACTCTTTTTAGTTTTAACCAAACATTTTACATGATTTGATTTCCTCTTCTTATGCTTGTATTTTTCCTGTTCTTCCTCCTCTTTTCCTTCTTCTTCTTCTCCTCCTCTTTCTCCTCCTTCTCCACTGACTATCATAAAATTTGAAATGCATACACATGTCTAATCCAAATTCCACTATCTCATACTGCTTTATGAGTAGTATAAATACTTGACAAAACACATGTGCAATTGCTCCTTATCATCTGACTATCATTGCACTAGTCATTCTAAGGCCTCTTCTTTCCATTTAAATTTAATTTTCCCAGTCATATGTTTCCTTCTTTGTTTTGAAGAATTATTTCTTTTTTTTTTTTTTGGTTTTTCTCCGGTACCGGGAACCGAACTCACGACCTTGCTCTTGCCAGGCAGGCGCTTTTGCCGCTGAGCTAAATCCCCAGCCCCAAGAAGAATTATTTCAAATATTTCTTATAAAATAGGTCTGTTAAAACAATCTCATATTTATTTTGGAAAATTTCAAATTTCCTTTTCTTATGAAGTATAATTTTAATTTATACAAAATTCTTGATGGAAGGACTTCCTTTTTCAACAATTTAAATACCTTACTCTAGCATTCTCTTGCTTATAGTTTCTGTAGCCAAGTTGTTATGGTTTGGCTAAGTGACTCAGCAGTTCTGCATTTTGGGGTGAAAAGGACACACCCTTACCTTCTGGGATGTTGTTTATTATGTCAAGTTGAGAAGTTTAGAAGGTTAACTATGTGACTCAGCAGGGAAAAAGAGTGCTTACTTTATATTCATCCTGAGCCTGTGCAAGAGGAGGGCATGGAGATTATGTGAGTGCTACATGTGTCCCGGGTGGGAGTAGCCTACTTACAATATAAGGGAGGGAAAGAGGCTTGCTCTTCTCTACCACTCCTCCCTTGTGCTCTTGTTGCTTTGTTATCTTTCTGTACTATAAATGTTTGCCCTCTGCCATGAGCCACTCTGCCTCAGTGCCAGGCAAATATAGACTAAAACCTCCACAGACTGTAAGCTAAATAAACCTTTCCTTCCTTAATTTTGGGCATTGGGTATTTTGTCTCAGCAACAACAACAACAACAAAATCACCAAGACAGACTTTGGTACCGGGAGTGGGGCTTTTGCTGTGACTATACCTGACCATGTGGTTCAAGAGCCTTTAAAAATAGCTTATAAAAGAGTTTTAAAATGTTCAGACATGTCACCTAAAAGAATAGAGCTAAAACACCTTTGATTGTTCTGTGTGGGAGATTGTAGTCAGAGCTCAAAAAACCAAAAGGATGATAAAAATCTGCCCATGAAGAATGGGCTCGGGAGGTTTCAGCTGGAAAAAAAGACTGCACTGGGTGCTGGACTCTAGATGATATATGTTATGGCTTGGCAAAAAGTTTAACTGCGTTTTGCTTGTGTCCAAAAAATTTGCCTAAAACTGAGATTAAGGGCAGATTGATTAATCTGGCAAAAAAAATTTCCAAGCAGTCAAATGTTAAGGCAGTGTCATGGCTATTGTTGAGGGCTTTTAGTCAGATTTATGTTAAAATTCAAAAACACAGAGCCCCACAAAATGATTTAACATATTTTAAGTTTAGCCAAGAAAAAAGCTCCAATAAAGCTATAGACTGCAAAGATAAGGCTACAGAAGTTTCCAATGCTAAAAAAAACAAAAAAAATAAAAAAAGTGGCCTGAGGGCATCACAAGCAAGTCTCCACCCTTTGCAGCCTCAAAACTGAAAAGTTAAAAGACTTTGCTTTAAAAAAAAAAGAAGCCACAGAGAGCCATGTTCCAAAATGGTGGCATCAGCCATACCAGGTTCCTAAATGGCAGCAGAATAAAAAATCTGTTCCTCAAAATTTGATTCAGAGTGCCCACTAATCCAAGGCACTCAGCTTCTATGGCAAAAAAAAAAAAAAAAAAAAAAAAAAAAAAAGCTTAAATACTGCTCCAAGTAACAGCAAACCTTAACATCATCCACATAGAGCTGTTTTGTTTTTGTTTTTTTTTTTTGTTTGTTTTTTTTTCTGGTACCAGGAATCGAACTCACAAACTTGTGCTTGCCAGGCAGATGCTGTGCCGCCGAGCTAAATCTCCAGCCCAGAGCTGGTTTTAAGTACATGGCAAATACAGAAGTTCTGAGGTTCAAAATGCTTCCACCTAATTACATTTATTGTTCTACAAGTAAGTTTGTTTTCATCCCCCACTCCAACTGTAAGGTTTGTGCCTTGAATTTCTGTAGTTTCAATACAACATGCTTACATGTAGTTATTTTTTCTTTACTGCTCTCCATGCACTGGGGGCTCCTGGATCTGTACCTTATTATGTACACTAACCTTAGCTATCATTATTTTTCATTGTTTCAAACATTTATCAGGTTATTTTCCTCTCTTTATTTTCTCTTTCTGGATTTTCAGTACCCGTTTGTTAAAAACTTTGTCCTTATATCACAGTTCTTGAATATATTTACTCTTTAAAATCTCTTTTTTTCCTTGTCCTTTTCTACTTGGTACTTTTCTAAGGACAAATGTGACCAGGGATACACTTCAGCTTGGGTGGTTACCACAGCCTGGGCCTGCATAGACAGAGGAATCTCTGGACAAAACCAGGAAAACATCTCACAAAACCCTCTGACCATCAAGCTAGGAAAAGCAAGCAGCTGGAGACCACAAAGGGACGTGGAAATTGGAAACAGTTGGAATAAGTACAGGTCTTGAGTGCAGAGCATGACTGACCACACCTAGCAGGAAAGACAGGGGTGGACTCAGAATTCACACAAAAATGTGCATGTAGAAAGAAAACAGGACTTAATGACTCACTGACTGTCCCCTACATCTGGTGAATTCCAGTACTTCAGACCCTGCCAAAAGTCACTTATTCAATACCATAGAGGAAGTTTTTAGATTCATTTCTCTTTTTCTTCATTTTTGGGAAGGGTGGGTTTTTTTCTTTTCCTTTTTCTTTTTTCTTTTGTTCTTTTTTCTTCTTTTCCTTATTTGTTGTTTTCTATCACTTTCATCTAATTCTATTAATTTTCTTTTACTACTGAATAGGATTCTTTAACTTACTTTTCTTCTTTTTTTTATTTTTTAACTTACTTTTCAACTGCCTTTTCTGTTTTTTTCAAAAGTTACCTCTTTCATTCCCCCCACACTATTTGCTCTATATTTATTATTAACACCATTAAGTTTCATTAATCTTCAGAAGGTCCGTTGAATCCATGCTAGCGTTGTTGAATTCTTTTATATTTTTAATGATGGTATAGTTGTATAATTTAGTAGGTGTTTATGGACTGTCAATAGTTGGGTTGTTTTTGTGTCTCTCTTACTATTGCAGATCTCTTTTTTATTCTTAAGGATGAAACAGTGGTACTTTTTTATTACTTTGTTATGGCATGTTAAAAACCAGTTTGCCTTTGAAAGCTAATTTTGATATTATTGCCGGTATGGTACAGTTGTTGCTATTAAATGGTTTTTCCTATATGCCAATATCTGATTTGACATCATGTCATCAACAGTACTGAATTTTATTTCCAAATAGTTGAGTGCTGGGAGAATTGTACTCCACTTTTCCCTCCAAATTAATGGAGGTGATTGGCTCTTGGGACCAGAGTAAAGGTCTATATATAGCCCTTCCCAGAATGTATCACTGGAAAGCAGACATTAAAGAGATCTGCATGAGGGTCATCTGCATTGACCCTCAGTGCTCAGAGGTGTGCATACTCACTCACACACAAACATACACGCACACACACCAGGAGAAAATAAGGTAAGAAAACACCTATAAAAACTCCCAACTTCCCCACAACTGACCTATGGGGCCTCACTATAGAGGAAATTAAAAGTCAAACAAATTATATATAACTATAAAATAGGAAACAAACAAACAGATCATTAAGCTTTTCAGTGAGCTGAAAGATGGTATGACTAAAGAGGTATTTTTGACTTAGTACACAAAATGATGGATAACTTTACAGAAGACACTAGCAAAATACTACTTGAGCTACACAAAATGATAGAAAACATGAATAGCCAGTTTGGCAAAGAATTAGATTACACAAAAAGTACCAAGCAGAAAAGCAAGAGGTAAAAATTCATCTGATAATGTGGATAGCAAAGTGACCAAAGTGAAGACAGAATATCATTACTGGAGGATAGGGCTGATGCAAGGAACCATGTACTTGGATCTACCTTAAAAACAAGATGAGACTGTGAAAAGTAGGTCCAGCAACATCTAGATGATACAAAGAAGACTAATCTAAGATTAAATGGAATTAGTTTAAAATCAGAAGACAGCATGAATGGCATAAATTATCTTTTTTACAGAAACAATAGAAGAAAAATTTCCAAGTACAGGGAAAATTTTAACATACACTCTGCAAGTGAGGCATACACAACTCCAAATATCCACAATCAGAAAATAACTTCTGCAGCACACACTATAATCAGAATAACAGAAGTCAGGTAGAATCTCAGAATCTTTAAAGAAGTTAGCAAAAAGCGAAATAGTCACTTATGAAGTAAACTTGTTAGAACTATGACAGACTTCTCAACACAAAATTTAAAGGCCAGGAAAAACTAGAGTGAAGTTTTCAAGTCCTAAAGGACTTCCAACTCATACTAATATATCCTGCAGCTCTATCTGTCAAAACTGATAAATAAATGCAGTCTTTCAGTGACAAACAGCACCTCAGGAAATTTATGGCCACCAAAGTAGCACTCCAAATTATTCTCAAGGATATTTAAGAAAGAGACAATAAAGCCAGTAATACCAAAGTGTGCAAGGGGTTGAATATGTTAAGTGGGCTGAGAAGTTAACTGGCAGAGGAAAAACAGCAATTAACAGGAAAATAATGCACTGAGAGCAATTAAACAATAACTCCATGTGAATGGTCTACATCCTCCAGGCAAAGGACATAAATTGGTGAACCGTACCCAAAAACAAATCCAGTGGTATGCTCTATATCCGAAATGCATTTACTCCAAAAGGAAATTCATAGACTAAAAGCAAAAGATAGAAAACAATATTCCATTCAACTAGAGCACTAAAATGAGAAGTAGCTATTACATTTTTAGACAAAGTTGACTCCAAGTCAAAACTGATCAGAAGAAGCACAGGAGGTTACTACATAAGGAATAATATAACAGGAAGAGATAACAATTATAAATGTATATGGATCACGCACCAGTTCACCCAATTTCAAAAAGAATAATATTGGACATAAAAGTTCAGATATGCATCAAAACAACTATAGTTTTTATCCTTAGTACCTCATTATCACCAATAGAAACTCAACCAAGAAAAACTACACAAAAACTACAGAAAAACTCAACAAAGAATTATCAGACGTGAATCATGTTTTCAAACAACTGGATTTAATGTATTTCTACAGTGTTGCACCTGACAACAATAGTGTGCATATTCTCGGCAGCACATGGATAAGCATTCATATGAGCATAAGGCATGTATAAGTACATACAAAAGAAATGAAATTATCCCATGCAAACTAATAGGTCATAATGCAATCAAACTAGAAATCAAGGGCAGAGGAAGCCACAGAAATTACACAAACTTGTGTAAATTAATGATATCCTCTTCAATAATCAATGAGTCACGGAAAAAATCAAGAAAGAAATTAGTTCCTAGACTCAAACAGTAATCCCAGTACAACACAGCAAAGCTACAGGACATAAGGAAAGCAGTTCTAAGAGGGAAGTTTATAGCTACAACAGCCTACATCAGAAAAACAGCATAAAACCAAATGGAATGATATGCTTCTGAGTCCTAGAGAACACGTACACTCCAAATCCAAAGCTTGGACCAATTGAAGATTAAGCCAGAAGTAAATTAAGTTGAGACAAAAAGATAATACAAAGAATTGATGAATCAAAGAGTGGTTTCATTGAAATAGTAAAAAAGTAGACAAAGCCTTACCCAATCTTACCCCTCAAAATGGAGTACCAACGCAATTGGAAAGAAACGCATACCAATGCACTTGGAAAGAAAAAAAAGGAGAAATCACAACAAAAGCTACCCAAATCCAGATTATTAGTGACTACTTTAAATATTTACACATAAATTGGATAATCCAGAAGAGATGAATATTTTCTTATATATGAATTTCCAAAAGTGAATCAAAAGGATATAAAAACCCCAGTTTACCCAATAACAGAGAGGAACTAAGAAATCGCTGAGGGGCAGTATCACGCTCAACATTCAGGGAGTAGATTCAGGAAAGCAATGGATCATAACACAGCAGGACCTCAGTTCACCAACTTAATTCCATCACCTGATACGGAGTTCGTGAATGGAAGCAAAAGTTTGAAGGTCACTTCTGTGTGCAAGCCGGTCTGTTCCCAAACAGATGTGTTTGTGAACTGCGGGTTTATTGTATTATTGAGAGCAATACTGTAATATCCTTAAAGACTTTAAAAGTGGAGTTCAAAGGGAGAATTGACTTTATCCTTCACAGTAGTGGGGGAACACTGATGACGGCGCAATGCCCAGTGATATCATGTGTTGAAATGTATCTTTCCAACATGCATATGTCCAGCTGCGGATTTAGCTCAGCGGCACAGCGCCTGCCTGGCAAGCGCAAGGTTGTGAGTTCAATTCCAGGTACTGGAAAAAACAAAAAACCCAAAAAAACAAAATGCATATGTGGAAGTTCTGAGCCCTGGTGATTCAGCAAGTGACCATCTTTGGAGAACAGAGTCATTGTAGATATAACGAGTTGACCTCATACTCAATTTATCACCAGTAATGTGGGCATTCATTCAGTATGACTAGTGTCTTACTGAAATGGAGAAACTTAGATACAGATTTTCAGGGAGGGAGAAAATCACGTGAAGAGGAAAGCAGAGGTCAGAATGATGCTTTTATTATTCAAGAAATGCCACCTATTGCTACCAGATCAGCACAAGGTATCAGGAGGCATGAAACAGACTAGATTCTTCTCACAACTTCAGAAGGAACCAGGTCTTCCAGCACCTTGAATTCCTGACATAATTTTGTGTTGTTTAAGCCACCCAGTCGATGCCATGTTTTTATTATTTGTGATAGTTGCACTAGCAGACTAAGAAAGATGATTATGCAGGTTGAAATCTATAATATCCTTCAGAATTAGTTCAAAACACGAGAAACTTAACATATAAAAAAATAAACTGTAGAGAAAAGCCTCAGTTCAGTGACAAAGGTATTAATCATTGATAAATGTGCCAAATACTTATACTTTATTCTGGAAGCCTGACATTATAATTAAAATGACCCCAATGCGATAGAAAATTAGGCATTTCTAAAGACTTAATTTGGATGCAGAGATCATCTGTCAGATGAGCTCAGATCTACGAAGGTCAATTAAAAGGGACAGAAGTTACATTGAATACATGACAGCAAATAAAATAAGATAAATGAATAATATGAGAAAGGCTACAATTCAGTCTGAAGTGACTTTCATGAAAATTATTAGAGGGTGACAAAACTATTTGAGAAAAAGAGTACTAATGAAAGAGATTTTCAAGCCCTAGCAGCTGAGGTACTGCAGAAGAGAAGCATCCACCTTATCCTTTGATTTTATTCTTGTTTAGTTTATTTTGGTCTTGTTGTCATTGAGAAGAAAAGTACGACTGAGGTAGAGGAAACTTTAAGAAACTACCTATGACTTTGAAGTCTCTAATGGAAATTTTGAGGATGAGATTTCAAAGGCAATTTTAGCAATCCTTGAGTTTCCGGAAAAGGTAGAAAGGGTTAAGGTGAGTTCTGGAAAATAAACCACAGCAGCTATGACAAGCACTTTTCATGGACTATATTTTTGTTAGTCATTATTTTGTTTGTTAAGAATATAATCTTAGAGGCTAATCTTCATAGGTTCCATCCTGGCATCCACTTTCAATAGCTGGATAAGATGAGACATTTTACAAAACTTATCATAATGTGTTTGTAAAATGAGAATCTAATTTGCAAAACAATCAACATATCTATATTGTGACAAGACCCAAAAATTTAAGAAATCACTAACCTGACTACAAGTACCACCACCTCCATTTTCTTCTTCTTAACACTTTAAGTCTCTTTTGTATTTGTTCTCCTAGCAAAGTTTGAGTGGTAGCAGTGTTTTCTATATTTCATGAAAAGAGAAATTTGAGAAAAGAGACAGGTATACACCAAGGGAAGACGTGGTGAGACGTAAAATGGGCATCTCCAAGGCTAACAGAGAAGCCTGGGAAAGATCTTTCCCTCGCAGTCCTTGGAAGGAATCAATTGTGCTTTCACCTTGAACTCAGAATTCTAGGATCTAGAACTGTAACATGGCAGATACCTACCCCATAAACTAATTTATGATAGTACTGCTCCAGCCTACACACAGAAATTCATAGTGTGAAGAATTAGGATGTCAGTTTAAATGACAGTACCTACTTACCCAGTACTAATAGTGCCATATTTAACATCAGGTCTATATTTTATTTATGCAAGAATGATTTTGATATATTTTTACAAAGAACATTTAACTATTTTCTCTAATTTAAATTACATTAAGAGTCTTTATTTATTTGCTGCTGTATTTATTTGCTTTTTAAGTTGCAAGTTTTAGCATTTTCCAAAATTTGCAGACAATCAATGGACAAAGCCACTGATATAGCTCTGAATAGTTTACAGTTCCCTCATACATTTGCAAACTTCCTGTAATATATTGTTCATGAAAACAGTATATTGTTCATGATGACATCAACGAAAGAAAAGTATTCTCATTCTTATAATGTTATCACCTTAGCTCGCAGGAATCTGAACTGCCTCAGGTTATGAGGAGTGAGAACATTTTGTCTAATTTATACTATGGCTCCTTTAGTAATTTAACTATCAAACTTAAAAGAGCAGCAATGGAACTGGGGGTACAGCTCAGTGGTAGAGCGCCTGCCTAGCATCAACCAGATCCTACATCCAGAATTTGATTAACCTAACCCATAATCCTAACACACACCCCTCACTCCTAACCTGAACCTTAACCCTAACTCTAATCCATGAAATGTGGGGGGAAGGGAGAGAAAAGAATAAATGTATTAGGAAGGAAGGAAGGAAGGAAGGAAGGGAGGAGAGAAAGAAGGAAAGAAGGAAGGAAGGAAGGAAGGAAGGAAGGAAGGAAGGAGGAAGGAAGGAAGGAAGGAGGAAGGAAAGAAGGAGGAAGGAAGGAAGGAAGGAAGGAGGAAGGAAGGAAGGAAGGAGAAGAAAGAAGACGAGAAGTGAAGAGAAGAGAGGAGAAGAGGAGAGAAAAAGAAAGAAAAAAAGAAAAGAAAAGAAAGAAAAAAAGAGAGGAGAAAAGAAAAAAGAAAAGGAAAAAAATCAGAAGAGACCAAAGAGTCTATGGTGTGTCTCTCTGTACTAAATCAGTTAATCAAACTCTAGATCTGGCTGCCCTTGGGAATATGAGAAGCAGAAGCAAGATTCTCAAGTTGCCCCTTTTCTGCACTGACCTCATAGGCCATTTAGGAGGAGAACAACCTGATTAACCCAGGGAATGAACCATGTTTGTTGTTCTGTAGCCATAGCCTGAAGCTACTCGTGTGTACTTTGAGAGTGGTAATTGCTCTGATTTAACCAAGGAGACATAAAAAAACCCTCTGTTCGAAGGATGATATTATAAAAGAAATGGAAAAACATCATTTTCTCATGCTAGCTCAAGCCATATTTTATTCTGCAGAATAAGATATTTTCTAAGGAGAATAAATCCTAGCTTTGTGGATTGTCTGTCCCTAGCCTGTTCTCTCTGAGTTATGATGATAGGTAAATAGATGGAAAATAATGGTCTAGCATCAATTCTGCAATCATCAAGCACATTGCAGGCTGCAAATTTTTGTGAACGATGTGTCTTAAGATTTCACAAGTTATTAAGTGATCCTACACTGGCAAGGAATTGGTAAATATTCATGTCTGTGGATACTATAGATACACAAGATGGAGCCCTTTAGACTATATGCTATGCTAATTAAACTCCTCAGGTTCACAGCATCTGAATTTCATATGAAACTTAAAATTCTTGTAGTATTCATGAAGGAAACAGAAGAAGTACTACACTCAATGTTAAATTTTAAAAAGTATACATACATGTCCAATTAGATAGACCTAGTTTTTAAATCCTCGCCTATTATATTTTAAAGGAGGAAGGACATGAAACACTAATAAGGTTAATAAGAGAATCAAAAGTAGAAATATGTTCCTAGGCCAATCTTGACACTTTAAGTAGTCTGCTGACACAACGAGGAACTGATTAGGAGTGAATAATTACATCAGAACAAGAATCTCTTAGTTTTACAAGAGGCTCCCCACCTTGAAAGCACCAGCTCACAGCCAGGAAGACTACAGGTCCCTCCAATTTATCTCAATAAAGTGATAGAAAAACTTAGAGAATGTCTGTGTTTCTTATTCCTTGATTCTATCTCTGTTCTTAAACACTATTCTTGCTTTTTTTAAATAAAATGCAAAGAAATATGTAATCTAGACTGTCATTCTTCAACCTAGTGCTCCGAAGCTTGTAATCTGATCTTAAATCTACAGCATAGTAGAGCAAAATTAGGAGGGCTGGGGTCTAGCACCGAGATCTAGCTTAGACCAACCTCTTAATATGTGTTATCTGCTCCTCAAGTAGAGCCAAAGAGTTTTGCGCTGAAACTAGTGCAACCTCAGATACTGAAGATGCTCACAGTGGTTACCCAGTGACACAGAGGGAAGAAGCCAGACTTGTTTCATCCGATGAACATCTATGTTTTAAAACCCCTTCCTAGTCTGTGAATCTTTAATTCGAAGATAAGTGCAGCAGAGCTGTGAGAAAAAAGATACTGGTGCGAAATCAATTTTAAAAATCAAACTAAGCTAGATTATTTATAGTGAAATACGACACAATTATTCCATAAGGGAAGCACTAAAACACTCAAGAAAACTGCTTGCACAAAGCCCTAACTCAGCGTAAACTGTTGAAATTGCTTATGGAACCTGAAATGTCAGATAATGTATTTGAGATTTTTGTTAGACTTTGACAGTCAGGCTGTCAGAATAGCATGTTATTTTCATACATTGTAAAACACACACTAAGCTAACTGATCTTTTATCTCTTTGTGGTGGTATTAGTTCAGTTCATCCCTAGATATGCTATAGGTGGGGTTCTTGTGTTCAACAGGTTGCTAATTCTTACATATGTGATAATTATTTCTCAGAAATATAATTTTAATTCTATTATGACTCAAAGTGAAAACATTTCGAATCCCAATAGAAATGGCAGACAAGCTGACCAGAAATCTCAACAGACATGCTCATTGTATCCTGTATGAGTCAAAGAAAATTCTGGGACTTCTATGCAACATTTCTGCAGAAACTGACATAATTTTTCATTTTCTGTAACCATATACTTAAAATGAATGTATTACATCAATATGGATGAACAAAGAATATAATGGAAAGATATCACTTAGATAATGTCTACCCACTCCCATAATTCACAAGTTGGAATGTGAAGTCCACATCAATACATTAGCTGTCATACAACAACAACAAAAAATCACTACACAATAAGTAGGACATATTGACTTTAAGATTTACTAAAGATTTAAAGGAGTTGTTTTTATGATTAACCAGATATATGTGGTACTAGAGCAGAATATGTGAAAATAACACGTTTATAAAGAACTTCAGAATTTTTAAAGAAATATATTCCATCTCATGTACCCCTAAATATCTAAAGGTGCTTTATTCACTGTCTCCTTTCAGGTAACTTCTGTGGAAAATCTGAACAAACTTGTTCTGTATTCTCCTTGCAAAGCGTCGTTGCTGTAGCTTCTGTCTTATCTTATTTCTCTGTCACTGTAAGTTTGGTTAAAGCAAGGAAGAGAACTGGCTCTTCGGCCATCCTTCATTTAACTATAACAGTGCTAGTAAGAGAGGAATTTGGGTTAGAAAATTAATGTGTGCTTCTCTTTAACAAATGCGATGGCTTTGATTTCTTTGGGTCTGAATTCTCAAATGAAAGATTTTGTCATTTGGTGTTGTTTACAGCTCCAGACCTATAAATTTTTAAGCAGCACAATAAGGAAATCATTTATTGCCTCTCTAATTTATCCTAAACTAAAATTTTTAGCAACCAGAGGATGGAATGTTTCTTGACTGTCTCACCAGCTAGAGAATATTTGTCTTTTCTCTTCGTACACCGAAAGACCAGACAGAGGCAGACAGAGGCGCAGACTCAACATGGTTCAACCGTGTCCCTTCCTAAATCTAGGAGCTGCCAAAGTGATCGTATTGAGAGGCGAGGCCCTGCAGAGATAATGAAGCTGTCAGGCTCCTCCTTGTGAACGGTACTACGCCTTTACAGATGCTGCTTTGTACAGGGTTTTGTATCTCTCCCTTCTGATGTCTGCAATATAAGGACACAGTATTCCTCACCAGCCAATTAACCTGGCTGGTTCTTTGATCTGGGGACATCACCGCCTCCAGAGCTCTGAGGAAATAAATTTTCTGTTCTCCATAAATTGTCTTTGTCTCAGGTGTTGTATTATAGAATAAAGTAGATGAAGACAATATATTAAAATTAAAAAGTGGAAATGTATGTCACATCATACTTTCAGTACTTTCGTTGTTTTAAAGGAAGATTGGTATTATGGTCCTGATGTTATTGTCTGTACTGTGAGATAAAGTGAATTTGTATCCTGCTGTCAGGAGCCATGATTTTTCACAGCAAGAGAAAGGAGTCATAATGGAAGGTGAAAGGGTTTTAAGTAATGGCTCTACTGTTAGAGAAGGAATGAGTAAACACAGTGCCTAAATTTGCATCTCTAAATATCCCTTTCTTAAAGAAATAGATAATTTCAGGGCCAGTGATACAGAAGTAGGAGACAAAACACTATCACATACCATTAGGATATATTATATGGGCTCAGGAGATACTTAGAAAAAGCTGCTACTGGCCAGATTTGAGGTCACTTGATCATCAATAAGAATATGTACAGTGATAGAACAAATATATTTCACATCATGAAGTTACATCTCTCATTGTTTTTATCCTTTTAATGTCCTATGATTATTTCTGACAATGCTGTCAATTTTCCACACTTACTAATAATAGTTCAGAACTTTTTTTGTTCTACCATAAAATACAGGTATGATATATCAAAAAAAGAGACCTGAAATAGTACAAAACAGCACACAAAAAAACAATGATACAGTAATATTTTTTATAGCTGAAATAATTTTCATTTTTCCTGAACGACCTGAAGCTGTCTCACTTTGTTTTTGTACTATTAGGATTATGTAATTCTAGGGACATTTAGGGTTTGTTTTAGAAACTAATATACTTTAAGTGCTTCATTTTGGAGTTTTATACATCCCCAAGAAGGTGGAGACAGTACAGTGACTGTCCTGGAAGGCTGAAGCGTTTGTGCTGGAAGCCAGGAAACAATGTCCACATTGAAGGCAAAGACTGGGCTTCACAGAGGGGAGACTTCCTCCTTCCTTACCCTTTTATTCCACTCAGGGGATGAGCCCATTGGCTGGTGCCACTCACACCTACAATGGGTCTTCTATCTTCAGTAAATCCCTTGAGTCACACCCTGAAAGATGCTGAGACAATTGTGTCTCTCTTCCTTAAACTGACAATCAGTTAATTATCACAGCAGGCAAATGCTTTGAATCAACTCAGGCAGCCATGATACACAAAGAAACTTCATGAAAAAGAACTTCAAGAACTGCTTCCAAAAATGGCAAGAACAATGGGAGAACTGTGTTTAAAGCAAGAGAGAAAATATTGCAGGGATTCACAGCAGTGTGTCTCTCAATGTAACTTAAAATTTAAACACACCATTTTTCTATCACAACTCATAAAAAGTTGCTGCATTTTTGTTCTTCCAAAGCATTTGGATTTGTCAATAATGTTTAATTTAGCTGTCTTAATGATGCTGGACATTGTATTGTGGGGATTATTTTCATTCCCCTAAATATTAGAGACAATGAACAAACATTCACGTGCCTATTTGCCATCCTATTCAGTGAAATATTTCATAGTTTGAGTTCATTTTGTTGCTTTTAGATTTTAGTGTTGAGTTTCCAGAATAAGTCTTTATCATATTTGTGCCTTGGGGATGTTTTTTTTCATCTGTAGCTTGGGAACTTTCACAGATAAACTGTTTTAATTTTGATGAGGCACCAATTATTTATTATTTTCTTGGATGAATTGCGCTTTGTGTGCCATGTCTATCAAGTCTTTGCTAACCTTAGTTCTAACAGTTTCTCCTAAAAGTTTTATGAATTCATACATTTCACTTAGAGTTTTGAAACACTTTGAATTATTAATTTTTAAAATAAATTATTTTAGATCAATAATTACTTTTACCTGTGGTCTTGCAATTACTTTGGCACCATTTTTTGGAAAGATCATCCTTTCTCCTCTCATTAGCTTTGACATGTTTGTCACCTATTGTTCAATATTATTTACACATGCTCCTTTCTCAGGTAATTTTAGGTCCATGGCCCAGCTGTGTCAGTGCAACTGGGTAGTTTGAGGAGACATTGATGAAAATAAAGCAGGTGGCATGTGAAGAACAAAATTTATATATACTTACAGGTATAACGTAAAAAAGGAATTCAATATTTTTGTTGTTATTTTTGGGTTTTTTTTGTTGTTGTTGTTTTGTTTTTGCAATACTGCTGATTAAATCCAGGACATCCACATTGAGATACACCCCCAGTCACTCTTTCATTTTTATTTTTTGAGACTGGATCTTGCTACATCACTAAGTTGCTTAGCTTAGGTTCGAACTTGTTATCCTTCTGCCCCAGACTTCCAGAGTGCTGGCATTTCTGTGTAGGGCTAATGTGCCCCAGTATCTTGAGATTTACTAACAGACAAAGGTCCGTTGGTGACGGGATGGACAAGGAGATGGCTCACAAGGTACAGTGATGACAGGCAGGGCAGGAGATCTCCAGAGGTCTGGTGGGAGTGGGTCAAATAGTAACTACGAGAAAGAAGTTGGATGTTTCATTAGTACCTAGCTGAGTAAGTAGCACTTGTTTCCATATTGTAAGTAAAACTACATAAGCAGTGACATCATTATCTTGCTTTGTTCCATTGTATAACAAGCATTCCAAGGAACAATGAGCATAGCATACCGCTGAAGGTAGGTTCTCATTACATATAATACATGTACAGGTTTGCTCAGTATTAGCTGGGACTAGTCCATCAGATGATCCACACTGTCTGGTCTGGGCATACTTTTCAATGTCTCCCTGATTTGGCAAGAGTCATGAAAAAGAAAAAGGGCATTTCAGGCTCATGGTGCTAAATGCCTCACTTTCTCTTCAGGAATGATACAAATACATATTCTGGGCTGTTCATCTATGTGCAGATTCTTCTGCAAGTAACACAGTTCTGTTATACAGCATCTCTGCAATAAATCTTGAAATCAAGTACAGTGACCATCCAATTTTATTCTTAATTTTCAAAGTTCCTTTTTGTTATTATAGTTGTTTGGCCTATCCATGTGAATTTTAAAATAACCACATCTACATCCACAGAATATCTTGCTGGAATTTTGACAAGAGTTGACTTATACCTATACATTCACTTGGAAATTGGCAGTCTCTATTTTGAGTGATATCATCCAATGCAGTATGTCTCTAAATTTATTTAGCTCTGCCTTAATTTATTTCACAAGAGTTTTGGTTAGTCCAGCTTTGATGTGCTTTGGATATTTCACCTTAATTTTCTACTATACTATGTTATTGTTTTGTGTAATTGTGAGTGCTATGATATTTTAAATTTCAGACAGTAGGTGTCTATAGAAATACAAAGTGATTATTGAATATTGACACTGTACTCTTATGATCTAGCTGTTTAGCTCTAGTAGGATTCTTTGTATGTTTCTTATAATTGTCTACATAGATAAATATGCACATTATAACTTCTTGTTGCAGATTTGTCTGTTTTTTTTTTTGTTATTGCATGGGTGAGACTCCTAGCACTATTTTCATGAAAAGGTGAGAGAACCAGCACCCCTGCTTTAGTCCCAAACTTAAGAGCATAGATTTCCATATTTTCTTTATTGCATTAGCTCTAGTTTTTCTGTAGATGTTGTTTATCAACATCTTTTTATCACAAAGTTTTGGAGAGCATTTAACATAAAAGCGTGCTCAATGTTATCAAGTGATAAGCCTGTTAATATGAGAGCTGTGCTGTTTTTAAAATGTTGTATGAGGCTAGAGCCTAGGGATAAAAAAAAAAAAACCCTTCCTGACAGTACATACTTTTCAAATTACTTAAAATAATTTTGCAGCTACAGAGAAATATTGCTCTGTGGTTCTTACTTTCCTTACATTTATTTATATTTTATTATCTCTTTGCAGATTTTAGAGTAAGATAACTCTAGTTTCATGAAAACTAATTAAGAAATATATTTTTTCCTATTCTGTGTTCCAGAAAGGTGCTATGGAATTAGTGTTCTCCTATTTTAATGTTTTGTAAAGAAATTCTTCTTCTATTTACTGTTTATAAGTGAAGTGATTCTTCCCACAGATTTCTTTTGGGAAGAACTTTTACATTGAACCCCTATTTGCTTAATAGACATAAAGCTACTCATATCAATTGATTCCAGAAAATCTGAGGTAGTTTATCCTTTGTAAAGAAATTTATATCTAATTTGTTAATTTCTCTCTCTCTCTCTCTGTATATATATATACATATATTATATTTTTTTTCCTTAATTACTTTTGGTTTTTCCAAGATCTGTAGTTTCTCTTTCATAGTGATCTCAGTCATTTATAGGCAACTTTTTTTTCTCACCCTCTTAGAGATTCATCAATTTTTTTCAAGGGATAAATTTTTTCTTCACTAATTTTCTCTGTGGCTTTCCTATTGTAAATTTCATGAATTTCTGACTTAATTTTCTATTGTTCTTCTCCTGTTGATTTAGTTTGAAACTAGTGTCTTTAGATTCTGAGCTTGAAAGTCCAGGTTATTTCAATTCTCTCTTACTTTCTAATATGCATACTTCATGCTAAAAATCTCTAAGGACTTCTTATCCCACATTTGAAGACACATTTCATTTTTAAATAAATATATCTTTTATTATTTTTAAGGCATTTTGACCCAGGAGTGTTTAGAAATGAGTTCTTTCCTCTTCCAATATTTTAAGGTATTTCAGTTATCTTTCTAGTCAAATCTGTTGCTGTCTAAGTCTATACTTTGTATAATTTCTGTTAT
This sequence comes from Chinchilla lanigera, assembly GCF_000276665.1. Lineage (NCBI taxonomy): Eukaryota > Metazoa > Chordata > Mammalia > Rodentia > Chinchillidae > Chinchilla > Chinchilla lanigera. The sequence goes on along the minus strand of NW_004955454.1, from coordinate 9,985,964 downwards.
TTTCATGAGTTATGGTGTGTATTATTGTCCAGAATGTGGTCTCTCTTGTTGACTATTTCATGAGAACTCAAGAAGAAAATGTATTCTATCACTGTACATACATTACATATTAAAACAAGGTGATTAAAATAATTAATATGATCAAAGTAATGTTACCCTGTTAAACCATTTTCATAATCATACTTATTTTTGTTTCTTCACTTCCTGTTTTAGCCTTGGTTGCTTTTATTTTTTATTTTTATTTTCAGTTTTATTTTTCATTATTTGTTTACATTCAGCTCACTCAGTTGTCATGCCTGAATGTTCTAGACATAAAAATTTTCCACTATTTTTATGGGGTTTTAAAATAAAATCTTACAGAACTGAAACACCGAAACACTAAAATACAGAAATCTCATTTAACTCACTTCACAAAAGCTTTAATAGGTGGCGTATATTTCCTGAAACCATTTCAATACACACAGTGTCCATACTAACACCAAATGTAAATAGAGAAATGACAAAAATTAAAAGCTCCACCCAAACAAGCCTATAAAGGAAATTTACAAACCACTGAAAATGCAGAGTCCCAAATATGGCTAAATATAGGTCACAGAATGGGCGGGAAGGACCATAGCAACATGGACCAGGTGGGAGGAGAGAGCAGAGTGCCAGCTGACGGGTAACTGTGATGTGTAAAACTGAATCTTCTAATGAGCTTAAGTGCAGAAGGTACAGTAAAACCAGTGTTGGAGGTGGCTCTGACTGCAATTATCAGAGCACAGCTACAGGCTACTCCTCGTACTGTACATACAACTCCACACGTCCAGCCAGAACTGTAGGGCCCTTCCAGCTCCTACTTGTCCCCAAAGGGCAGCTATGGCAAACAAACAGACCACTGCATGTACTTCCAGTGTAGCTAGAGACTTCAAGCTACTGGTTAGCTCTTTTAAAAAAAAATTTACACAATTTCATCACTGATATGTTAGTCAGCTGTCCATCACTGCGACAAAATCCCTGAGAAAACCAGCTTTTAAGAAGAAAAGGTTAGGGGCTGGGAATTTAGCTCAGCAGCACAGCGCCTGCCTGGCAAGCGCAATGTCATGAGTTTGATTCCTGGTACCTGAAAAAAACAAAAAACAAAAAAAAAAAAAAAAGAAGGAAAGGTTGACTTTGGCTCAGATTTCAGAGGGTTCAGTTCATTGTCAATTGGCCCATTTCTTTTTGGCATATGGCCAGGCGTTACATCATGGTGGAGGAAGCCCTGGCCTCATGGTGTCTGGGAAGGGAAAGAGATGGAAAGCAGTAAGTATCTCAAAGTTCCTTCAAGGGCAGAATTCCTTTGAACTAACATTTTTCCATCTGGCTTCATCTTCTAATGGTTCTACCACTTTCCAGTAGCACCACAAGCGGGGCACTAAACCTCTGATACATAGGCCTGAGCAGGAGTGATATTTCAGATCCAAACTATTGTATCCTGTTTATATCTAGCACAATTTTTCTAAATGATAGTAGATTTCACAATACATAATTTTACTTAATTAAATCCATGTTCAAATGACAATATACTGTTTCCATGAATGTCTAGGTATCTCGTAATATGGCATTCCCCTTCTCTGTTTCCCATCCATTATGCTGTTTATGTCACTCACTTAACTTATCCATATATGATCAAGTCATGAATTACTTTAAATGATTAAACAATAAAAATTTCAAACAATTAAATATAAGAAAAATAATTATTTGTATTTTAATTTGTTCTTTCTCTTATGTCCTTCCTTTTTTTATGTAGATCTGAGTTACACTATCTATTTTCCCTGGAAATCTTCCTTTTCACTTTCTACAACACATGTCTGCTAGTGATCTTTTGAAAAATAGCTTTTGTTAGATACAGAATTCTAAGCTGATGCAAAATTTCCCCTTAACATTTAAAATATAGCACTCCACTCCCTTTTTGTTGTTGGATATCTTATAATAAGTCTCCTGCAATTTTTGTACTTACTTTTTGATATATAAGGCATGTGTAGTAGATTGACAACTGGTGGTCAATTTATAATCCCCAGCTGAACAGATGAAGTGTGATGCTGGGTGTGGGAGCTGGTGGAAGCTGTAAGGAGCTGTCGGTTGTTTTGGAGGAGCTTGTCATGCTGGCTTTTCTGATGAACTTGGCTGTTTTCATCCTCCAAGGAGCTCGGGACTTTATTGGCACTGAGAATAGCTTCAGTTCACTTTTGGGGAGCTCTGGTCCTCACTCTGAGCATCTCTTCCTGGCTCTGGAGGAGAAGAAGGTACATAGCTCAGTCTCCTGAAGAAGCTTGCTGCGTTTACTTTCCTGAGGGGAACTCAGCCATCTTGATCATCGGAGGAGGTTGGGACCTCACTGTTGCTGAGGATGGCTGTGGTACTTTTCGGGGGAGCTCTGGTTCTTACTTTGCACGTTGCTTCCTGGCTCCAGTGCAGGTCCCCCAGCCTGCTGGCACAGATCCTTCATCCTGCTGGCACAGACTTCCTAGATTCCACCACTGACCTTTGGGCCTTCCCGGTGCAGATATGTGAAACAGGCCTGCATGAGATATTGTTGTGGGCTTTGCACCTCCGGCTGGACTCGTGGGAGGCATTAGTGTGAGCTCTAGGTCCTCAGCTGGACTCATGTAGGACATTACCACAGGATCCAGGCCCTTAGTTGGATTCTTGGTCCACAGTGTGTGGACAGATTTCCTGCACTCTTTTGTATTTCATTCTTTAGGTGACTTATAAATAATCATATGAAATATGTGTCCTGTATTATATTGTTCCCCTTGCAGAAATAACCCCCAAATGAACACAATGTGTTTTCCTCTGGCTTCTCTCTTCATTGCTGGTTTTCTACAGTTGAAATACCACATTCATTGAAATAACTTCAGTACTTATCATGTTTGGCCTTTTCATTCTTCTTGAACTTGTGGTTTTATGTCTGTTATTAATTTTGGACAGTTCTCAGATATCACAACTCAAATGCTCTCTGTTCTCTCCTGTGCCTCTCTCCTCCTTGTTATTTCTTCTTCAGTTATTCCATATGTGGTATTTTGAAATTATAGCAACTTTCTTGAATGTTTCTTTCTTTTCTTTCATTTTATTTATCACTTTAGTTTAGTAGGGTTTTTTGCACTTGGTTTTTTCAAATCTGATTAAGAAAGCAATGACATTTTTAGCTTATTGACAGCATTTTCAATCTAATGTTTTATCTGTATTCCTCAGTGTTTTTCTCTGCTTTAGTTGCTCATTGATTATTTGGTTTTCTGCTTTTGAAATTACAGAATTTACCATCACAGACATAGCTATTTTTAATTACCTATCTGATAATTTTAAAATCTGTTGCTCATCTGATTCTGATTCTTTTCAGACTGTTCAACTTTTACAAGTGTCTGTGTATTTCATGTCATTCTTCACTTGCCTTAAATATTTAAATCAGTTTAACCTGAATTAATATCTCCAACATAGTAAAATTTCCATTAATATGATACATGTCTTGCAAATTATTTCAACATTTTTAATGTATTTTGTTTACTTTACATATTTTTACATGGAGGTCTGTAGTTCATGTTTTATTCTCTACCATAATATGTAAAAGTATCTAAGTATTTCAAAAATTTCTTTTACATGGATATGTTTATTGCTGCTGCATAAGACTATTACTTGTTAGAGTGAATTGATTTATATTTGGCAATTTTCTTGTCTTTTGTCTGAAGAATTTGGGCTTTTCTGGGTTTTCTGTGCTGGTAAATCTCTTATACCGAAGGTGACAGTATGTTATCCTTCCTTTTAATTTTTCATGCTTTTTAATTACTACAATTTTTGTGAGGCTAGTTTATTAGGATTATTTGATAAGAATTAGTAAAGTTAAACATTTTTGTCATGCTTCTGAATTTACAAAAATTTTAAAATTATTTTTGGGTCAATGAATATAATATTTGCTCTCACTTTTTGAAATTATGCTTTATCTGAGGAAATTGTCTTTCGTGATAGACTAAACATTAAAAATGATTTTAAGCATTTGATGATTTTTCATTATCTTTTTTTCATAGTGGAAGTTGCATTTCATCAAACTGTTACATTTTTAATTTAATGAGATGATGGTATTTCTTCTTAAATTGCTTAAGGATTTAAATTTTATTGACAGATTTCCTATTGTTGAAGATGCTTTCCTTGTCCAACCTAAGTCCAATGAGATAATGATTATTATATCTGAAACATCAGTGAATGCTGTTTACTAATGTTGATCTCATTTCTTTGTATCTATATACTTGAACAAAATTAAATGTTTTCATAACTTTTCATACTGTTCTTTTCTGATTGTTCTATGAATTACATTTGTCATATGGAGTAAATATTGAATTTGAAACTCTTGTGTCTTTATTTTATTTCCTCCACATTTTTGTCCAAAACTGAAATTATATTTCTTGAGTAAGTGAAAGAATTTTCATATTAAAGTATTTTTTCTTTTGGAGATATGATGAATGTCCCTATTATTTTGAAATGTCTTCATGGTGTTATATATATTTTTTTCAATATCTAATTTAGGAACATTTTTTCATCCTCCCAAAAGATTCATATTCCCTGAAAGGAGTTCATTTCCTGAAATAACTTCACATTTTAATAGTTACATGGTATGGTTTGTTTTGAGTTTGTCTTTGGAAGAGTGTCTAGGAAGTTTTCAATTTTATGTAATTTTCAAATAAATTGGTACTTAAAATTTCAGAGTCTTTCTGATAACTCCAATGTATGCAGCTCTGTTGTTTTATTTCTGTAGAACATATACTGTTTTTCCCAATTTTCATGCATGCTGTCTTGCTCTTTATCCTGATAAATGATTTACTGTACCACTGATATAATGCTATACTTGAAAATAAGGGGGTGCGGGGATACATCTCAGTGGCACAAGTGTCTGCTTGGCAAGCTAAGGTCTTGAGTTTGATTTCTGGTACCAAAAAAAAAAAAAAAAAAAGGGAAACAAAGAAAGAAAGAAAAAGATATATTAGTTGGTTTAATGTGGCGTAGTGGCACACAACTGTAATTTTGGGCCTCGGGAGGCTGAGGCAGGAGAATTGTTGCAAGTTTGAGGCTAACCTGGGCTGCAAAGTGAGCTCAAGGCAAACCTGAACTGCATAGCGAGACCCTTCTTCAAAAAGACAAAATAATAATAATAATAATAATAACAATAAGGTTACCAACATAATGTAAAACAGTATGATATCTGCCTCCAGAGAGGATTTGCATTTGCTCCTGTCCAGACATTAAGCCACCAGCACTCTGGAACCATATAAACTACTTTCGACACTAAAGGCTATTGCAAGATGGGTAGTACTGGGGGTGGAGGTAGAGTGGTGGGGCATCTACATAGCATGCTTACTCATACTCCTAGCATATACATTTTCAATACCTTAGTATTTGCCAAGACAAAACTGCAAAGTACTGCCCCTCAAGGTGCCTCAAACTGTCAGTTTCTATTGAATTAGAAAATAAGGAGGAAAGCAGACCAAACACACAGCCCACATTGCTGTGCTACCATCATGCACCTGTCCACCTGTCCTGTATCCTTAGCAACCTTTGCTGCCCCAGAGTGTGTGTTTGTATAATTGGCCAATCTTTTTCATAGTGAGTGTGTGTATGTGTGTGTGTGTGTGTGTGTGTGTATGGTCGAGAGGGGTAGCAAAAGTGGGAAACTTGCACTAATTATCAATATGTTTCTAGTGTTTTCTTTTATTGCCCTCTCCTTTTCCTTGCTGAACTCCTAATGTGCATTTCCTTGCCACTTAATTCTTATTTTTATTAGTTTCCCACTGTCGCAATTTTCTTAATGTTAAAATAAATTCCCAGTCTTGCATTTTCCTCCAAAGTACAGTAAAGTCTATTCATTTCTCTCTCTCTTAAAATTATCTATGTTTAACATTTTCTATGTTATCATCTAATATAAATTTATAGATATTTCCATTATGATTTCTTCTTTGTACTATGAGTTACATAGAAGATGTGTTAATTTCTAAATGTGTGGAGCTTCAAGTGAATTTTCCATCACAATTCCTAATTTTTATATTGCAATAAAAAATATAAGCTATGAGTATTGATTTATGGATGTGATTTCAAAGGAAGAACCTTTTTTCAATGTCCAGGGCACTGCTCTCTCCAGAGATGTTCCTCAACTTACTACCTGGTAGCATGTTGATAAACCCATGCTAAGATGCCAAACTATCATTAGAAAATGTATTAAATGTGCTAACCCAGCTTAGCAAGATTACACACTGTGGTGTTGAAAATGATATGGCAAGTGCGTTCAATGACACTGGCACTCATAAGAGACCAAAAGGGGAGGAACGAACAAAGCTTTTTTGAGCCGGCTGACGGACAGTCTCTGACCAGGAGCCAGAGAAAATGTCCTCCTCAATCTGGGTCTCACCTTCAGTTTAAGTACATTTTTAGGTTTCTATAGTAACAATTACCTCATTTTTGGGAATCTTATAAGAATGTCACAATTATCACAAGGTTTACCTTTCCCAGAAGCTGTCAAATAACCAGATTCCAGATGACCATGGCAGCTTAACTTTTAGCTTGCTTTCCAGTTTTTCCTGTTTGTTCTGTTCACATTTTCTGACTCTGCACTCCTTAAAGTGTGTTGATAATTAACTGGGGGAACTGGGGTAAAGAGTAGGGTCAACCACAGCTTAAGTGAAATTAAGTGACTTTTCTTAATATGGAGTTTAAAAAAGAACATGGAATCTCTCTTGCCCTGGCAGTGTCAGTCAGTCCCTCATGATCATGTATCTGGTAGGGACCAGAGTCTCTCTGCTACTGCTGAGGATCCTGAGCAAAGTGCGTTGCACATCTTTAGCTCGAGGAACAGATCTAGAGTTGAAAATTTGAAGTATATCTTCTACTCGAAATTTAAAGGAAAACCTACATACAGTTTCCAGCTTTACTTGCTTTCAATTACTTGTTTTTGTTTGACTCTGAAAAACAATTCACTTTGGAGGTCATCGAGCTGAGGAATATATTATTAATCCCCAACTAGCTTTGGTATCAACAACCCTCCTGATGTGTGTGTTGTGATGATAATGATTGCCTAGGTAACCTTCAGGGACTTGAAGGTAATTATTGTCAAACTACCAGTTCTTCCCTTGGATCTGTGCACCCAGAAGTCCCTGGGTGACTTCTAGATGTCATGGTGCTGAAACAATCACATATAGATCATGGTAATGCCATTATTTTGTGAATGTGTGTCTCAAGAAGAGCCAGAATGCTTGATAACATATGTGCAGACCACTGTTGACTTCACCTCCAGCCTCCTTTCCCCATTCTTGAAGCCATTAGTACTTGAAGCCATTAGTTAACCCTACCTTTGGTCTCCAATCTTGCTGATCTGCTCCTCAAATAAACTCTTTCTTTATTTAGAGAACTCATTGATTCAGTGATGGACATGCTGGTCACGGATATAACAGGCCCAGTGCAGTAATAGTTCATGTATATTGTTTTCACACCATCATAAAAATACTGTAAAAATTGTGTTGGCTCATGGACAATTACCCTAGCCAAGAGAAGGCAGAATAATAGGAGAGTAGTGACTTTCATTTAACAATGGACATGTTTAGAATTGCTCATTTCCTGGTAGGAAAAGTATGCAGCATCTACGTTAAGAAAACTGGGAGCACGTACTCTGACTCCATCGCAGAGAGGCACATCTGTCATCTGCTATGGTTGTGCTGGCTCATCTGCCGACTTCTCCAACAGGGGTACACTGGCTTGTGTTTTGTCCCATCTGCCTGGCTCAGCACCCATGAACAAACACTCCAGAACAAGTTCGCCATTATTTCCCCTCTATTGTTTTGGTGCATATTTAGTAACCACTGTGGCAGCATCTGTTTGCACTGACATGTCTTCCTGGATGACAAATTATCCCCTCAAGTCTCAGTTACTCTTCTCTGGCACTCTTGTTTTGAAGACAGAGCTCAATACTATTCTGTCCAAATTCTTTTCTCTTAATCCCTGCTATTTCCCATATATATTTTCAGAACAGAAAGTACTTTCAGGATAGATACAATGTTGAACAGCAGAAATTCCCATGTCTTTCATTTTCATGGGGACTCTGTGAGAGCCAAATCTTCCAAACACAATCAGTTTCAAGATAGGTGCATTAAAGATAGAACCAAAGATCTATAGATGTATCTATTTATCCTTGTTGTTGTTTTACTTTTGGTTTTACATGTTGGAAGTTATGGTACTATAGTTAAGTACAATTAGAGTTTTGGAGGCTGGCATTTTGCCCAGTGGCCTAGAGTGCATAGGGCCCTGGGTTCGATGTCCAACACTACAAAAAGAAAGAAATTTGCTATTTTCTCCTGGTGAAACAAACTCTACTGTTTAACCTCTAGAAAGGCATTGATCTTCTGAATATTTGTTTTTTTATTAATAAAACCTCACCACCTTCCTATTTACTTTATCTAATCTGACCACTGCATCTGGAACCTCAACTACTTTGTGATCAGCATCTTTGATTATGTTTGCAATCACTCTTGATGCCTCAACCTCCGTATTTCATGTGATTGTGAAAATTATAGTCTCAATCATGAAATTGTACCTATGGGATTTTTGTGGCTTTCAGATGTATTATTTGAATGTTTTCCTCCTAGGTCCATGAAAAGAGTCAACAGTAAAAACTTGTTGAAGTTTACTTCCCCAAAGACCAAAGTCTAGAACTCTAGAATACAGTGGGTTCTAGATAATTATGGTGCATCTGTCCCTGGAAATTCTTTGTTAATGCTGTTTCCCCTTTCAGAGTTACCTTCTCTGACTTTTCCTTGGGTAATATTCTGGCTTCATAATTTGTCCTTTTCTTGAGTAAATCCCCTTTGGAGTCTATTTCTATGTGATTCTCATAATGATTTTTAACCTTGTCAGGACCCAGAATTTTTCTCCTCTTTCCTCATAAGAGAAGCAGCAGTGCTGTCATGGCTGCCTTCAGTTCTCTGGCTTTCTTTCTCTTTAGCTCTTTGTTTCTCTTTGTGAGGATTTCTATCACATTCTTGACAACTTCTCTATGCACATAAAGAGGAAATATGTATTCATTTTTTTGTGTGTGCTGTGTTACAAAATTTATTCAGGTAATTGGTCTGCCTGTTTTCCTGCTAGAATGTGAGGTGTGATTATTACTGCTCTTTACATTACTCTGTGTTCCTATATTTTCAAATTTTCCATAATTATACATATTATCATCAGCACATGTTATTTTAAATGTAACATTTGTTTAATCCTACACTTCAGAGTAATCAAATATATTGAAATGAAATTATAGACATAATGTAGTCGTGATTCTTAAGTACTTCTTAAGCTCTTATACTTGTGAGATGAATAGCTCTGTTTCGTTCCTGATAACTTATAAGGCAAGTATTTGCAAGTGGTAAAAATTTAATTGTATAGCAACAACACAATGAGCATTTTTACATATTTGATTCCAATAGGATTGAATGTAAATGAATCATTTTCTCTATAAATCTTAAAAATTTTTCATGCAAACTACTTAGAGTAAAGAGTGGGTAAGAAGTAAACCACAACATATAGTGCTAACAATTCTTTCAGAATTGTATCTTATAAGATTTTACAAATGTCATTTAGCACTTTATATTTCATAAATATTGATGATGAGTATGTGTTGATATTAAATAACAGAAAATATATCTCTCATTTTATAAAACATTTATCTTATGATTGCAAATTTTAATTGAAATTGTATATATATATATATTTATCTCAAACTGTTTAGAAGGGAATAAACTCATGATAAATGCTATATAGAAGGGAATTAACTCATGCTGAGTGTTTCAGAATTTTTGGAACACATATAAATCTTTCATTCAAGGTGTGAGACAATCTGGAGCTTTTGCTATACTTGACTTTGCTCATAAACACTTAACAAAACGTTCATGTTAAAAGAAAGTCATGAACCCTTCTTTTTTTCCCATAACTCAATGATGAATTTCATCTTCAGTCTTTCTGCCTCAGACTCACATCTGCTGTCTCATCTTGTAGCTGGATAATGTGATCAGAGCACAGAGCTAGACATTAGAACAACAACTTCTCTGTCACTCACTACGTCACTAAAAAACATTTTTCTTTGTCTCAGAATTTTTACAGCAGTCATGAGGCTGTACTTAGGCAAACTGAAACCAGTGCTTTGTAGAATGTTAAGAAATACTTAATGTAAAAGATTTTTCATATCATAAGTCCATTCTAGATATAGTAGTTAAATCAGGAGTAGAGTTGGCCCTGTGCACATCCACTCAGTATTTTTCTGTTAAATGTGCTATGGCCAGTGACAGACTCATCATAATGTTTCTAGAATCTACTCTATTCTAGAGTTCCCCAAAGTTTGGAGTTTACTTCACCAAGTTCTCACTGGTGACTCTTCTCATGTACCTAACAGAAAAAATTAAAAATAATACATTCTAAATCTAAGCCACAAAATCTCACAGGTAAAATTTCACGATTGAGACTATAATTATGAAAATCACTTTACATTCATTATATGGACTTGGGGTAAGAATATTATTACATAATATTATTACATAGTATTATTACATAGTCACCTCGTATAATGAGGGCTCTGAATAGAAGTATAAATAATATTTTCTTGTTACTGCAAGGGTCAGGAAATAGCATTTTAAAATTGCTCCTGACATGTGATAGACGTAGCACACCTTAACCCACCATGCCATAGTCCCTGTGACTGAAAATATGACTCTTTTATCACAAGATAAAACTTTCAACTTCTTTTTGGTGTCAGTACATTTATTATATTAACGCTCAAAACTCATACAAAAGTTACATTTACAAGCATATATTTCTTATATATTCCTATATTTGTCATTAGGTTTTTTCCTCTCAAACTCAAAAAGTAAATTCCTGCGTGTTACCAATGGGCCATTTTGGTGTGAGGAATAATCTCTGAATCCAACAAGCTTAGTAATGATGACTTACCAAATAATATTTTGGCATGTATTTTGAGATGAATACATAATATTCTCTAAAATTAACCTTAACTCAATGTTGGTCAATTTTCCTATGAAATATTAGAAACTTTCCTCAACTTATTAAAAAGAATCTTTAGAACCTGAGTTTTATGTTCTAATATAACATTTTAATTTTACCATTCTAATATAATGATTCAAGAATCTATAATCTTCTTAAATTGTTCCATTAATAGTTCAGCCTAGTACCCACTACTTCAGATAAAATGGGAAACAATTTTGTCTAAGCAATTTACAACAAAGGGATTTGTAGATCAGTGGCAAGCAGTGGCATCTTTGAGTCCATCACCATCCTTAACTGTAAATTTATTGATTTTTCTTTTTTTTTTTTCCACCAGATTCACTAAACCTTATTTGTGATAACTGACAAAACAAGTAGCTTACATTTTTCCTTCAGCAGTGTGCTATCTTACTGGAAAATTTAGTGGTCCTTATTTGAAAAGAACTGGGAAAAGTACTATACAAAACAAAAAGCAAAATACATTGAATAATTGGTAATAATTGGTATACATTGAATAATTTAAAAACTACAAAAGTATTAATAATATTTAAAGAGGTGACTGAATATTGTTCTTGTATCTTCACAGTTTGGGAAAATATTTAAAATTGAATGATAGATTAGAAGAAAAACATCTATCTCAACAACCAAGTGAACTAACATGACTAAGGAATCAGTAGGATTATAGGTGTTATAGCCATGCATTGGTGAGCCTAAGAACATATACTTGGAGAGAAATTACATCTGACCCATGCTCTTGAATAAGAGAAACTCTTAGACTTTCCATGAAAGACGTCCTTGAGTTTTCAGTTAGTATCAATCAATGTATGTTGTCAACATGTTTTCAACACAAAATGTACCAATCCTATTTGTAAACAATTACTGACTCAACTTTGTAATAAAACTAGATCATAGTCATGGGAATTGCTTTTGCATTGATTCCTAATAATGATGTACCATTATTTTTGCATTGATTCCTATTACACAAGTGGCAAATACCATGTGAAAAGTTACATGAGGTCAAATTTAATTAGACTCACAACCTTCTAAAGCTTTTCTAGAGGGTTTAAATAGTATAATATTATAAGCCTAAGGAGATATGTCTCTATTGGTCTCTTGAATGCATAGAGTTTGGTTTCAACTAGTTACTTGGACTTCAGTAGTTCATCTTATTTTTAAAAATATGCTGCAATTTATTCCCTTTGACAGAACCATCATTGACTCTTGTTACTGTCACTTTAAACACCAATTGTATAAAAATTTCAGGATATTATAAGTAAATCTTAACCCCGTGTCTTTGGCTAATTACAGGTGCTATGTTCAAGAAGGAACATAGCCACAACAACCTTCATTAACAAAGTGATTGATGGTCACTTTAGATACAATATTTTTTTACTGTTTTATAATATAATTTGTAATTATTTTATTCTAAAGAGTTGATGTAGATAAAATATTTTAGAAGATTTGTTGACAATTTAATATATACTTTGGGATAGTGAGTTTGCTAGATATTACTTTATTTGTATTAGAAAATAAATGCATCTGAAGAAAATGATAATTTATTTTTCTCTGTAACTTTAATTCATCTTTAGTCCTTGAAGCATGATATTAAAATGTTTGTCCTTCCTCATAATGTATATTAATGTACATGCATAGCAATAGTTTTATGCTTTTAGAAAAATTTGAGGTATACTATATTATGTTGTTCACTATAATATTGAATTTAAAGATTTATTTGCAACATGAAGTAATATTTGAAAGCTATATAATCTTACCGCAACTTATAGAATATTTATATTTAGATATAAAATGCATTCATTGCTGTGTCTATAGTTATTTTTAATTACTTTTAAGCAAAATAGTGGAATCCTTAATTTTCATTTAAAAATGTAAATATCTTGAAGAATAACCTCTTCCAATATTCTCACCTGGTTGCTCTGTTTTTCTCTTAAGACATTACTTGTGTGTAACTAAAAAAAGTCCACTTTCCCTGCAAACCAGAATCCCTGAAAGACAGGGCATCTAGGTATTGGGCCTGCAGGAATTGGTGCATGTGGACACATGTGGTGCTCAGCCCTTCCTCAGGACTAGAGAGTCTCCTTCTGCCTATAAGAATACCAGAGCAAATCCAGATTAACACATTCTGATTTCCGCAACTGGCAGATGGATGCAGATTCTTTGCTCTTTGGTTTCAGAGCCCTAGAAATACCACTAATATGGTCAAATAAAGTCTCCCTGAAACAAGGAGGTGAGTGTATGGGGCAATGTACTTCCCTCTTATTTCTAGGCTATCACTTTTCTATCACTTCCAGTGTCCATCAGATTTTCATAGTATAACCAAGATAATCAGATTAGATGACAGAAAGGTTTATTTTGTCTTACAGTTTTGGAGAGTTCAGTCCATGGCTAGTTGGCCCCATTGCTTTTAATCCCTGTAGTGAGGCAGAACATAATGACTAGAATGCATGGCAGAAGAGGTGCTCACATCATGGCAGAAGGAAAGAGGAAAAAGTGGAAGAGATCAGAATCCCAATAGTGAATCCCTTTCAGTGACCTAACTACCTTCCGCTTGGCTCCACCCCTTAAATGTTTCACAGCCTTTTCTAACACTCAGGGGCTGAAAATCAAGCTTTTAATATGTTGGCACTTGGAGGACATGTAATACTTAGAGCCTAGCATTTCCTTGGCTTTGCCAAGACACTAGCGTTGATCCTATTTCTGTGCCATTTTTTATGACTATGTTTTTGCAGGTCTTTCTCATATTTTTAATTATAAAAGACTACAGTGCCAAAATAAAAAAGCTTTCCAGACAGCAAATCAAAATGTTATGAGAGACAGCGGCTTATTATTGAATCAAGGAGGTCAATTTCATTGGACAAATAGCACAGCAGAAATTGTCAGGAACAGACAACAGGAAACAGTAGAATATCCAGAGATAATTTTCTGGATCAGATTTTCCTAGTCTCTGGAAAATTTGAAACACATGTTCTCTCTATTCACCAACTGTGTGCCATTCTGAGTGATTTTATTTCTCATTAGCCCAAGGGGAAACAAAGAGAATATAGACTTTTGATTTTTGTAGCTCTACAACTGAAAATAAAGTGGATAGTTCATCCTCCCTAAAGTTTGAGGACAAAATACTTTAGAATATTACAGAATCTATAAAATTGTATACATACAACAAAAACATTATTCCCATTGGTGGTACATAGCATGGCACACCCTACTTAATTTATTAATGAGACCATCAACACAACTTTCATTTCCTTTATGCTTGCTTTCAACTTGCAAGAACTAATCATGAGGTCATAATTCAGTAAGATAGAACTATGAAGAAAATGCCTGTACAAAATATTGCGCTGAAAATTTCCTGTTTAGATGTTAACGTGTTGCAACCTATACATACACATGATGGTTTATTTCTTTGTAGGAATATAGTTGAATGGCCTATGCACAGGCAAGCATGCTTAGTACTGTTTAAGACAAGCAAGCATTTAGACTTGATGATATATATGTGCTTACTACGCAGACACAAAGAATGTGTGACGGGCTGCACAGTCAGAACAGGAAATAAATTACAGCAGCTTAGAAGCACAAGGAAAGCTGCTTCCCACAAAAGGTTGTGGATATCAATTGTACATTTTAGACTTATGTAAATGAGAAGAAATTGTTAAAAAGGAAAGAGGAACTAGAACTGGGGAAAGGGGAAAGGGAGAAAGGGGAAAGAGAGAAAAAGTGCAAGTTAGTCTTACTATCAGTGTCTCTTAGTTCATAGAAAAGGAAGGTTTGCACTTATTTCTATTGGAGAATTTTTTATGCCTATATCTTCTACTCTGAGTAATTACTTAAAGACAATAATATGTAATGTATTAACTATTGCTATTCCCCTATCATCTTCTATGAAATTCTGTTTTACCTTTTTCATAAAAAAAAATGATGGTGGACAGAGGCATCCTTGAAGTACAGTCCACCATCACGTAGGCAGGTCTAAGTTGCCCTGTGGCTGCACACACACATTCTCTGACAGACGGTTCTGGGAATATTCCGGCCAAAACTTGTAGGCAAATTTGTCAGCCTGATTCTACAGCACAGCCGCTTGGAGGGAATGAATGGTGCCTTTGAAGTCCTGCCAACCAAGCTGCCTCGTGGACAAACTACGGAAGATCTGCTCCAAGCACAGCAGCACTACTGCAATTGGAATTTCTCACCACAGATATAAATATATATTATAACATATAAATATATGGAGTACAAATATATACATATAATATACAATATAAATAATATATGAAACAAATAATACAGTAAAATGTATATAATTTTATATAATGTGTGTATTTTTTTCTGGGGTAAAATAATTCCAATTCCAGTTTGATATATATACTATTCTATATAATATATATTCAGAATATGTTAGAGATGTGAATTAGTTGTCTCATATCACTAGCCCCGGTAATACATAAACAGATTGTGTACTTATACTTTTTATTCTTTTTTATAATCTCAATTTGCTTTCTCTTATTTACCTAATTCTCCTACTAGACCCTGGGATCTTGGAGAGCATGACTTGTGTGCATGTTGGTAGATCTCAACTCACCTGAGTGCTTAAGAATGCCGGCCCAAGGCCTGCTGCACGGGCACCTTCTGCTCAGTCCCTGTCCTCTGAAATTCCACAGCTCAGCTCTCCATTCCCTGTAGTGCTAAGCGGAGGTCTTCCTCCTACAGTTTACTTTCATTACTTAAATTTAATGGAACCTCTATTATTTATTACGGTCTATCATCTGCAAGACTTTTTTATCCTTAATATGGACCCCACCTGTAACCAAATGAATACAGCAAAGAGTGCGCTGCCCAGGCTATAGAGCTGCGTGGTTTGAATGACTTTCCTGACAATTACAACAGAAGGTAAAACTATTATACAAGGAAGTGCTGAGTTCATAGTAAGTCTTCACATGAAGAACAAGGAAGAAACTACCAGTTTTGATTGAAAGGTAAAATTTTTGTACCTTTGAACGTCAACTTATTTATGTAGTACATTTCTGTTCGTTAAAATTTATTAAAATTTCTGAAGAAATTCCTTTTACTGCAGAAGACATATAACAAGTTGCCTCTTTTTAGTATTTGTTTGTTATCTATTTCCTCATTAGAAAATATAAGAATGCTTGAGGAAAGAAAGCTGTTAATCTTATTCATGAGTGTATATTCTTACAGTATAAATTCAGAAAACACCGAAAAACAAGAATGTAAATGTGTTCATTGGTCATCAGATACTCTTGTGTTAAAATTATTTTGTCCTATTCAAGCATAAAGATTTTATTTGTAATTTTTAAATGTAGCATGAAAATATTACTTTATAAATATGGCCTCCCCCTCCTTCTCTCCCATTTCTCTCCCTCCACACCCCTGACTAGGAATTGGACCCAGGGCCCCATGCATGCTATGCAAGTGTCCTACCGCTCTCTTTTTAAGAAGTATAAGTGATAGACCAATAGCCCTTTTCACTGATAATTATCTCACTGCTTTTGAAATAGTCTTAATTGGAAAGTAATAATACAGAACAGTTCTGATTGTAACTTTCTTCAGAATATCTGTTCTGAACCTGAAAGTATTGTTACATCACTGAAGAAATACACCGAAAGATCTTTGACTTTGTACTGTTTCTACCACAATTAAAAAAGAGAATTATGTAACATTTAGCAAAATCTGTGTGCAGTGGTACACTCCTGTCATCCCTGCATTCTGAAAAGCTGGGGCAGGAGCATCACAAATTGGAGTCCAGGCTGGAGATCTTAGTGACTGAGGGATATCTCAAAAGAAAAATAAAATAGCTAAAGATGTAACTTAATGCAAAGGCCCTGTGCTCAATCCCCAGTACCACAAACAAACATCAATAACAAATTAGAATGGTTGATACATGCATCAATTTGATAACTGAGAGCTTTAGAAGCTTAACTAAGTGACTCAGTAGGACGGTAGCTTCTTTACTTTGTAAACATCTTGAGCTTGTGGAAGAGGAGGGCACCGAGAAGGTGTGGGTGTAGAGGACCCACCCTAGGGTGGAGAGCCTGCATAGAATATATAAGAACAAAAGAAGCTCCCTTCTCCTCTGTTGCTCTTGTTACTTTTTCTGTCTTCTGCCGCCTTGAAGTGTTGGCCCTGTGCCCCGCCTCCCTGCCTTGGAGCCAGATATAGACTGCAACCTCCATGCTCTGTGAGCTAAATAAACCTTTCGTTCCTTTATTTTGGATGTTGGGTATTTTGTTTCAGTGAGAGAAAAGAAACCAAGACACACATCTTAGTGGAGTGTACAGAACAAAGCAAGCATGTAAAGCTTGTCATTGTTATTACCTGAATATAAACATCCGAGGAAAATAAAACATAATTCTCTTCTTACAATAAAGATCTTTTCTCTTTTTTTTTTTCCAGTACCTGGAATTGAACTCATGACCTTGCACTTGCCAGGCAGGCGCTGTGCCACTGAGCTAAATCCCCGGCCCCAATAAAGATCTTTTCAAGATCATATAAAAGGCAAGACAACTTGTTTTTATTAGGTGCATATAAACTATAGAGAAAAATATATTCTCTGAACATTTTCCTATGCAGTCAGATTTCTAATATTTTTATCTTCTTAAATGATAAATGTCCAGGTTACTTTACACTGTGGTTGTTATCTGAATATCAGCATGTAATAATAAAAATTAATTATACAAAATGTGTCCTGTACTCCATTGTGATTGTATTGCATTACAAATTTTATCTGATTTTAGTAACGTCTTATTTTAAACAAAATTGATTTTAAATATTAGATTTAAAAGAACCAAATATAAATTATCAGTCACAGACCACTGCATTGCAGGGCTATTTTTCACTACCAATAGTGATATCTAGAAACATACATGACTTGGTAGCAAGGAAAGTTAATTAGTGACTATGTGCAAGTGTAGTTAGCTTCTAATCTGCTTTGTTTTTTACTCTGCCACTCCTAATAATTAAAGCACCACAAAATGAATCATGTTTTTAAAATATGATAGTATCGCAATACTTCTTTTAGATAGTGGAAGAAATTCCTACATGTCAGAAACCCAATTATGGGAATCACTGAATCACTAACTTTAATAAAGAAAGGGACTACCATTAAATGTTTCTATTGATTTTAGGATTAAATAAATTATTTTCACATTTGTTTAATTTCTAGGTTAAAATTTTAACAAAAATATTCTAGTGATTTACTTAGAAGACATCTAGGCCAGACGAACCTGTCTGATAAGAGAGAGACAGAGAATCTACAAGGGAAAGATGGAAAGCTATTGTACGCATAATCCACGTTAGGAGCACACGCATGAGTAGGGGCCTCAGTTCACTTCAGTGTCTCATTCACTGGAAGACAAAAAGGTATAAACTTTACATTTTGCACAGACATAGGCAGAATGTAGATAATAAGAAATGGAAAAAAATTAAAATCTCCTCTCTTACAGCAAATAAATCTCACAGAAATACATACAGGGTTGGAACAAATGACTAGTCTGTCAGCCACTTCGCAGAAATTTCCACAAATCAAACATTACTGTTCCCCACTAATGCATTAGTAAACTGTTGAATTTACAGGAAATTCTGCCTCTACACAAAATGTATCTATTATATTTTTTTCAGAGAATATCATTATGTATTTTTTGTAGCCTTTAAAACCTAAAAGGTCATGAAGACAGGGCTCATCAATAACAACAATATGATTGGTTTGAAAATTATATGTTTTCTACAAAAATCATACTGACATTGCTTAGCAATTTCCAATCATTTTGTATTCCTTTTATTTTGTCGTTCTGATACAAGGTCTCACTATGCAGCTAAGGCTGCCCTTGAGCTCACTTTATAGCCCAGGCTGGTCTCCAACTCTCAAGGATCCTCCTGCCTCAGCCTCCTGAGTACCGGGGTTACAGGTGTGTGCCACCATGCCCAGCTGTATTCCTTTTATATTTTAATTAACCTAAAACGTTACTCCACTATGATTATAGCAAATTTTATTACAAATGCATGTGATAGATATATAATTTTTTTAAAATTCCAGCAAATAGCATGGGCAAAATAATAAAAGCATGAACTTTAGTATTAACCCTGGGCTGAATCCCCATATCTGGCGCCAAAAACAACTAGAAATGTGCAGTTTAAAAACATGCACATTTCACATTTATGTAGTACCGCTTGGTTATCTGTACACAGAACAAAACTATAAGTAAAAAAAAAAAGATCCTGAACACAGTTTAAAAAAATGTAGACTTCTTGTTTCAACTATGATGTATTAAAAACCTTAGAGATGGTTATTTGAATCCTTACAAGAAGTGCGCACACTGAAATGCAGTGACTTTTAGTATACTCACCAGAGCGTAGAGGTCTTTGGGCCAACTGCCTCCCTGAATTTGGAGACTGATAAAACCAGACAAACAGCTGAGCAGTTTACCTGGAGGTTATGCTGCTGGACTGTAAACTGGGCTCTTCTGGAAAAGCTGACCAGGTATGTGTGATAGAAATAGTAAAAGAAAGGATAGATGAAACTGAGAAGTATTTGAAGCAATAATGAGTCCGAACTTTGTAAACTTAATTCAATGCAAAATTACAGATTCAGATGCAAAGATTAAAGCAGGATAAATAGTGGCAACAACGAAAGAACAAAGCAAAGGGAAAATGTTGGAAGAAGCTGCAGGTGCGAGGTGGAAGGGAGAATACCTTCCTTATAGAAGAAAAATGAAAAGTTACACTTGGTCTTTAACTTCTTTTTCTTTATTTTACTGTGCTGAGGATTGAGCCATATGTTGCTTGAATGTTACACAAGTGCTTTTCCTGCTGACCTGTAGCTCCACTACCTGGATTTCTAATTAAAAGACATGCAAACAGACAGACAGAGAGTAAAATGTTTAGCCTTTAACAGCAAAATTTCAATAACTTGAAATTGTAATCAAGCAAAATTATCCTTCAAGAGAGAATTTTACAAAAAAAAAAGTTCAAAAGCAAAGCAATGAATTCAGTGCGAGCATGAAAGCACAACAATCTTGTTCAACATGTAAGAGGAGAAAATTATATATGTCATATCTATACAATGGAAGGAAGAGCAGGAAGAAAATGTTTCCAAAAATTAGAAAGGATAGTAAAAGAAGAAAACTAAGAGAAATGAATAGGAAGTTACACAAATATGGTAGCTATGTATTTCAACAGCCAGTTTGTGTTTAAATGGCATAAAAATGCCAATTAAAAAACAGAGAGTGAAAGAACCAAGAGCCAAAGCAAGAGTAATAACAAAAGGGTGTGAGAGAGAAATAGAGAGAGAGAGAGAGACAGAGAATTATAAATTATAAAACTTCAAATATAAGCAGTTGGCAAGTTAACAATAAAAGGAATGATTATGGGGTACCATGCTACTATTCTTAAAAAAAGCCTAACATATCTATAGTAATTTCAAACAAAGCAGACTTTAAAATGAGAAATTTTTTTCAGAAATAGGGAAATTTCCAAATGATAAAGCCGGCAAGTCCTCAAGGAAACATATCCATCCTTTCCTTATATTGCTGAGATGAACATCATTAAAACTCCAACAACAAAAAGTTAAGGGCATTATTATAGAATCAATACCCTCTCTCAGCAAATGAAAATCAGCAAGGTTGATAATCAGTAAGGATATACAGACAGTTTTGTTTGAGAACACTTTGGTTCACAAACAAGTGTTTGGCAAAAATTGATTTTTGTTTTTGAACTCTGAATCAGGTGATAAGCATGACCACGTCCATCTTCCCTGCATGAAGTGGAGTGTGGCCATCTTTCCCAGAACAGCAGAAAAAATTCTGTCAACTGAAATACCACTGTTGTTGATATAGACAATACTATCATTCAACTTAACCCAATTGATCAATTGACCTTTGCAGTGTAGCTTATCCAATAACATGAGAATATATATTTTTTCAGGTTTAATTTTGAACAGTCACCCAGATAAGCCACATAAGGGTCCACAAAGAAATCTTAAGAAATTTAAAATAATAAAAACAATTTAAATTATGGTTTCAATTCACAATGGAATTATAAGCCCATAATAGAAAGAAAGGTGATAAATTCCTACTATTTCCATAGAAAAACACATTATCATCCCGTATCCAGACGTATACACACTTCTAAATAATTGATGAATCAAAGGAACTATCTTAGCAGCAGTTAAGATAGTTTGACATAATTGAAAATTAAATGTATATTATTTAAATTGGTAGGATGCAACAAAAACAGTTTTCAGAGGAAATATTATAGCATTAAAACACATCTCTTAGAAAAGAAAGACATAAACTATCCTATCTAAGCTTCCATCTTATAAAACTGTGGGAAGACAAGTAACACACTCTAAAGGAAGCAGAAGAAAGGAAATAATAAAAATTAGAACAGACATAAATAAATTAAGAAATGGAAAATGACAGAGGAAATTTTAAAACTCAAGAGAAGTTTCTTTGAAACACAAATATTGATGACTTTCTATTCAGGCTCCTCAAGAAAGCAGAGAGAAGGAAGAAATGACCAGTACATCAATAAAGGTGGGCTCAACACCTCTGCTCTCATGACATAAAGGGTTATGATACAAGAATACTATGAACAAGCATAGGATCACAAAGCGGGTAATTCAGGTGTAACTGCTTATTTCCCTGAAATACACCATGTGATTACAACACCCAGAAAGGCAAATATATATCCTGAAAATTGATAGATACAGAAATAAACATAGCCAAATACAAAACTGAGTCAATGAATAACGTTCCAAAAGAAATCAGCCCTAAACATTTTTGCTAGTTAATTCTACCAAATGATTAAAAAATTCTGTACAATCTCTTCCAGAAAATAAAAGCAGAAGACTTACTTCTTATTTTAAAATTAATTTTATGGGTACAGGTTAGATATACACAATGATAACATTCTTCACAGGGAATTGTTATGTGCACATGATATAGCTTTTTTTTTTTTTTTTTTTTTTCTTCCAGTACTGGGAATCAAACTCACAACCTTGTGCTTGCCAGGCAGGCGCTGTGTGGCTGAGCTAACTCCCCAGCCCCCATAGGTGATATATCTTCATTCTTTGTTTTTTCCATTCCCTCCCCTCCCTTTAAGCCCTCTTTCCCTCTTCATATACCAAACCTAAGTTTCCATTTTTTCCTTCTATTCTCTTTTTATCTTTGATTCATTCTGCACAAAATCCTGATACAAAAAAAAAAAAAAAATGCCAAAAATGAGTATCTCTTGTGCCTATGGAATGCATAAACCCAGGAATGTGTAAAAAGGAATTGCCCATCACAACAAAATGGAATTTATTCATTTATGGAAGGAAAGATTGTTTTAAAATTAAAAATGAATTAATACTTCATCAGTCTAAAAGTGAAAACATATAATCATACCAATTGGCTCCACCAAAAGCCTGTGACAAAAATCACACTCTCTACTCCTTTCAGAAACTTTCCAGTAACACAGGAAAAGTTTTCACTTTGGAAAATATGTAAGGAAAAGTAGAGTCTTTACTGGGAATTTGGACTTTCCCCTCTGAGTTTGGAAACAAGCAATAACTTTTATTCCCCAACTAGTGTGTAACATTCTAATGGGAGTGTTAGGGTAATTCAACAAAACAAACAAACAAACAAATACAGATACATAGACGAGAAAAACACAAATTAGGTCTTTGTTGCAGATGACATAATTATATTTCAAACTTCAAGGAGTTAACCAGTAGCAATAACTTTTTTTTTTTTATTTTAAAGATAAAAGAATTGGGGCTGGGGATTTAGCTCAGCGGCAAAGCGCCTGCCTGGCAAGCGCAAGGTCGTGAGTTCGGTTCCCAGTACTGGAGAAAAACCAAAAAAAAAAAAAAAAACCAGATAAAAGAATGAAAACATATTAACAAACACACATACATTTAGAAGCAATAACTTCTATAATCAAACAAAATAGGGCAAAAATGACAGGATACAGGATTAGTTAGTATGTAAGTTTCAATTACTATTTTAGATACTAATAATAGTCAAATAAAAAAGCTATTGCAAACACATAAAAAATAAAACACACAGATGGGATTCCACCAAAAACATATAACTAATTATATAGGAAACTAAAATACTTCCAAGAAAGCAATTAAAATGACCTTAAAACTGGGACAGATATTCTGTATTTACGACCTAAAAAATGAGACAGATATTTTCTTTTCATGGCTTGGGAGAGCTGATATTGGTAAGAAGCCAGTCCTTCCAAATCCACTTGCAGTTTGAACACACTCCTATTCCAAATCTCAACATGCTATTTTGTGTATAGTGACAAACTGAATTTGTAGGGTATATGGAAAGCCAGAGGATCTAAAAAAGCCAACTCAAGACCAAGGAAGAAAAAAGTTAGATTTACACTAAGCAAGGTCAACTTAATAAAAAAAATAGTATAGTAATCAGGAAAGAATGATACTGGGAAATGAACAGATGCATGGAGCAATAGAGCAGAATAAAGAGAACAGAAACACAGTCACCTAAGTCTAGTGACCTGACCTCCAACAAACTGGAACATGATTCCATAGAGAAAGGAGAGATCAACAAATAGGGCTCATACCTTACGATGCACATATGCAAAACAAATAGACAAATAAAACAGTATGACCTCACAAACCCTATCTGAGAAATGGTATGTGATTGACCAAAATTAGCTCACATTGGAACATACACATAAATGTAAAATGCAAAGCTGTAAAATTGCTACAAATAAATACTGCAGAAAAATTCTATGTGATGGGAAGTTTTTACATGCAGCACCAAAGCATAAACATAATATTTTTAAAAATTGATAAATTGGATTTTGTATTAAAATTAAAACAGGTGCACTGCAAAATACTGTAGGTATATGTAAATTAAAGTTTTAGCCTGGGCAAAAATATTTAAAAACTTCCTTGCTTTAAAACTGTAGAAAGACTGCTTAAAATGTAACAGTAAATAAAAAACAATCTAGATATAGAAAATATGCAAAGATCCAAGCAGACACCTCACAGAGTCACAAAGGAAGCAATACAGATGGTTAATAAACATATTAAAAGTTGCCCAACTTAATTCATCATAAAGAATTGCAAATTAGAACAACAATGAGATATCACACCTAATGGAAGGGATCATTTCCAAAAATCTGATAATGCCAACTGCTGGCAAAAGTGCAGAACAACCAGAAATTTTCTTGATCGCTGGTGTAAAAGGGTACAGCCACTTTGGAAGATACGCAGTTTTGCCCAAAGCTAGATGACTTCTTCACTATATTCCCATGCATTTGCCCATTTAATTTGAAAACTTATTCCCACAGCATCAAATGTTGATATCGGTGTACTCATTGTTGCCAAAAATGTGGAGAAAATCAAGATACTCATCAATGGGTAAAGGAATAAAAAAATTGGATCCTCAGTACTATAAAACAGTATTCAGCAATAAAATGAACTAGATTATCAAGCTATGAGAAGTCTTTGAGAAAATGATATATAGCTAGATAAAAAAAGCATTTTCCAACTGCTAGAATATTTACCACTAATAAAAAGGAAGAAGCCAAAATGACGAGTAAGGGTTAAGTCATTAGTATCAGCATTTATTTAGCTGAATTTATATCCCAATGAATATATATATACTATATATGTGCATATAATATATATTTATAGTATATAGTATATATAAATATATATATATACTTGTCTGTTCAAAAGCAGTTAGTATAAACACAAGCATTTCCTATTCCATCAGCTGAGAGTATTATAGGCAACTAAATGGGATAAAAAAGGTATACATTTAGAGAGGGACTGGGCTCTCAAAGAAGTCAGTGAATGGTGGAGACCTCAGAATTGTGGCTGGAGGCATATCTGAAGAAGGCAACGCCTTGAGTTGAAAGTCTTTTGCCTACTTCCCTATGAAATGAATGGAAATTTGAGATTATATTGTAATTGGTACCACCCGGTCCATTAAATACAGATACACATCAGACACCTAGGTGGTTGACCAGAACACCCGGGCCCATCCCCTCCCCAAAATATTCCTATTTCAGAAGTCATAGATAAGCCAAAGTGAATAATATCATCCACATACACTTGCTCCGTGCCCTCCTTCCCTATTGGATCAATATTAGCTAAGTGGCTATACTGGTAATCTTATTGGGTGACTATAGTTTGACATGTGCTTTACCCACATTTTGGTCACTTGACTCTATAAATTACTTCTAACAAAGGACCTTGGTGGTAACCCATTTCCCAGACCCCTTCAGTCTCTCAGGAGCTATTTCTCTTCCTCAATAAACCTTTCCTACTCTTAACCTCCTTTGGCCTTTGGAATTCATTCTTCAATTTCAGGGGACACGATTGCAGCACGTCTGAAGTCTAGCCAATCAGAAGTTATATTTCTCCTGTTTCAAGAGGACCCAATAGAAAGAACAGAGTAAAGAGGACACTTAGCAGCAGACCTTGGTTTCTAAAACCATCACTCAAAAAATGGAAATATGGGTCTTTGGAGAAATGGTTGATTCTAAAACTCAGGAATCAATGCAACATGACAATGGACTATTTTGTAGTGTTAGGAAAAAAGAAATTGCTCAAAATACATTAAATAACAATCCAAAACGTATGTAGAGGAGCCCTCTGAAAGAACGGCCATTGTCCAGGGTGGAACCAGTTGAGCAACCACATAAAATTAACCTGGTGACATAGGAGAGATAAAATTTTCAACCTGCTAGGTATCAGATATGCTGAGTTCATGTCCCTTGAAATCACAGAATGAATTCCAAAGGACAAGAAAATTAAGTATAGGAAAGGTTTATTGGGGCACAGGAATGGCTCTTGAGAGATAGGAGGGGTTCTAGATGTGGGTTGCCACAGACCCCATTTCTCTAAGAAGGTTTCATAGAACAAAACCATGAGGAGGGTCCACTACTTCCCCAAATTATGATCAACCAGTAAGATTACAAGTATAGCTATTTAGACAACGTTGATCCCATGGGGAGGCAGGTCATGCAGCAAAAGTATATGGAAAGAAGAAAGACATTTTGGGGAAGGGATGTATTTGAAGGTTCTGGTCACTCACCTGGGTAACTGATGTCTATCTGGACTTTAACTGGATCAGGTGATACCATTTATAGTATAATTCACAGTTACTGTTTAGCCCTTAGGGAGGCATGTAGACCTGGCCACTACATCTTTCTCTTGAGGCCTGACCTTCCTCAGATGCACATTCAGCCACAATTTTGATTTCTTTAGTTTTTCTACTGACTTCCTTGACAGCCCAGTCCCTCTTTGACTGTATATCAGTTTCCATCTACCTTAGCTGCCTATAATACTGACATAATACCTAAAATATAAAATAAATATCTGTGAGGTTATATGGACTTTAAAATATCATTGAATAAATTAATAAAGGAGAGAGAAATGAGAAATGTCCAGTGGAGAAAAATCCCAAGTACTATTCGTAAATATTCTATTCTAGATAACACAGCAAAACTGCTCACTTCCTGAACGTGGGTGGTGCACAGCAGCCTCCTTCCAGAGAGTAATGGATGAAAAGAGGCAAGAAAGACCTCTCTTGTGAGGAATCCGCTTTTGCTAAGTGCGCAAAGTCAGTGTCAAGTGGGAACAATCATGCTGAAGGTGAGTGCCCTTCATGAAGATGCTGAGAAAGATCCTTACATTTGTAATCTTCTATCAAAGAACTCAGTCTAATCTTGACAAAAATTCCAGTTGAAGGGGATCCTACGAAATATAAGTGCTCCTCAGTATTCTGAACATCATGAAAAGCAAGGGAATTCTGAGTAACTATCCCAGTCCAGACGTGACAACTAGAGAAATGCAGTGACCTTAAGGATATCCTGAAACAGAAAAAGGACATTATGTATAAGCCGTGAAAATGTGAACAAACTATGACTATCAGTTAATAACAATGTACGTGCATGCTTAATTAATTTTAATAAATGAATCATATTAATATACGCTGTTAGTAGCATGAGAATTGAGGGGTTACATGAGAACTCGACATGCTATATTCTCAGTGCTTCTGTAAACCTAAAACTGAATAATAAACTATTTTCCAACCACAATACAAGGAATAAGGTAGGCATTATGTATATTCTCTTCACATGGACCTACTTTTCTGTTTGTGTTAAGCTGTGGTCCATTTCTTATGTTAGGGATGCAAATGGACTTCATTAGTTAATATTCATTCCTTATACATGTCATTTTCTTTGAGGAGTGACCCATTCTACCCAATTCTTCACAACCCTAATATCAGAAAATATATAAGAAAAAGAAAAGAAATATAGTAACCTGGGCAACAGGCACTGTTCCTCTAATATACAAACATAAATTTAGAGCAATCATGCTATCAATTTAATTTGCTACTATAGCCCATGTATTTTCAATTTTCTTGAAAGATAAATTTATGTACTTTATAGTATGAAAATAGCACATAAATTCTTAGGACTGATACTGAAATGAGAAAACTTTAATCTCCATTATTAATTGCCTGAACCTGGTCCCATATAACCCTAAAGCATATTAGTGTTTTAAACTTCTAGTTCCTATCAGGAGAAGCTGCTAGTGAACTGATCTTTTTCCAAAGATAACTGAGTCAAAAGTCAAATGTGGGAGTCCTTGGTTTTGAGGGTGTATTATTCAATAAATACTTGGATGGCCAAAGCTCGATTTGAAAAGATAACAGAAAATCACAAGTATTCCTCTATCACCACAGGACTGTTCTTCTTGCT
This sequence comes from Chinchilla lanigera, assembly GCF_000276665.1. NCBI lineage: Eukaryota > Metazoa > Chordata > Mammalia > Rodentia > Chinchillidae > Chinchilla > Chinchilla lanigera. The sequence continues at coordinate 9,958,169 of NW_004955454.1, read as the reverse complement.
CGGTTTCCCAACTTCTAGCCCCATGGTGCAGAGTCTAACACATTAATGCTATCATTCAAAGAGTCAGAGTATGTTTCCGTGGTCATTCGTTTTCTCTGTACTGCAAGTCTTTGTAACTTCAGATTGTCTGGTATCGTAACCTTCAGGAATTTCAAAAGTTTTAGCAAATGGTTGACAGTAGAGTTGTTCAGATGTGGACCACCTTAGGAAAAATTCCATTTCTAGTCCTTAGTCAATCTTGTTTGACCCTAGGCACATTGTTTTTCATTTTGGTGACTTAGTTTCCTTACTGTAAATGGAGTACTGATGATACTTAATTCAAAAAATTGGCAAAAGACTTGGCAAGTCAGTGTGGTAACATGATTGGTACAGTGCTTTCTGTTCAGTAGGGGTGATGAGAAGTGTGCTGCTACTTTTTTTCCCCTGTACACTTTTCTGGTACAGTAATGTGGCCAAATGTAGGAAAATACATATAACAAACTTCCCCACCTAAAATTCAGTATAAGACTGTTAGACCAGAAGTAAGTAGTTGCAATAATTGCCTCTCATTCAGTTTATTATTCCATATGTGACTGCATATAATGTTGTGTACTATGTATCCATGCATATACATAAATATATAATCAAGGAGACAATGAGAAGGTCAATGGTGATTTGGGACACAGAGCTAGTAATGTGATTAATTCAATTTTCACAACTGAGTACCAAAAAAGAAAAATAGAGTTAGTAATAAAAACAAGTTTTAATAATATAGGCTTTCTGTCAGTATCATGTCTTCAAAAAAATAAACCTGTAATAGCATATATACTTTGTGCTTAGGAGCAATCTCCTCCCTTACCTCCTCCTTTGTCTTTATTTTACTTATTTGTGCCTCAGATATTTATATATTTACTTGCCAGCTCTGGCCCTAAAATACTATTTCTTTCTTCCTTGTTCTCTTGTACAGAGAATGAAATTAAAAAGAGAGCAGAAGAAATGTAGATTAAAATAATTTATAATAGATATAAGATATGTTCTTCTACCAGCCAGACCTGGGGTATGGGAATGTGGACACTGTTTAAATAGAGTATTTTTTTTTTTTTTTTTTTTTTTTTTTGGTTTTTCTCCGGTACCGGGAACCGAACTCACGACCTTGCGCTTGCCAGGCAGGCGCTTTTGCCACTGAGCTAAATCCCCAGCCCCGACACTGTTTAAATAGAAAGAAAAGATAGCTCGGAGATGGCTTTTAGATATGTTCTAAATTATCTCACAATTATTATGATGATTCACCCTTCAACTTTTTCATTTATTATACATTATGTCATCAGCCTTTCATAAGAAGTCCATGTCTTTTTCATTCTAACACAGTTGCATAGATGAGCAGAACTGTTAGTGATAAAAGTCAAATTATTACCTTCTAAGTCTTCTGACTATCATGGTTTCCCTTGACACTAGTCTAAAACTCTTGAGGAGACTAGTCAGTTAAGGGAGGACACCTAAGACTTTAGACAAGAGTGATTTCCTGGGTGAACTCCACCAACTCTAGCAGTGAGAAATAATTGGAAAGGAAAACTTTTTCACTGAGCTCAAGAAAGTCCTGAAGTTAATTACACTTATATCACTTTCTACACTCAGATAAGGATCTGCATGTAACTTATTGATATTAAAATCTTATCTCACAGTGTAAGTGGATTATGCTCTCTTTTTAAACTCTGTTTTAGAAAAACTAGTGGATTATGCTCTCTTTTGAATGTAAAGAATGTCTGTCTATGAAGGAACACTGTTTAATGAAATGCTGTCTTTTGAAATCCTGGAATTTCATGAAAAAAAAAATCTATCTATACTTTCTCAAGTGTACAGTTTTGGGCATGGTTTTGACCAAAATTGTTTATTTTTAGATTTATATCATTTCATTACATCTTCTTTATTATGAGTTTCTGAAATTTAATAATGCTGTAATTTAAAATCTACAGGAAGCCGGTAGAATTGTGCTTTCAGGTAAACTGTATGAGGCAAATGTGTGCTGTAAGTGTACTTTTCTGGGTTATTTTTTAAGACAGGTTCGCACTATGTAGTCCATGCTGGCCATGAAGATATCGCAATCCTACCTCAGCCTCCCAAATGTTGGGATTAAAGGTGTGCACACTACATAGCTCATGCTTGCCTCAAACATGCAGCAACTGTCCTGCTTCAGCCTCCTGAATGCTGGGATTATAGGCATGCAACAAAGTACATCCAGCTAAAATGTACTTTTTGAAGCACTGATTTAGCTTTATATACTTTTTCTCTTAAGGAATGTAAATAATTTTACTAAATTACCATTTTTGTCTCAAAATAAGAGAAAACTGTGGAACGCAGATACCATTACTCATGCAAATTGAGATGCAAGGTGCTTTCTTTTCATCATTTAGAAAAATGTGGATACTTATTCTTGATAAAGCACAGGATTGGCAACACAAATCAAAAACCAAGTCAAAAAACTCTCCACTTTTAACAATTTTGCACCTGTATTGCAGTTTTTATTTATAAGGATTTAAGACATAGAAGTTGAGGAGAAACTGGAAAATGTAGGTGGAGATAGAGAAAGGGCCCTGACCCTGACGTCAGACCTGTGCTTTTATTGTCCAGCATCTTTGCCTGAAAGACAGGTACACAAAATGCATATAATGCGGCTGGGAATTTAGCTCAGTGGCACAGTACCTGCCTGGCCAGCGCGAGGTCGTGAGTTTGATTCCCGGTACCAGGAAAAAAAAAAAAAAAATGCATAAAAATCTGCTGAAATAGTAAAGAAAAATGTGTTAAACTTTACTGGAAAACACACCCTGCTCATTTTCACGACTGTAGTCTCTCCCCCAGTAATGATAAGATTGCATGGAGCACTTTTCCATGAGTATTACCTCACTGACCTTCCACTCTTAAATTATGTATTATATAAAAAGAAACTAAGAGAGTGCATAAATAAAAAGTATTTATTCAACTGTAATAGTCAATATGTTTTTGTTGCAACATCAGTCTCTTATCTTGTAGGTTCATGTCATAGAAACTTACAGTTCTATGCAGTAGCCTAAAAGTGGGCTGTAGCTCCTTCTAAACTCAGACACCAGTGAGAGTGGAGTAATTGCTTTTGTAGTCGATGAGATTGTTTGTTTTTATCAAGGAAGTTTTATATTCTAAATTAAATTGGGATATAGAGCACTCAAAAGCTTTCAAGAAGGCAATAAAGTAATGTAATCACTTTAGCTGATTAAGGAGAAGAAATTAATTTTCAAAATGGCAAAAGAAGAATCTGAGCCATGGAGAAAAACTTCCCCAAAATGCAGCTTTAATGTTTTTATTGAAAATAAAAGTCTGTTTTAAAATAAATGAGAAAACACTGCTTTTGTTGCTCCCTGCTCCTGTTTGTAGGTATTCGAGATACAGAACTGACATGGCCTTTTTTGTTAATTTGAAAAATTAAAAAATTAGCCCTCAATCAAGGCAAGATATGATCAAGTTGGTATTTTTTCTGCCACAAGTTAAGTCCCTGCTAATGCTTGCGGGCAATGGTGCTTTGGTTCTTATGCAAAGTGCGGTCCAAATGTAACCATGAATGAGGCTTGACTTCCTTATCTTGCAGGTGAAATCAGGAAGGATGACAAAAGTAAGTCAGTTTCTTAATTCACAGTGTAGGTGAGTAGTTGAGTGAAAGACCTCTGCCCTCATGCCAGGAGAATTTGATTGGACCAAACTGACCTGTTCTTTTTTAAAAATAGGAAACTTTGCAGCCGTAGTTACTTTTCACAGCGTGCAAAGGGAATGTCCCTCTCTGAAGGAACACTGTTATTTCCTATCCAGAATCTGGCCTAGCAGGCACTCATTTGTTCAGGCCACATACTACTTTTTTCTCTGTGAACTCGGTAAACAAGGACAGGTGAAAAGGATTCCTTGGGAATTTGGAAGTCTTCTCTTTTATTGTCCTAGCTTAATGCTAATATCCTTCAGAAACAAACATCATAAGGCAACTGGTGTCACCTGTCTCATATTGAGAATAGGTTCCTCTTCACGATTTTGTACCAAAGAATGTACTTCTAACATGATTTACAGCTAATTCACCAAAAACACAAGGTGGAAGATTCTCCTACTTCCAACTGTGCTCTTGTGAATGATTAAAATAATGTTAACTCACCTGGCCTATTGGAACAGCCTAGGACAATAACCCAGTGTTTCATTATTAGCAATAATTTGCCTATCATTGGTCTCTTTTTGCCCCACAGTGTTGCTTCTGATGAACCAAAGGGAGAATAAAAAACACTTTTAAAACAAAATCTTAGTTCTCTCATCACCAAGTGGCTACATATAAGTATACGGTGTGAGGTCAGAGAGATTTTTGTCACTGAAAAACCACAGAGACAAATATAAAACAAAAACCAAAACAGCTTAATGTTTTAAACTGTAAAATTCCTCACACCTATAAACTTTAAAGAAATGAATGTTATGGGTTTGGGGATTTAGCTCAGCAGCAAAGCACCTGCCTGGCAAGCATAAGGTCATGAGTTCAGTTCCTGGTACCGGAGAAAAACCAAAAAAAAAAAAAAAAAAAAAAAGAAAAGAAAGAAATGAATGTTAAGGATAGATGGCAAGATAGATGAAAATAGAGTAATACTGAAATAGTAAAATGTAAAAAGGAAAGCAGTTAAGGAAAAAATAACAAAGGGCTTATCCAGAAAAATACTCTGAGCCAGCGTCATTTATTGGCAATGAAAGGCAAGCTGTTTGTGGTGTAATTGCTCCATTCTCTCTAAGCTCAATTTACTCTTATTATCTTGTCATTCCAACTTTTGCATCATGTACTCAAGCCGCTTTGCTTCATCTACCGGGAGAACGAACAGGTGGCAGCTTGCTCAGTTCCACTGCCTGCCCGACATGACCCCGGAGGTCACTTTTGTGATGTGCACAGGATCTTGCTGTGTTTGTCAACAGGAAGTGATCAAGTGGCTGACAAGTCTTCTGCGAGCGCATGCAGGAAGCTTTATTGAAACAATTTACCTTTCAAAGTCACTGGCCAGTGTTTTAAGAAAAGAAAAGGTACTTTCTGTTATTATTCCTGTCTTAGGTTTTCAAATGAGAAAGAGCACTGCAGGGATTATGACAGGACAATTAGTTAGAGCTAATTCTTTCCTTTTGTTCCAAAGAAAATTATTTTAAATCAACTAAAACTATGCATTTTAAATTGATTGCAGTCATGCCCTTGCTGGTGCTACCAGTATCATCAACAGTAGACTTAAATCAGACACAAGGAATACAATATATTGAGAGCAAAACATAAGGAATCTGCATTTTATCCCCTTTTATTCTAATTGACCTCAATCAAGGAAATAAAGATTATAAAATACGGTCAACTTCTAGGTTGCACTGGGCATAACTTCTTTTTTTTGTTTTTTCTCCTGTATCAGGAACCGAACTCACGACCTTGCGCTTGCCAGGCAGGCGCTTTTTGCCGCTGAGCTAAATCCCCAGCCCCTGGGCATAATTTCTTATTCAAAGAAATATAACATTGTTCCAGAGAGAATCAGAAGGAGAAAGATGACCTTCTTTTGTAAATATTCAGTTACAAAATACTAAACTGAGTTTCTTAAAGAAAATAAGTTATACAGCATGCATGCTCAGTGCTAGTGGGTAATAGAAGGTACAGTAGGTATTCAGTAATATTTGCTCAATAGGTGAATGAATGGATCCTGTCAAATAACTAATGGGTATAATTTAATTTTCAAGTAGAAATTGGGATATACTCACAGCATAAGCAAATATTTTCCCATTGTTCAAAGAATATTCTATATAGAAATACTCTCTAGAGGAGAATCACCTTAGATTAAAATTTAGAATGATGAGTTAAGGAAACTTAATTCTTAGATCTGCTACTGAGAGCAATTTAAAATCCTCTGTCTTTTTATTGGTATACATTTTTGGAAAGGCACTACTTTTGTGCATGCGATATTCCATACACACAACAATAAAATTTATATCTCTTCTATAAAATAGCAAAATTCATTCTGATATGTAAATATCGCATAGCACCTAGGTACAAAGAAAATTGTTAGGAAAATTTTGACACAGATATTTAGAGTCCTTGACTCCCTGGAGTTTTAATGCTGTTAAGTTCTCTTTTGCATAGGGTGGTAGTCTCAAATCAAGCAGTAAACCAGTACATAGTAAACAATCACAGTGCAGTCGACTTATAACTTGCTTTTTGGTATGAAGTGCTCATTTCATCTGTCCTATAGTTCTCACAGTGTGGCCCTTGCCTCAGCAGCACCTGGGAACTTATTAGATCTACAGATCCTTGAGTTCCATTCCTCACCTACCAAATCAGAAACTCTGGACTTGTGACCCCAAATCTGAGGTTCCACAAATCCTGCAGGTGATTCTGTTAGGAGCTCAATTTTGACAGCTACCTGTGTTGTGATATCAAGAATACTCAAAAAGCATAATGAAGACTTAGGATAATAAACAAGTGGTTTCTGTCTGCCAGCTTCATGTTTAAACTCACAGTATCTTTGTTGACTTAGCTGTTTTCTCAGGATTTCTAAGGCCTAGTGGTCTGGAGGGTGTCAGACTATTCCTTCCAGGCAAAGGACGAGACACAGCTTCTGGATTTGTGTCTTGTTCCTACTGGGCTTCTTCAGTTTTGGGCAAAAGCACATATTTCATTGGGATGTATCACTCTGTTCCATGTTCCACAAGATCCAAAGAGTTACTAAAGCATAGTGGGGCTGCACAGAAGGCCCAGGCTGCTGCACAAATTACTGTGCTTCTTGGACTATATTATCTATCAGATTTGAGGGTGTTTAAAGTGTCAGCAAATGCTAATACTTAAAGTATTGAATGTAGCAGACAAAAATGCCCTTTGGAGAGACATCTATCAGTAAATCTCACCAAAGCCCTTAGTATTTGGGACCAAAGGGCTACCATCTTCAGGGGATATCCACTTTTCTTTTTATAGGTGGTGGTGCTGGGGGTTGAGTCCAGGGCCCAGTACATGCATGCGGGGACCTTATCACTGAATCACACCTTTCTTCCACAATCTTTTTGAGAAGCATATAGAGAGTTAAGTGGTTTATAGTTTGTAGAGGTTTCAATCCGCAGTCAGCTGACACCATTGCAGGGTGACAGGGTAGAGGGGCATGACAGAGGAGAAATAGCCCATGCTAAGGCAGGCAAAAGGCAACAAGCTGCTGGCTTTTCTTTCCTTTCTATTCTATTCAGGCTATAAGCCTATTGGTTGTTGCTGCTCACACCCAGAATGACCCTTCCCTATGTGTACACCTAGAACAAATCAGTGAACTAAATTAAGTCAAATCAATGAACTGATTTAGTTACCATGTATCCTTAATCCGTATTCCAGATCCAGCCACCTCAGGAAAGCCTCACCTATGATTGCATGAGGCTTTGGGGCAACATCTGGACATGAGCCATGGCAAAGACTGTATGTGTTAGGCTCTGGTAGAAAATTTGTCTACATTTGCTCATGTCCTGAGACTTTGCAGGAGACTGAGATTAAGGGAGGCAGATTAATTTAATTATTGGGAGAATTTCCAAAGCAACATAATGTTTAAAACAGTGAAATAGATAATTGTGGAACATTTCAGTCAGGTTTATACTGAAGTCACCGGTAAATAAAATCCGATTACACAGTTTTCAGCTTGGTCAACAAGGATGTACTGGTTACCTTACAGAGCACAGATGCTAAAAAGATTAATAAGTCAAATTCTTTGCATCAGGTTAATAGAAAAGATGCCTTGAGGGCATTCTGGAAATCAACAAGACCTTTCCTGCCACAGGCTCAAGAGTGCAAAGTTTTAGAACCTTCATTTGAGAAGAGAGTCCCAGGGCATTTTGCACAAGAATTGATTCCCTGGGATTTGTTTCATAATCCTTCTCTATCAAGGCCCTGGGAGATCAGTGCAAACCATTATCCAGGGCTCTGAGGGACTGCTCAAGCTGGCAGCAGACCTTGGCATCATCCATGTGGTGCTGACTTTACAGGCATGCAAAATGCAAACTTTGTGGAGCTAAAGAGTGTTATCATTTATATCCAGCTGTTGCCCTGAAGCCTCCTGCACTCACATACAGAGCTTTGTGGGTGTGATACTCCTCAGTGTGGACTGGTCCACCGATGAGTTTATAGCTGTCTTAGTTACATTTCTCTCATTGATGAGACAAAATATCTGACATCCAGAATTAGGCAAGGAAAGCTTTGTTTAGCTCAGTTTGTGGAGGTTTCAGTTCATGCTCAGCTGGCTCCAAGGCAGAACGGCACCTGACTGGCATCATGAGATCCTAAGTTCAATTCCCAGTACCAAAGAAATAAAAAAGAAGAATGATTTTAAAATAGTAGAAAAATTAAGAAATTTCATGGAAATAAATAATTAGAATTTTTAAATTCAATATATTGAACTCCTACAGAAATGATATTTATTTACTTTTTAATACCAGGAATTGAACTCAGGTAAAACTTATGCTTGCCAGACAGGCGCTTGTGCCACTAGGCTGTATTCCTGACCCCAGAAAGGATATTTAATATGACTTGAGAACATTTAACTTGTTGCTAATAACACACAACATTCATCGCTGACCATGGCGGTGTATGCCTGTATTCCAAGCACACTGGGAGGCTGAGGCAGGAGGATCAAGTTACAGCACACAATCTAGACAATTTAGCCACGTAATGAGAACCTGTCTCAAAATAAAACATAAAAAGGAGTGGGTATTCAGTTCATTGGGAAGACCCTGGATTCAAACTTCAGTGCCACCAAAAAAAAAAAAAAAAAAAAAAAAAAAAAAAAAAAAAAAACACCATTCATTACATCTTTTCATTTGATGTTGCAATGTACGCTGTTTAAAATCAAGCAATGTACACTGAATAAACAACAGGACCTGAATGAAGTTTGTAGTCACAAATTAAAAGGGAATTCCTTAATACTGTTACATTTTTTCCTGCAGTCATATTCTGCTACTTGGTTTAACAGATACAAATTTGGTCTAGCCCTTGTTGTTTTCTTTATTTTGTTTAGGTGATTTGCATGAAAGAGAGAAAGGCAAAATATTTATTGCTAATATATTGAGTTATCTGTAGACATACTTATAATAAAAATTTTAATTTAGTAATATTTGTGCAATTTGGATATATTTCTCCCTTCTATTTCAATAGTTTTATGCTACTTAATAATGAAGGATTAATTATTTCTCTTTTTCAAACCATGCAATTTTAAGACAGTTTAATGTCATGTAGTAAAAAAAGTTGGATTAGTAAGAGGCACTCCTTGATCTGCCACAATCTGAACATAAAACCTTGGACAAATGAAATTTGCAATAACAGAAACTGGCACATTACCAGTTCTGGAAGACATTCTTGAGATAATAAAGGAACAAGAAGATGGAATTACTATGCAATTTATTGCTAACATATTATGTATTTATTATTCTCTGGCTCTTCAATTTAGAAGCATTTAGGTTGGGATTTTCACTTTGTAACTGAGACTTCTGAAATAGAGAGTTTAGGGCCAGGGGTATAGCTCAGTAGCATAAGTACCTGCCTGGTAAGTGCAAGGTCTTGAATTCGATTCCCAGTACCAAAAAAAAAAAAATAAATAAAAAGAAAAGTGTTTGTTTATTTTGATCTCACTTTGATATATAATTTTATATTCTCATTGGTGTCATCAATTGACCCAATGATTTTGTTATTATATACTGTGACACAAATATAGAATAATTTGAAAAGTTATAGTTATTTTTGAAAATAACATAGCAATTCTTATATTGTACCAGTTTGATTCTTATTTCAAGGAAACTGTGTTCATTTGCTCAATTGACCCCTTCTCCAAGCATTGATTTTCCACCAGTATAACTTAAAAACAACATGTAGCAAAGAGTACATTAGATTTTCTAAAGAATTACAGGAAATAACACATTTGAGAAGCATACCATTTTTTTCCATGTTGTTATGCACCACTGAGAAATCTAATGGATAGAATTTCGCATCATTTTCTTATCTAATAATTGCTATAAATGCATGAACAGCCACACACAAGTTAAAAATGAACCATTTTTAACCATTATCCATTGCACTGAGTTATTCGTTCCTTAAATATACAAAATGATAGCTGTGGAAAACAATGCCTACTGTAAATACCGATTCAACTCAATTAAATTGTAAAAATAGTGAGAAAGTACAGCATGTAAACAGCATCGGAGGAACGGTGCTGATCCTTCTTCCCCACCTATCCATGGGTGTAGAATGAGAAAAATGTGAGCCAGTTAATTCATAAAGAGGGAATTAGATCAAGGTGAATAAAAGTACCAAAGGTGAGCATTGTATTAATGGTCTCAAAGAAAATCAAATACAAAAACTGAGTATAAAAATCCAGGTACTGTATCTAAGGGGTACAAGGTATGTTTTGATAATAGACAGTACAGAAGGGTAGAGAAGCTGAACCAATTTAAATTAAGTAAAATAAAGTTCAGGATGATCACTCTAATAGAGCCATCCTGAGAACATGTTCAAAGAGGTTGGATGAAATGACAAGATTAAACAAGTACAATTATTTATAACAGAATACTTTTTCAAGACTTTCTGTCCAAGAGTTTACAATGACATGAAAAATGCTGCAGTTTAGGTCTTCAGTATCTTTTAGTACGGACCTTTAGGAGGAAGAGGCTTGCGGAAGGTAGTTAGGTTATTGGACGTGTGCCTTACAAGAGAGTGTGGAGTCCTAGACCTTTCTCTTTTACTGTTTGCTTCTTGATCTCTTGAGTTGAGAGTTTTCCTCTACCATCTGCTCTTGCTATAACATGCTACCTCACCACATGCTCAAGGCAAAGGTGCCAATGCATCGTGGACTGAAACCTCCAAAATAGTGAGACAAAATAAATCTTGTCTCTTTTTAAGTTAATTATCTCAGGGTCTTTTCATAGTAACAGAAAGCTAAGACAGATAATAAAGAAAAATAATTGAAAATATCATTATACAGAAGCACAGGAAAGGAACAGTTAGAGTGAAGGTACCTGAATTTTTGTTAAATGTAGCTGAAGTTTGTGCTTAGATATTATATGAGAGGAAGTCCTCCTTCACCTTACACTTATTTTTATAAATAAATGTACATTTCACATAGCATAAAATTTATCATTTTAAAATGTGTTTCTGGGACATTGAGCACATTCATATTTTATACACTATCTCTAGTTCTAAGAAATTTTCTTACTTTTTGGTGGGAAGAGCATCTAAAACTTTCTAACACATTTTGAATCTCTAGACTAACTCATCCTATGTAACTGCAGCCTTGGAGCCTTTGACCTACAGTACATCTCTTCACTTCCTCCTCTTCCCTACCCTTAATCACCACCACTGTACTCTCTGTTCATGTATATTCAACTTTTTTATTTCAAAGAGAAAAAGTACAGTCACAAAATAACAACAAAGACACAAATGAAGGTAAGAACCTGAAAGAGTAAATAAAACCCCACAGGTACACTAGATATTGTGAAAGGGAAAGAAATTCCTCAAGGGGAAGGCACAACTGGGATGAAGGAAAGGTGAAAAAGAAAGGAAGGAAGGAAGGAAGGAAGGAAGGAAGGAAGGAAGGAAGGAAGGAAGGAAGGAGAAATATATATGTGCATACAAAGATAGCTGGGATAATTTTACTGTTGATGACTGGTCTATTGAAAGGGACAGACAATGCTTATTTTTTCTTTTCTGGACCAGTTTTACATGCTTTTATCTGGTATTCAATTTTTTAAGATATAACATAAAAAATGAAATCGCCTAAAATTTGTCTTTCTGTTTACAATGTCTTTCATTTACTGTAATATATTTAGGTTTATCTCTGTTGCTCCAAATACCAGTATGTCCTTCTTTATTAAGAGTGGGTATCGCTATAGAGAGCCTGCGTTGGTCTCGACGTGTTCCAGAGGAGTTTACATTTGTAATCCCAGGGGACAGTTATTGGAATTCCAATAAGTAATTCCAGTCCACCACTTCTAGTGCAACCCACAGCGAGAATAAAGAGACAAACACATATATGCAGTTGTGGGGAGCCAAGGAGGTCCTAAGTCCAGTCAGAACAACGGCTAACTGCAGCAAGGGCCATGACCCAGGGCAAATCCCGGGTTTTATTAATTTGTCAGGAGGGGAGTGGCTTGGGATTGACTGACTGTGAGAGTGGCGAGAACTGTGTGAATAGTGTGAGCTGGGCCAAGTAAGAAGAGCAATAGCACCTCTGTGATATGCAGAGAGAGGTACACAGAAGGATTACCAGACTTAGGTCATAGGCAGCCTCTAAATTTGGAGGAATCTGCATAACATAGTTTGAGGAGTATCTTGTGTTTGGTCTGTGCTTCAGCTTTGATGTCTCAGGGAATAAACCCTGAGATGGTTCCTTAGGCAGCCTCACTCAGCTGACAGCGTGGTGTCACTCAGACTAGCTCACACTTACTAGCTGGGAGCTATAGGCAGGCATTACTGACCTGTTGTGTTACTTCTAAGGCTACACAACAGGGTCTCCACTAGGTCCACTGACACTGTTTAAAGCCACTTAAGGCGATAAACTGTTATCCTCACCAGTTCTGTACATATCAATGCAGCGAATCAGGGCAAGGGTTAGCCAACCTGGAGACAAATGGTCTTCTTTCAAGGATAGCCATCCCCATGTTTTTCACAGTCCTGTTCAACCCTTTTTTAACCCATTCATTCATTGAAAGACACAAGTTATGTGTTGTTATACCAAACTTTGGAAAAGGTAAAGATCTGTGGTTCCTAGAAGTTCAAATTTAAGAGACATGCATGGAATAGAGGAAGCATGGGGATATATTTAGGTAGTGAGTGATGCTATAAGGGTGATTGTATAATTTACACATTTGTGAAAAGACATAGAATGCTATAGCACAAAGAGCAAATAGTAATGTTTACAAATCAATACAAACAGACATTAAGTAGGTCAAAGCAGTCAACCAAAAGCACAACCTACGATCCCCATCATAATCCCAAACACACTATCGCCTATGGCATAAGCATAAATAGTGAAATCCCAAAAGATCAAAATCTCTGAAGTCTAACAGCCCCAAAATCACAATTTTAAGATTTAAGCTATGAACATTCTAACCCTAAATTTGAAATCCATCCAAATTGCAATTCCTATTGACAATAAACACCCCAAAAAAACTTGTCAAGGGGACAGAGACCCAAATTCTATGGAAGTAAATTGTGTGTTTTCAGTTGCATAGATGATAGTTGTATTATTTAGGCAGAACACATACCTAGAAACTTGGTAAAGCAGTACTGTGTGTGTGTGTTCCCAGTGTAGATGGGTGTGTAGATCTGAGAGGATTAAGAGGGGGAGACCCATGAGGTAGAAATGAATGTGAGGAGAAAATGAATGGAAACCAGTTTCACCCAGGAAAGCCATGCCCTACATAAGAAAAGTAGCCACTCACTGAGAGGAAAATTTCAAAATAGTGATCATGAAAGTCAGCCAGCTCTTAGGGACTATCTCCAAGCAAGAGGCTATTATCTATTATTATGAAACCCTTTTCCATTTGCCAAATTTTCATTTTTTATTTCTGTTCTTTTTATAAGTCCCCCTACTATTTTAAATTGTTTGCATTTATTGTACAGTTTGCTTTGCAGTGTATTTACCCTGCACACTATTTTCAATACTGCAAGTATAAATTATGGGCAGACTTTTCTAATTGGTGTAATGCATTTATATTTCACAAATTTGACTCTGCAAAAATGCATTATCACAACAGTGAAATGTGTGTGTATTGTTAATGCACATAAAAATATTTTTGATGGCTTATTTGCATATCTTTCTTTGTAAAAAGCCAAATTTCTTCAGAACTCAGTTCTTTGTAAGATTACATATATTGTGGTGACTCATCTTAATTTTTTATCTTGTGAAAAGACAGTTCCCCAGTATGTCAGACGATGACAGTTGTAGAACTAGATTGACACACTGACCAGTATATTAATATACGTTCTTATTTTTTATCTATTTCTTTTTTACTTTAAAGAGAAAAGGAAAAAACAAAATAACAAAAAATAAAACAACACAAAAACAGTAAAATAATACAGAAACTCAGAACAAGACGATAGGAAATTAACAATGGTTATTGAATTACATATTGTTTTCTTCAGAGTAGTTGTTCAGATTACCAGATATAGGCATGCAAGATTGATCAAATAATTAAACATTCACTGTTCCTTTCAATAAACCAATAGAAATTAGTACTACAATTATCTTAGCTATCTTGCATATATAT
>NW_004955454.1:9884735-9943798 GCF_000276665.1 Chinchilla lanigera | reverse complement strand
TATATTATTTTTTCCCCTTCCTTCTTTCTTTCATTTCTCCTTTCCCTCACCCCACTTGTTCTTTCCTACTGAGCAGTTTCTTTCCTTTTCACAATATCTATTGTACCTTTCAGATTTTATTAACTCAGGTTCTTACAAAAAGGAGACAATACAATGTTTACACATGTGGGTCTGATTTATTTCACTTATGTTATGGTCTCTCATGGCATCCATTTTCCTATGAAAGCTTCAAGGTTGTCTTTCTTTATAGCTGAAGAATACTCCATTGTATAAAAATACCACATCTTTTTTATTCATTCCTCAGTTGATGGGCATTTGGGTGGTTTCAAAGATTTTGTTATGCCAAAATGTGCTGCTATAAAAGTGGGTGCACATTTATTTCTGTGGTATGATATTTTTAATTCTTTTGGGGAAATACTCAGAAGGAGAATACCTGGATTAAATGATACCTCTAATCCTAAATTTTGAGGCGCCTCCAGACTGATTTCTAAAGTGACTGCACCGGTCTGCACTCCCACCAACAGTGGAGAAGGGTTCCTTTTTCCCCACATCCCCTCCAGCACTTATTGTTGGTTGATTTCTTCATGATTGCCATTGTTACTGGGGTAAGATGAAATCTGTGTTGGTTTAATTTGCATCTCTCAAATGACCAGACTTCACAGAACTAGAGAAAATATTCCTAAAATTCATTTGGAACTATAAGAGACCTAGAATAGCAAAGGCAATCTTGGGCAACAAAGGATAGGCAGGAGGCATCACAATCCCTGACTTGAAATTATACTAGAAAGCTACTGTGATAAAATCACCATGATACTAGTAAAAAAATAGACCTGAGGACCAATGGAACAGATTGAAAGATGTGAACACCATTACAAACACATTCAGCCACCTTATTTTTGAGAAAATGGCCAAACATGTTTACTAGTCGGAAGATAGCCTCTTCAATAAATGATGGTGGAGAAACTGGCTTACCACATGCCAAAGACTAAAACTAGACCCATGTCTATCACCATGCACTAAATGCAAAATGGATCAAATACCTGAACATTAAAACAGAGACACTGATTCTAGTCATAGAGAAAATAGGTAGAAATCTTGAAGACATAGGGGTAGGCCAAGAGTTCATGAACAAAAACCAAACTGCATGGGACATACTTTAAAGAATCAACTACTGAGATCTCATCCTATTAAAAAGTTCTTGTACATTGAAAGAAATCACCAACACAGTGGAGAAACAACCTACAGAATAGGTAAATATTTTAGGTAACTGTGCCTCAGACAAATGACTTCTATCTGGAACCTATAAAGAAACGAAAATATCAGGCCCCCAAAATTCAAAGACTCAATCCAAAAATGGGCACCTGGGATGAATATGCTCTTCTTGGATGAAGAAATACAAATGGCAAATAAATACATTTTATCTTTTTTTATGGATGTGATTTGTTGGCTTATAACTATTATACCCATATAATTATTATTGCTATCCCTGAGTTTTATGTATGTTAGTACTATCTGTTTTATTGTATAAAGTAGCCTTTTAAGTTTTCTCTCATGTTTTTATACATATCTCAAATCCTCATTAAAGAATTTTTAAAATTATTTGTTCTAGAATTATATTTTCAAGATTTTGATCCTTCTGGATTTTATTTATTTTATTTCATTTTATTTTAAAGAGAGTAGTACAAGAAAGAAAAGCACCTAGGGATTTTAGACTGTAGAAATATTGATCTTTCAGAATTTCAGCATTCAGGATTGTGTCTTTGGGGATTATTATCTAAACCCAAGAACCTATATCTATGTAGGCCCTTGAAAATGCAGTGGGGACACCCACAGATTGGCAGTTCTAACCCTTGGGTTTCTGATAGTTGTAATCAGGGCTTCTCAGCAAACCATGGACTCTTGAGTTTTCCAGGGGTAGAACTGGCACGCTAGCTCCTGGGGTTGCTCCTGTATTATAATCACCATGGCTCCTCTGCTGCCGACCAGCCTTTGAATCCAGGACAGGGGGTGACAGTCAGAGACCCCAGGAAATGACACCATGCCTGCACTAAGGCTTTATAATCGCAGAGACGGTGTGCAGGATCATCAAGAACAGTACAGCTTGAAAGCCAGGGCTAAAGATCGAGTTTGGAAAGCAAAAGGCTGGGTGATGTAGGAAGCATACGAACTTGGTCCACACTCACAGGAAAACACCATCTGCTTCCAATATTGTACTTGATTTACGCCAGGATTCTCCTAATCTGTTCTGCAGCTTTGGTACAGTAACCGGCACTCAGTATGAGAATATTTATGAGAATATTTCTTAGAACTCTTTGTTTTTCCCTCATTACCAAAGGTCACTGGTGGTGACCTAAATATTTCACAGATAGACAAAGGTACATGGATGCATTCTGAGACTGACAGGTTGCCAGGGGTTTTTAGCTGGGCAAAATGATCCAAATTTTCATAACCAATCTTTTCTCGAAAGGGCAGAGAAGGAATTACCAAACCCAAAGCAGTGCAGACTAATCTCCTCCAAGAGGAAAGCAACACAAAGGACTTGTAGAAAGTCTATTTCTGCTGAGTGGGAGATAGAAAGAGAATGATGAAAAGGACCTATTTAAAAGTGTAGCCAGTCTTTCCTCAACCATGGAAGCAAGTATTTGAAATGCATAGAATGTAGCTACCGAAATAGTCTCATCAACTGATTAATTTTTCTGAAATATTTATTGAGATCCCTTGCATTTTATACCTTTTAGCATGATAGTAAATCATGGGGTCATAAAGAGAAATTATAGTTACTTTCTTTAAACTCTCATACAAAAGATAAATAAATAAAAGCAAACAACATAAACACAAATCAGCATCTTTGATTCTAATCTCCAGGAATCTCATTACTGCTAGCACCCTATTTAGGAGCTACATCTGCCTCCCGGTCCGAGGAAGGGAAGCTTCTCCGGTCCGAGCCAATACACTAGCGACACAGCCAGTAGGTCACAATCAGAAAAGATTAAGGATGTTTCCTGGGATGTGAAGTCAGTCTTGCGCTCAAGGCTAACTTCGTTACATTTGATCTTTGTGCTATTTTATTCATTATAAACAGCAGCATCAGTAAAACGGGAAATAAAGATGTTTTACCAGTGAGGTCAATAATTCTATAATACCACAAATGTGCTTGAAAGTCCTGAGACTGGATGCTTCTGGTGGCAAATGGACCGACAGAAATTGCAGCCTGTGGGTAGTTACTGTAACACAAAGAGGAGCGAGACGATGGAAAGACCAATGAAAATAAAGGGCAGACGCTTCACATATTCCCAAAACACAGAAAAGCAGCAACAGCATAAAATTTATTCTTAAATTATTAAATATTTACATTACACGGCAAGGACTTTTGAGCATTTATACTGTCCTGGCAATAAGAAAATGCTCTGGAGGCCTGAGATTTTCTCTTGCCAAGTAGAGAGGCTGTAGACACCAGGCGGGAGTTGATGGTCCGGCTGTAACAGCTGCCGGCACCCTGGCCATGCAGGCTGCTCTTGGTCATGGGGCTGCTTTCCACGGAGCAGCAGAGAAAGTCTAGCTTTACATGTGAACAAATATGAGCAGAATAAAACATCAAGGCCAAGATAAACACTTACGAAGATAGAGAAACTTTTGAAATCCACCCAGAGATAAATAGCAAAAGGTGAATACTTTTTGCAATTGTCTGAAGAAGGTGCTTTGAGTAGGGTAGTGGCCACTCTCAAGTGCATGTCCTTTTCTCGCCTTATAACTGTCCTTTCCTATTTCATCACACATGTAGCTGCCCCTTCTTATGAATGAAGAATATGTTCCAAGGCACCCAGCCAATTTCTGTGTTGCATAACTCTAAGTTCTATATGTACACTATGTTTTTCCTACACACACACATACACACACACACACAGAGTGAAGTTGCATTTAAAAATTAGGTAGAGCAATAACCAATAAGAAAATAGAACAGTTATGATACTGCATACTCCTGTGCTTTGGTGCATTAGAAGGTAAAGTAATGGTTACTTTAAGACAAGAATTTAATACTGCACCAGTGAACCTGATAACCAAAACAACCACTCAGTGACTAAAGGGTGGGTAGTGTATAGTGTATGGATACTATGGAAAATGTATACCCCACATCCCACCTGGTACCATGTCAGACAGTGTAAGATTTCAACATGCTGCTCAGAACAATGTGATATTTAAAGCGTACCGCTTGTTTATTTCTGAAAGTTGCTACTTAATGTTTTTGAGCTTCAGCTGACTGCAGATAACTAAAATCACAGGAAGTGCAAATGTGGAACATGAAATTGTGGGTAAGGGACAATTTCTATACTATTTATTAGGCTTTAATCAAAATTTGCAGTGTATGGCCTTTGAGTTTCTATAGAGTAGGCTTCCCACATGGAAGAGGTGAAGATCAAGAGAGAAATACCTGATGTCAGAAAATTCCAAGGAATTGTAAGATGATAATTTGCACTTACGGTCAGGAATATGTAATTTTATAAGCCTCTCTTATATCATAGGCTCTCTGTGTCCTTCATTTAGCTCTTTCATATGAACTTCCAAATGAAGGACCAAACAACCAAAAGGTACAAAGAAACTATGATGTGTATCTGCTCTGGAGCTTTGAAGACTGATGTAAGAATTCAGACCCAAATAAGGAGAGGAGTGGAAGGGAAGCCAAGTCCTGCATCACTCACACCTATACCAATGAAAATGCTGCTTTAGCTCTCTTTTATCTATTGGCCATCTCTATCATTTTTCTTTGTTTGGAAGGAAAGACCAAAATATGAAAAAAATACCTAGTATGAACAACCATTTGGAAACTTTGGATCTAATATAGTTTAGCAGAATTCTTAGTAAGCAGAATGACTCTAAATTTTATCTACTTGTAATCCTTGCTGAATGTGGCAATGGCCCTCAGAACCTAGCGGGGTCTCTCCTCTAATTTATATGGATGAGTCCAATCTTAAAATTCCATGACTTTTGTAAAACTTGGGAATACACTCAAGGATTATACCATTTTATATTACACTGTAGTACATTTGCCATATCAATATGTATACACAGTTTACAGTATTTGCATTCCTTGAACATCAGGACTATGACTTTTCTGATTTTCACTAACCTCACACTACAAGTCTTTGTAGTTTCAGGATGCAAGAACTCAAAAATACAATGAGAAATATTAGGAAAATAAATTAGTTACTTCATTTCCAGCTTTGCCCTTTCTAACACAGCGTGATTACTTCTTAACATGACACTTGTCTAGGGACAAGGCCAGGGAGGCCTGCTTTCACTCTGCTGACCCACACAGCATTTCTGAAGGCATATGAGGTTCATTTTACTAATTCCACACTAAGTCATGCATTGTTTAACAGACAGTGACAGCTCCCGAGTGCTCTAAGGCACATCAGGAAACCCCTGTGCTGAGCCTCCCAAGGCATCTTGCCCACCTCCCCTTCTCCAGGACTCCGCGGCTTCCTGCAGCTCACTACTCTGTTCTCATCTCAGTGAGGAGGCTTTGATCTTGGACCACGGAAGGGAGACCTTTAAGAAACTAATTCATGTTTCTCATTCTTTTAAGTTATGCGTGTTGAACAAAACATATTGAGTCAATATAGTTTAAATGAATGCTGTGAAAAAAATCTACTGAAATACAATATAACTATGACCAAGCTTGACATATGTTATCAGTGCTATGACATTTCCCATGCCAGGATATTCAAAGGAAAACAACCTGCTATTTTTCCAAAACAGACAAAGAGGCTTCAAATAGCTTAATGGCAAAGAAAGCAATTATCTTAAAGAAATGTAAAGAAATGATTTCATTAATGAACTCAATAATTTATTCTGAAGTAAAGATCTTACCTGAATTTAGGTACAACAATATTTCCCTTTGCTGCAATCACTTCTCTGGCAATCTTAACATTCTGGAAAGCAGTCGAAAGGAAAACTGGAAAAAAGGAAAAGAAAAAAGTTCCATAAACATTCAAAATAGAACCAGTGAAATGTACCTAGGAAATGTATTCCCTTTACCCATGAAGTGGACATGCATGCCATGCACATTTGTATCCAATTTAACCACATTTTCTTGTCAATTTCTAGGAACAGCTCATGAATCAAAAGCAGAAATAAGATAATATTTTCCAAACGGCTAGTGCCACAAGATTAAGTTCTAGGGAGCACACTTTCTTGACTTTCAGGAAAAAGCAAGAGAATATTTGGCAATCTGCCCAGAATTTCATTTCTAATACTTGGTATTAAAAACTAAACTATCAGTACCGAGGACTTTAGAATGACCCCAAGTTTAAATTAGTGATAATATTTAAAAGCATTTATTGTAAGGAATATCCTATTGATTTGATGCCAAGAAGCAATGACTTTTTTATGAGACTTAGTTCTGTGGTAGAAGAGTGGGTTGACCCCATAAAAAGCAACACCATTCATGCTCAGGCAACAGCCCGCTCATTCCTGAGGCTTAGGTGTTATTTCTGCATTTACCACTTAATTTTTAATGATACCATTCATGAATTTAATTGCAGTGTTGAAAAGACTCTAACACTTTAATAAAATGATAGCTAGGTTTGATATCTATATTTAGAAGAGTAGTGATTAGCAGCATTTCCAGGTTAGTGGGGCTGGCTGTGTAGGAGTTGCTTATATAACTTACGGAAAACACACATTAGACTCAGCAGATACATTTGTATTTTGAATGTGATCAGATTCATGCAAAGACCTACACATTTATATATATTTAAGAGTTCCCCAGAGAAATCTGAACCATAAGCAAGTTGGGAACCCTTCAGTAGAATGAAAGTTTCTAAGGTATAGTAAGAATAATCCTGTTATGTCTCTAAAGATTCCCACTCTACCATTTTTTATTGTTTTTAAAAATTATCTTAAAATTAAAAAAAACTTATGAAACATTTCCATTTCTATATAATCTTGTCTATGGACAGAACTTATACCATAGATATGAGTTTCATAAGATGACAAAGTTGAAGGGATTTTGTAAGTGTACTACCCCAAATAGTTTAACGAATTTTGAGATAACAATTTGAAGATCTTCATGGGTGTCCAGACTTGATCCAGTGGGAACATTTTCAAAGGGTGAGAGAATTAGACGGAACCAATGCTGCTGCTGGCCTAGAAGAAGTAGGCAGGTGCGTGGGGAGAGGATCACACACCTAAATCTTCTCAAAGCTGGCTCGGAGAACTCAGAACAACCCTTGACGGGCAGCCAGTAGAGTAGAACCTCAGTCCCACGAATGCAAAAAGCTGGATTCTGCCAACAACTTAAAGAAGGTTGAAAAAAAATTTCATGCTCTACATGAGCATGCAGTCTGGTGCAGCTGTGAACAAGGACACCAGCTGTGCCTGCTCTGACACAGGAATCTGTGTGATAGCACAAGAATACTGTTTAGGCCACTGAGATTGCAGCAATCATTAATCAATTATTAATCAATAGAAATGATAAGCCCCATGCCTAAGTCCTATATCTCTGCATTTTAGCACATTCCCATATGCACTCCTGTATCATGTCCGGGATTCAAAATTTATTTTAATATATACCTTAAAAGCTCAGGATTGCTTCCTGTGTCAGAAGAACTTTGGCATATTAGTTACACCATGATTATCATTATTGCGTTTTCAGACACAATTTTTTTCTATAGTCTTTCCTGAGTCATATGTACATGATGTCATATTTTAACCTAACCCCATTTCCTTCATTATTTTATTTTTTCTATTCATGTATTCTATTGGGCTTATAGAGTTTATTTTAGAAATGGTAAATACATATCAAACCTCTCAGATTTAAAATAAAAATCCCTAGTGTATCCATGTGCCTGTGTTCCATTGGGCCAACTCTGAGGAGTAAAAGTAGGAATACTCCTGGCAGCAACAGACAGTCCTCACTGAGCAGGTCACTCTGGATTTCTTTCAGTACAGAAGAAATGAAATGGATTCATGCTAGTTATGACTGTCAAAGTGGCCTTCCTCACAGCCTGAGATATGCACAGTTCCAAATATGCAACCTAAAGTCAAAAAGGAGTCTTGAGGGCAAGATGTCTTAGCTTGTGTCTCTTTTTGGGGTGTTCACTAGCAACAATTCCACAAATACCTATTTATTTTCAAGTTAAAGCAATTGTTGGGAGTTCTGCAAAAGCTTCAGTGTAACACTGTGAAAGAAACTAAGATACCCAGTGAAATCTATAAACCAAAATGAACAGATCATGCAAAGGGAAGTTTGCCATAGCTAATAGACTAAAGAGCAAATGTCGATTGACTAATTTATTACTTAACAAAAGTAGAATAAAGAACAAATTGCAGAATTTTATCTAATCATGACAGATGAGCAAAAATGTAAATCCTTGGGTTGCATGTCCTTCCTAACCTTCTGGTCAGCTCTCTGTCACCTTTCAAGGTATTGATGTATTTTCTATATATGTTGTCCAGAATGTTAAATTGTACTTAAATGAGAGAAAAAGATAGAAGTATTTCAGTTCAAATATGCTGAGAGCTACAAGACAATCTTCATATTTGACTTAAAACACAACTAATATCTTAAATGTAATGAACATAGGCAACATTTAAATGATAGCAAACAGAAGTATTAAAATTTTGTATTTAGGCATAGCTGAGTTTGATATCTTATATATGGAATGAAGTTTGACAACTGAAAAAAAGGAATTTATAATCAAGGAGAAAGCTTTGTATGAGAAGGCACTCCATACTCCATGGTTAAAATGGGAATGCTACTCATGGTATTTAAAGAGTTTTTCTCTAAGAAAATGAAAATAATTTTATAGAAAAACACATCGTCTAACGATATTTGATTGAATTCCTTACATTTCAGAGTGTGTCTTGTACGAGATTTGTGGGGTAACAACGAACTGACTATCTAGAGTCAGCTCAGTATCATATACAGATATGGAGAAACTACATCTTTCACAACCACTAAAGAGAGCATAAGGGAAGACATGTTCATTACACCTTGCCTGAATCCAGACTCATTACAATGGGACTTTACGGCTCATCTCAAGAACAATAGCTTCGTATGACTTAACAGTGCACTGGTCTTGGTCAGAGTACACAGCAACAGTGAGCGCCAACCCTACA
This sequence comes from Chinchilla lanigera, assembly GCF_000276665.1. Taxonomy (NCBI): domain Eukaryota; kingdom Metazoa; phylum Chordata; class Mammalia; order Rodentia; family Chinchillidae; genus Chinchilla; species Chinchilla lanigera. The sequence continues at coordinate 9,934,678 of NW_004955454.1, read as the reverse complement.
CCGGGGGTTCAAGGAGACTTGCCATTTGCAGTGTCTCTCAGAACCTGCCAAGTGGTCACATAAAAAGCCTGAGATCATCTGCTAGATGAAGGAAGCTCACCAGATGACTTGGCTGTGGCCCTGGACATTTGAGAGTCCAGTTAAGATGCTCAAAGCACCAGAACCAACCACTGAAGCATGCAGAAATAAAATGAGCATTTCTCGGCTGAGCCACAGACTCAAGCCATGATAAAGTCCCTGTACCTTGAGATGGTTTTGTGGTGCAACAATGCTGAACAGTGCAAATGGAGAAGGAAGTTACTCAAGTGTGCAGTTCCTTAATGAAAAGACAAGTGCACCAATCTTTAAGTCATTTACTTTGAAATTTCTAGCCATGGGTTTATATAAATATATATATCCCTACATATCAAAGAACATCAGTTGTAGACTTTATGGAAGTATCAAGCTACAAAGGCTTGGATCTTTTTTCTTATGCTTCTATCAGTGTTAAGACAAAATAAATTGCAAAAATCAAAATTCATGGTTAATATCCTTTATTACAAGCACAGAAATGTATTTCTTGTTCTCTAGAATAATGCAGCATTTTGGAAAACTCTTAGGAAGTTCCTCAGAATGGGAAATGAGTGTTAAAAGGTGTAATGTGGTCCATATGCAAACAGAGTTGCATGAAGGAAGCCTGCTTAGGCCTTCAAAATAAAATGTCAAAGGTTAAGGTCCTAACAAAGATGTGTTTCATAATATCATCTTATAAGTATAAAATATCAAGATTGAACATTGCACTATTTAGACATAGATACTTTCCCAAAAGCAAGAGCATGAGATCATAATTTTTAATAAGATAGTGAACTTGTTATTCTTTGTTCTTCTCTAACTATAACAAAATGTGCTGGAAACAATTCCAAAGAGTATCATAACGTAACTGTAAGGGACAGAAAGTAAAAAGGACAGTTGCTAGGCACCCAAGACTGTAGGAGAACACCACAGTATGTCCCCTAAAATTTGTTTGTATTTCCTTGTGGCCCAGACTGGATACTGGATGAAAGAACAAATTTTATATTGCAGGAATACGTTTGCAAATCATATATTTAAAGTGGACTTATATCTAAAGTACATAAAGAATTCTCAAAGCATAACATCAAAAACATTTAATAATCTAATTAGAAAATGGTCCCAAGACATGCACAAATATTTTGCTGAAGAGGATAGACAGATGATAAATAAGGAGATGAAAATATTTGCAAAATCATTAGGTATTACAGTAATGCAAATATGTAAATTAAAATCACAATGAGATAACACTGCATATCTAATAAAATGGCTGGAAAAGAAAGAGAAACAAATATAGGTGAGAATTTACAAAAGCTGTGCACATGTATTGTTGCAAGATAAAATGATACGACCACTCTGGAAAATAGTTTGGCTGTTTCTTTTAAAGCTAAAAATAGACTTTTGCTATGACATAGCACTGTTACTCCTGGACAATTGTTCCAAAGAAATGAAATCTTATTTACATTCAGAAACTTGGGCATAAAGAGTAGATTTATTTTTGATAGTCCAGAAGGCAAACAAACAAAATTTCCTTCAAAGAAGGAAAGATTAGACAAACCATTTCTACCATGGAATAGTATCCAGCAATAAAAAGGAACAGACTATTTTTCTCTACCACTTTGTGACCACATTTAAACCACCACCACATACTTAACACCTTGCAGCCTCTAATCTGTACTACATTTCTGTGACTACTTTACATCATGAATATTATATAGCTAAAACTACACTTTATGCTTTAACATTGACATTTTCGTTCAGGAGCTTTCTTTTGAGATTTGTCTATGTTGCTGTGTGCATCAACAGTCTGTGCCTTTTAAACTCACAAAGTAGGAAAATTTTTTAGCCAGCTATCCCTCAGTTAAAAGACTTCATTTAGAACATATAAAGAATTGAAAAAAAAAATTAGACTCCCCAAACTTTCAAGACCCAATCCAAGAATGGGCTTCTGAGATGAATACAAACTTTTCAGATGAAGAAATGCAAAGTGTAAATAAATATATGAAAAAATGTTCAATAGTAGATATTGTGAAAGGGAAAGAAACTGCTCAAAAAGGAAAAAAAAAAAAAACCTGGGATGGATGAGAGAGGAAAAGAAAGAAGGGAATATATTTATATATACAAAAGCTAGATAAGGTTGTTATACTACTGCTTTCTTTTAATTCATTAAAAAAAGGTTTGTGCTTATATTGTGTGATCAATTATACAGGCCTATGTCTTGTAATCTGAGCAACTACGCTGAAAATAACAATATGCGATACATTATTCATTGTTAATCTCCTATTATTTGTTTTGAAGCTCTGTATCATTGTTTTTATTGAGTTTTTGGAGACTTCTTTCAATATAAAAAATCTTTTCGAGAAGTTGAGGTCCCAGTTGTTGACTCTTTGAAGTATTTCCCTTGCAGTTTGGTTTTTGTTCATGAATTCTCTGCCTTACCCCTATGTCTTCAATATTTCTACCTACTATCTCTTCCAGTAGATTTAGTGTTTCTGTTTTAGTACTTAGATCTTAATCCATTTGGACTTTAGTTTAGTTCATGGAGATAGACATGGGTCTAGTTTTAGTCTTTGGTATGTAGAGAGCCAGTTTTTCCAGCACCATTTATTAAAGAGGCAATCTTTATTCCAGGGAACATATTTGGCCCCTTTGTCAAAGGTAAGTTGGCTGAGTATGTTCATGGTTGTGGCTGAATTTTCCAGGCTGTCCCATTGATCCTCAGGTCTGTTTTATTTTGCCAGTACCATGCTGATTCTTTCACAGTAGCTTTGTATCATAATTTCAAGTTTGGTATTGTAATGCCTCGTGCCTTGCTGTTTTTGCCCAGGATTACTTTTGCTACTATAAGTCTCTCCTGGTTCCACATGAATTTTAGGAATAGTTTCCCTAGATCTGTGAAATATACTAATTGTACTTTGATTTGGATTGCATTGAGTCTGTATAGCAATTTTGGGAGTATGGCCATTTTCATAATGTTGATTCTTCCTGTGTTTGAGCAAGGAACATTTTTCCATTTTCTGATATCCTCTCGGATCTCTTTTTTCGGAGTACTGTAATTTTCACTATGTAGAACTTTTACTTATTTTGTTAGATTGATTCCTAAGTATTTCAATTTTTTGGATGCTATTGTGAAAGAGGTGGTTTCCCTAATTTCCCTCTCAGTCTCTTTGTTGTTTGTGTTGAGCACTGAGTACTGAATATTCTTTCAAAGAACCAACTCTTTGACTCATTACCTCTTTGTATTGCTTTCTTCCTCACAGTTGTGTTAATCTCTGCCCTGATCTTTATCATTCCCTTCCTTTGGGCTTTGGTCTTGACTTGTTCTTTTTTTTGTAGAAGTTTGAGGTGCAGCATTAGGCTACTTATTTGTTCTCGTTCTGTTTTCCTTATGTGTGTGTTCACCACTATAAATTTCCCTCTGAGGACTGCTTTCATTGCACCCCACAGATTCCATTAAGTTTTATTTGCATTTTCATTTGATTGTAGATATTGCTTAATTTTGTCTGTAATTTCATCTTTGACCCATTGGTTGTTCAGGAGGGTGTCATTTAATTTCCATGTGTTTATGGAGTTTTTGTGGTTCATTAATTTTCAGTTTCATTTTGCTATGATCAGATAATAATATATGGGATAATTTCAATTCCTTTTCACTTACATAAACATGCTCTATGAGCTACTATGTGGTCTATTTTAGAGGACATCTCGTATGCATCTGAAAAGAATGTTTATTCTGATGTTGTGAGGTGGAACACTCTGTAGCATCTACTAATTCCATTTGCTCACAAATGTGGTTCAGTTCTGTTATTTCTTTGCTAATTTTTTATCTAGTTGATCTATTAGTGTCAATGGGCTGCTAATATCCCGATTACAATTGTGTTATTGATTATTTGGTTTTATATGTCTATTAAGACATTTGTTTTATATAGTTGGGTGCTCCCATATTTGGTGCATAAATATTTATGATTTATATGGCTTCCTATTGAAGTTTTCCTCTAACACATACGTACTGACCTTCATTGTCTCTTTTGATCAATCTGGGTTTAATTGGTAGACTAGCTACTCCTACTTTTTTCTGTATTCCTATTTTGTGGAATAGTGTTTCCCATCCTTTGGTTTTCAGTCTACGAATTTCCTTTTGAGTTAAATGTTTTTCTTGTATATAACATATTGTTGGAGTTTGTTTGATGATCTTCTCTTCCAGTATGTTTCATTTAAGTACTGAATTGAGGCCATTTACAGTGATGATTATAACTGATATGTATTACCTTATCTTTGTAATATTTTTTTCCTGCTGTTGATTCTCTACTTTTTCACTATATTTAATTGCTTGCCTTGCTTGGTGGTTTCTTTCTGTTGTTGTTCTTGGAATTGTGAATATTTTTTTACCATGTAAATTAGCATTATACTTTATTTATTTTATTTTAAAGATTAAAAAAACTAACAAAACAATGAAGTCAAAATCAAAACAACACAAAAATGACAAGAAATGATACATGACCTCAAAGGAAAATGATAGGAATTAACAATGGTTGCTATGTTATATACTATTATCTTCAACAAAGTTGCTCAGTCCACTGAACATATGAAAATAAGATTGATCAAACAATCAAAGACAGTAGCAAGTAATAAAAAATGCATTTGAAATGTTGCAGAGCTTCATTATGCAAGATGGCAGGTGTTCAACACTGGTTCTTATACTGCATGTTGTTGTTTTCAGATCAGTCATTCTGATTACCAGATTCAAGCATGCCTATATCTGGTTATATGTGCAACTATTTTAAAGATAACATTATGTAATATAACAACCCTTGTTAATATTGTACCACTGTGGTTTGAATTTATGTATCATATTCATTATTCTCTATGCTATTTTGTTTATGTATTTGTTTTTGTTATTTATTTTTCTTTTCTCTTTAAAGTGCAAAACAAAATTTATGTGTATATACAAGCATAGGAGGAATAGATGTATTGCTGATGTGTGTGGTTCATTGAAAGGAACACTCAATGCTTAAAATTTTCTTTTTTCTTGTGAAAATTTTATCTCCTTCTAGAATATCATCAAACCTGTAAGGTTTGTTTGGTAGTCATGAAATTCTTCAGTTGTTCTTTGTCATGGAAGTATCTTACTTCTCCATTAATTTTGAAAGGTTGTTTTGCAGGGTATATTAGTCTGTGTTGGAGGTTGTTTTTTTTTCAGGAGTTGAAATGCTTCCCTCTGAGCTTTTCTTGATTTGATGGTTTGTGTTGAGAAATCTACTGTGATTCTGATGGACTTTCTTTTATGGGTGATCTGTTTTGTTTTGTTTTTTCCCCAGCAGAAAGATTTCAATTTTAATATTCTATTCTTGTGCTGAATTTCTGGGATCTTGATTATTATATATCTGAGTGTAGATTTATTTTGGTTATGGCTAATGGGAGTTCTCTATGCCTCAGTTATCTCTATGTTACATACTTTTCCCATGCTTTGGAAATTTTCTGCTATTACTTCTGCAAATAGTCTTTTATGTCATTTGTGTTGACTCCCGATTTTTCATTGACACCTATTAGTCTTATATTGTTGTTCTTTGCATCATGTTGCAGCTGTTGAATTGTTAATTCCTGATTGCTTGTTATTTCTAGGAGATCTTTCATTTCCTGGTTGCTAGCTGTATCAGTGTCTTCAAGGTCTGAGAGTCTATGTTCAGTTTCATTCCAACAGTTTTCCAGCATTCAATGGACTTTTTCATTTCATGGATATCTCTTTGTATCTCTTTCATGAACTCAAATTCTTTACTATTTTGTTTATTCAAGGTTTCCATCATTTTTCTGTATTCCTCTATTTTTTTAATCTATGTCTTCTTTAGATGTGCTTCTTTAGATATGCTTCTTTAGATATCATTCTCTCATTATGCTTGTTTTTTCTATTTTTTTAACTGAGACAATATTTGTGATTTGATTTCTTCTATAGCCTCCTGGAGTTGTTTCTTTACCTCAGTTCCTATCATTTCAGAAATTTCAGGTGTGTGACTTCCAATTCTTTCTATGTGGGTGTCTCCTTGACTTGTTCTGGGTGGGTTTGAGGTCTGAGATTACATTCTGCTCCTTCATCTTGTCATTTTCTGGGTTCCTCTGGTGGTGCAGGTTGCCAGGTCCCACATATTCCTGTACTGGCTGCTCTTCCCACAGTGCAGGGAAGATGGGTCAGGAACTGCATTCCTCTGGCCAAGCCTGATGCCAGGCACCAATGTGTTCAATTTTGAGGAAATTGGGAAATAATAAACATTCCAGGAAATAATTTTAAAAATATTTTAACTTGCCTGTTTTATGATATAATTTAGAAAATGAAAACTATTTTTACATTTTACTAAGTATAGCACCAAATTATAACTTAAAATTAAGATTCATTCATTATTCAATACTATCTTTATGATGATATTTATCTAAAGAAAATTTCAAAGTAACAGGTGCAGTCATAATTAATACAAAAACAATTATTTTCCACAGTCTTTCAAATTAAAATGATATCTGCCTGAAACATAAAGATGGTGAGGTGTGATTACTGTCTAAGGATTTCAGTGTGATTTGAAAGACTGTGATATTCAGCTTTTATATATATAAAGCTGAATATCTGCATGGCATACAGAAAAACATTTGATTCAAACTTTGGCTTAATGAATTCCATTGATAGATATTTTATTTATAATAACTTCATGATTGTAACAGTTTAGTTTTAAATAACCGTCATTTGGTTATATGACAAATACCTGTGTAGCCGTGCATATTAATAATTTTAGAAAATGCTAAAAACTTCTAAATTTGAATTCCTGCTACAAACTGCAAATTATAGCTGTGACTGAAAAGGAGGAAGAAAAGTGGGAGTAACTGAAAAAGGAGAAGATAATGGAATTGACTTCTCAGCCAATAATGTGAAAAGTGAGGCGGCTGAGTGTCCCTGGCAGGAATGAACACTATCGTGTGTGTTTATGGCTTCACACTGTTAAAATAGGCAATTGTAAGACAGTTGTACTCCTTCCAGATAAAAATCTCTACCTGGCAATGAGCACAAGCTTAAAACTCAATAGTAAACATCAATGTGGAGGGCAAAAATGACCTTTGTGTGAATTTTGACAAGCATGCTTTTCTTGGCCCCTGTTTGAATAAATCAGTACCTACAAACACGTTTTCTATTCATCCATACATCAATTCACTAAAGCTTAATTTCTCTGTCTGACTTCACTGTGATACAAAAAGTTATTCTTTCCAAGCAGTCAGTTTGCTAGCAAAAGGCAAATAGGAATCCCAGGATGGGGACAGGGACTAATCTGTTGGTTAAATTGACTTCACTTAATGAAATCAAGCAGCATTAAGCCAATTGTACTCCTTTTAGTAAACAAAACCATACCTGCAAAGTTCATTGAAACAGAATGCAATGTGCTCTCTCCCAAATATTAGAAACACCTAATACAAAGTTCACAAAATTTTTAAAAGTGAGAAAAAGTTTGTTTTTCCTAGGACAAATAAAAGCTTAGTTTCTATGGGTATTAAAGTCACTATTTTCCTAATTCATGACCATAGGAGGTCAACTAACAACAAACCTGGATGTAAGAGATGATTCATTCTTTGACCATGATGTGAGGATAATAGTCAGAAGAATAAACTTCATCCACAGATGTCATACACTTATCCATTTAATGTAGTTAAAGAGCAAAGTGAGAAGTACTTAGCAATATAATTAATGATCATGTTTTTACACATTTCCAAGCTATTGACACAAAGATGTATACTTTCAAGGGCTGTCTCCACTTATGTATTCACCATATGAAAATTAATAATGTTCTAGATTCTTTAAATGTAGAACAGAAGAAAATGGAGAAAGAACAAATATTGAAATGAAATTTATACTAGAACATGTGGTATGTTAATGCACAAAAAAGAATTACAGTATGTCCTACTGATTTAAAGGACATGTAAAGTAAACCTTTTCTGGTTTACTTAAAAAAATATTTTTAAATATCTTGACTTTAAATGACTAAATGATCATTTCAGTAAATATGCCTTATATTTATGGCCATACAAGTATCAGTAAATGCAGTTTGTCTTGTCACCTTCTGTCCATCTTTGTCAACAAAATTATGTGCTATCTTGTGAAAAACAATTCCTTTCAGAGTTTTAGGCTGGAACACAGCTGGAACACAGCCAAGTTCTTTGTAACTGTACATCTTGTTGTATCAGCCATGGAAAAGGATGTGAATAGCAATAGAATGATTTTATTATCTTTTAATCATAGTCAGCAAGTCCATGATATACAGCACAAAAAGATTTGTACCTTTCTTTGAAGGCCTCTGAGAACAACAGGAATAGAAATCCAGTTGTACAAGAAATAACAGCAAGAAATAGCAAATACAATTATATCATATTAGACAGCTTTTGCACAGTAAATTCAACAACCAAGGATGAGGAAACAATCTGCAAAATGAGAAAAAGTTTTGTCAATTACACCTGTGAAAGGGGAGTAATACCTAGAATACATAAAGAGCACAAAAATTTAGACACCCTAAAATAAAGGACCTAATCAAAAAATGAGTAATTTAAATGAATAAACAATTCTCAGAATAAATACAAATGGCCAATAATAAATGCATGAAAAAATGTTCAGTGCCACTGGCTGTTAGAGAAATACAAATTAAAACAACACTGAGATTTCATCTTACTCTAGGAAAAAATGGAAATCATCAAAAATCAAACAACAAAGGCTGGTGAGGCAGCAGTTGAAAAGCAGCCCCTACCTCCACTGATGGTGGCAGTGTAAACTAGTACACCATTGTGGAAATATCTATGGAGATTCCTAAAAGAAATTAAAAATAGAAACTACAGGGCTGGGGATATAGCTCAATGGCATAAGTGCCTGCCTGGCAAGCGCAAGGTCGTGAGTTTGATTCCCAGTACCACAAAATAAAAATTAAAAAAAAAAAAGAAAAGAAACTACATTAAAGCCATCTGTACTCTTTACAGCTATTTTCTGCAAAGAGTCTAAAACAGCATATTATGGTGATACATGCATACCTATGTTTACAGCATCACAATTCATAATAGTTAAATCTTGGAAGTAAGCTACAATTCCCTCAACAAATGAATAGGTAAAGAAAATGTGGTATTGGTACATAATAGAATGATATTATGCTATAAATAAGAATAAATTTGAGTCATTTGTAGAAAATGGGTGCACCTTGAAAGCAATGTTAAATGAAATAAATCACACACACAAGCTTAAATATTATATGGTTTCTACTAAATGAGAAATCCAAAGTATAAATAAAGAGCAAAATAAAAGACAGATAAAAGGAAACAGGGACATTGATCTTTTGCAAATGGGAAGGGAACTTTAAAGTAATTAAGATGTACCATGCATATGTACTAACTACCCACAATGAATGTAACCCTTATGTTTTGCAAGCATGAACTAGAAAATAAAATTTAAAAAGAAAAAAATGAGAGAAGGATTTAGACACATACGGAGGGAGGGAAGCAGGAGGGGGGTAGGGTAATAAAAAGAATCAAGATATGTTAAGTACGTGTACCTACTCTCTAATATGAATGTAAATATCAGGTACTGCAAAAATACACTAAAATATTTTTTAAAATGAAAAATGGAACCCATAGTGAAAAAGATAGGATGATAAGAAGGTATTTTGCTATTGTTTCACTATTCTCTTTCAATAAAAAAAGAATGGATAAGGAAAAAGAATATCAGTAAAGAGGCAAAGCAAATGCACAGAGTCGAGTCTGTCATTTCAATAATTTGTCATGCATTTGGATGCAAGTATACATATATAGTCATTATCTTGACAGGTAAGATCCAATAGAAATGGTATTCTTGAACTTTTAAATTTGTCATTTTGCATTTTTAATGTTTAAACAATAATCACAATCATCTGTTATTATAAAAGTAAGTTAATTTGATGAAAGATCCCTTAAAAATTCCAATACTTAATTTCTGTATGAGAAACTTGTACTTTTAACAAGAAGATGCACATTTCAGAAAAATTGTACCTTGAAACACTGAGAAATATACTATAGTTTATGGTTAGGTATGTATTTGTGAAAATTTGAAACTAAAAACTATAGGTTATGGTATCTGTAAATAATTAGTCTGTTTAACAGAAGGAAGAAGGAATAACGGGATGAATTGAGAGATGTTTTCTTCCCTTGGACATGACCTACCACACATTCACTAATAAGGAAGGTCATTCGTGGGTAGTGAGGGCACATGCCTCTCTTCTGAAGAAGAATCACACCCCAGGAAAAGAGGAATCTAAGCAGTTGAATCTGGAATCAGGTTGTTAGCAAGTCTCTGAGAATGCACCAAAATGATGAATCTAAAAGTAGCCAAGTTACACTGGTACAATCCCTTTCTACTTAACCTGAGCCATCAGAGAAAGTCATCCTAAGTGTTTCAACATGATCTCTGTTGAACGCTGCAGCAGGTTATGAGAGATTCTTCCTGTGTCCAAGCTCTCATTCGACAATAGGAGGAGCAACCACTAAGTCTGGGCAGTTGGGGAATTTATTCCCCTAGGAAGACCACGGGGGACAGATTGAGGAAGAGCGTCAGATTCCTGTGTAATTACAAGAGAGGGGTCCACGTTGATTTTCATCACAGCAGAAGGATTGAAAAGACACATGTGGCACAAACGCCCCTTTCCCTCTAGATTCCTAGAGAAGATCGATGGAGCGTTAGAGCGAAATTTGGCAGGCTGAGAAGGAGGACGTGATGGAGGGCCAAGTTCTGCTGGTGGCAGTGTGGTTCCTAAACACCAGGGCCCTGCAGGGCTGACCGTTCTGGCTCGTTTTCCTACTGGCTTTCTTGGCATCAGGTTATTCACTGAGCTGCTCTGACAAGAATCAGAGCGATTAATTCTTTGATCTAGTTTCCTTCCCTGGATACCTATTTTGTCCTCCCCCGTGGGTGGTAAGCAAGCTCTGCTCCCCACCTTCCTTCTTCGCCTCTGCTGGAAACTCAGTTCTACCAAGGAGCAGTCTCCTCCCTCCTGCTCCTCCTCCTCCTTTTCTCCATCTCTCTGCTTTCCTTCCCTCTCCCTCTCTCTCTTTCCCTAAGATTCATCCCTCTTTCCTTTATCTTATAAAGGCAATTCAGGCCAGTTGGAGGAAGATTCCGAGTGCCCAGCTAAGATGCAATCCATTATCAGTGCACGTTTATCAGTCCCTTTATCAGGGAATTAATTGGGTTTTAAAATTCTCTCTATCTGATTTGTGGCACCTACCTTTGCTCCTTAAATATTGTTGCTACCCTGGATATCTTGGATGAGCTGTCTTTTTTTTCTTTTTTGCTAATTCCCGATCATTTTATGCTGTTCCTCTGGGAACTCTCCTTCCACTCTGCCAGTGTTTTTAATTAAATTGCCTGTTTTAACCTCATCCACTCAAGAGCAAGCACTGGTTTATACCTCTAGGCCATGATTTTCTCTCAAATCCAGATACATACAGCCAACATGCTACCAGGAAGATCATCTCAGGAAACCCTCAGAATCAAGATGCTGCTGTTGTAAGATAACTTTTCCTCAGCCAGAATAGCTACATTTACCAGGTACCCTGTCCTATGAATGGAGATATCGTGTACCCATGGAACTGAGATTTATAACTGAGTTCTTCCATTTCAGCCTGCCACCTTCAGTTGGTCATGAAGCTCTATTAAAATTCCACCTGGTAACTTCTCAAATTTGTTTGTCCTGCATACCTTTCTGTCTGTTTCTGCTACCCAAATCCACTCTTTGGGTTTAGTCTGTTATCATTCCTTGCTTAGATTTCCATAATAATGGGAATGCTAGCCATGTGTTTTCTCTAAAAAAATCCCTGATCCTCCATAAACTCTGCTGCTAAAGTCATCTTTTTAAATTATAGGCATATAACCTTTTAAAAACATAAATGTCATGTGATCATGCAGTTTCAAGTCCTGATGAGGATTTCTATGGTTTTCAGGGCACAGTCAACATCACTTGAAGTAGTATTTGTTAACTTTTGTCCCTAAAATTTGAATTTACAATCACACCTTCTCTATTTCAATATCTAAAGTCATTACCGTTTTCCACAAGAAACCTTGGTCTTTCACATCCCTGGTCCTTCTATGCGCTATTCTCCCTGCATCCCCCATTCACCTGTTCTTTTGCCAGGCTTACACCTACTTGTTCTCTAAAATTCCTCCCGAAATTGTTCGCCTATGTCCCACTCCCAAGTCTGAGCTTCTAAAGGAGTGCTGTAGCCAGCTTGTTACATACACTGGAGACTGGCAACTATCAACTAAGGGAACACGTGTATAACTTCAGCCTCATAAGTGGCCCTACAAAGCAATTATGAGCTACTCAAAATCTCTCAGAAAGATTATTATGCCCATATTGTTGTTCAAGGAAATCATAAGCCACATAGTTTATATTTCAGAAAAAATAATAATAATGTATATTATTTTATTTACATTTCATTCACTGGGAAATAGAAAATTTAAACAGCACATTTGTTTGCAATATAAAGTTAAAGAAGAAAAGAAATGAAACAGATCAGAGCCTTAAGTAATGAAGGTTAATCTTGAGTAATCCCCTTGATCCTTTAAGGAAATGGACATTATCTTCTGGGAAAGGGGTAGTTGTTTCACACCAATATCATTTTTCCTTTGAAATTCATTTTAGAAGTTAGTAGAAGTTTACCAGTTCCCACTAGACTAGATCTTGTTTATATCATTTATTTGACACAAAATATCAGGTATTATTGAAAGTCTATTTGCTGAAACTAAGTTTATGCATCAGAAACTGAATTCAGTCCCGTAAAGCTCTAGTGAGTATTGTCACTTTTTCCAACCTTAAAGATTAATAAATTTTTCTCAAAAGACCTGGAGCACACTGCATTGAAAATTAAGTGAAATGCCCAAGAGAATGTCTTCCTTTTATTAGAAAAACCAGCAAGCACATTGTTCAATCTGTTGTGCTGCATAAATGTCAAACATGCAGCTTTCTACTTTTTTCTTGTTCTGAATTAAAATTGCTCCCAGCTGATTTTGCATTTAAAGTCTATTGAGTAAGTACTTATTTTAGATGATTAGGCATATTTTTTTTTAATAGGAGAGGAAACTGCAAGTGGATTCGGGAGAACTACGTTTAATTTCTTGATCTACATGGCTAGCAGTACACTGGATGAAGATAATTAAAGTTTGTGAAATGCACATCCCTCTTACATATCATGGGGTTGGTAAAGCTAATGGGAGGATGGAGGCGAGGGTAGAATGGGCACACTTCTGAGACTTTCAGTAATCATTTTTATTAATCTGAATGCATTTATTTTTCTCTATATAAGTATATACAACAATTGATGTGTACAATTATATACATGCGTAGGTATGTATGTGGTTTTGATAATGGATCATTTTGTTACCATTTGTTAAAAAGATTATCTTTGCCTAATTCAAGTGTTTTTGCAACATTGGTAAAAGCCAGTTAATTATGAGAAACTGGGTCTCACTTGGACTTTATGTTCTGTTGTCTTGATCCATTTGTGTCTTTCCACCAGTACCACGCTGATGTCTTCCTCACAGTTTTATTTTAACCTTTAAAATGGAACAGGACCATGATTTCCTCTTGGGAAGAATGGTAAATATGGTCTCAGTTAATTCCTCTGGCCTGAAAAAGCAATCTAACTCCTTCATAAAGTATTTTAAAGTAGTCTCAATTGCCTTTTCACTTTGGAATAATTTCAAACCTAGAGAGAAATTTCCAAAATAAGGTAAATAATTTCATTATAAACTATACTCAGTTTTTGTTGGGATTATCATATTATATAAGAATATAAGGTGTTAATATTGCTACATTACAGTGAATGAGTATACCACATTTGGGATGCATTTTTTTTTTTTTTTTTTTGGCAAAAGTCCTTTTACAATTCAAGGATCCAATTCAAGACAGCACATTGAATTTTGTCGGTGTGTCTCCTCTACCTCCTCTAATTGATGGCATCATTTTATAAACTATCCTTGTTTTCCTGACCTTAAAATTTTTGATCAATATAGGTCAGGTAATTTATAGAAAAGGCTACTCAGATTTGATTGGTCATCATGCATATTCATGATGAGATGGGCGTGGTAGATTTTGTGATAAATGCCACAGCATCAAATACCCTTCTGATTTCATGACACTAGGCCATGCATAATTATCCACATGATTTCTTTCTTATCGTGTTTATTCTGATCAGTTGGTTGAGGTTGTGTTTGACATCTTTAGTTTAACCTTACTATGCTTCCTTTGTGTGCATATGTTAGCTTTTGAAAATGAGTCTCTTAGTCAAACCTACCTACAAAAGGAAAAATTAACTTAACATTTTGAAAGAAGTATGTCCATACACATTGTATATGGAATTCTTCTACAAGGAAGACTCCATTTTCTCCTCTTCTCCTTATATATTATATTCTCCACTATCTTGTATTGTAGGGAACAATGAATCTTAGCATATTATTCTGGATAAAATAGTTTTGGTAAAAGCCTACATGGTGCCTTGGGAAGCCTCCTGGGACAGTGTAAGAGCTAATTCCCGAGATCAACACTGTCCAGGAATGTCTCCCCAAGATAAGGAGGCGCCTAGGCCTAGTTAACCCTCCATGACCCTGCCTGGGCAGTTCCATCTCCTGGCCCTAGGTAAACATTGTAACCGTAAAGTAAATGTATGGTTATCTAAAGGGGGACATATAAAACAGAGTACAAAAAGTATATATTATTGTGGTTGGCTTCATGAACAGAGCCTGACCTGGTTACATGGCACAAGGAAAACAACATGTGGCCAGGGCTATAACATTCCTTTCTGTTACCATGGAAACCAAAAATGTATATAACCTGGGAACAAAGACAGGTCCACTCCCACTTCCCGGACTTGCAGGTCGGGATGAGAGGTGACCGGTCTAAATTAAAAACTTTGTCTGTTCTCTTTGGTCTCTTGTGGAATACAGCCCGAATTTTTGCCGTGACAGTATCAATATGGATTCTTGCACATTTATTTTATATTCCAAGTTATAACCCATTCCTCTATTATATACTGTCTTGCTTAAATTTTTTCAGTATCCCTTTATTTTTCATAGACATTTTCAAGTTCACACTTATACTGTATAATTCTGTGTGCTATGACCACACAAGAACTATGCAGAACAGGTTCGGCATTCCTACTGTTGTCTGTAGATAAAGGAGCAACAGAATATGCAAGGGAAAATCATGAAAAGCTGAACTTAAGAAAAATCCAAACTTTTGCTCTGTGAGACACACTGAAAAGATAATAAGAATACAAGCCTGTGAAAAACACAAGCCTGATATTTAAAACGAAAAAACAAAAATGCCTAATGTCTGGTGTTATCTTGAAACCGAATAAACAAAAATAAGAAAGAAAAACAAATCATCAAGAGACCTTAACAGACACTTAATCATAGAAAGTATATGGATAACAAATAAGAACATAGAGAAATTCTAATTTAAATCACTTTGAAAAACTATTACACAATTTTAGAATGTATAAAAATCAAACAAAAATCTGACTGCATCAAAAGTTGGTCAGAATGGGAAAGCACAGCAACTTCGGACCTTGGCAACGCTGTGAAAATGGTACATCCTCTTTGGACGACAATGTGGTAGTTCCTCACATAGATAAACACCCATCTACTAAACTTTCTCACCTCTTATTCTTATGGCTTTCCCTCAAAGCATTTCTAAGGCCTGGATCACTGCAAGTTTCCGCACAGCCACTCTCATCTCTGTTCTTCACATAATCTCTTCCAGTCCCGTGACTTAAACACCGCTTGGACTTCAGCCACTGCAAAGGCCTGTTCTCACTTCTGAGCTTTGCTAAGGTCCCCAAGGCTACCTACCTGATTTCTTTATGAGAACACTTCATAGGCACCTCAAATCTAGTATAAATTGAGTTAATTTGAATATTTCCCTGTATAAAATAACAAGATAAATTATTCTGTTCCCAGTAAGCTATATACAAAAGCAGACTACTTACGACCATCCACCTATTTCCTTTCCTTAAGTGCCAACCTCCGATCCCCAATTCCTACCACCCTTCAGTGGCAAAGCCTTCACTCTTTCCGGTTTGATCTCTACAGCATAACTTCAGCGCACATCATTTTGTCCATCATCATAACTTCAGTAGTCACTTAACCCACTATCATTTCCCTATATTCTGACAAAGCTTCCTTGCTGAGCTGGTCCATTTTGACGTCTCCCTCTGCTCATCCCACAGTTAAGGTATTTGTAATGTTACTATGCTCTGTATCTTAAAAATCTCCAATGTTATTGAATTCGTGATAAAATTCTCACTAATCAGATGAATGTTCTCTAATACTTGGCCCCTGCCTAAATGAATACTCTGTCTAACTTTCACTCTGACTTAGGGATGGGCCATCTTTTTCTAAGTGTGATGAATTTATTCCTATTTCAGATATTTGCAATTACTCCTGCCTATTTCCTAAGATATTCTTCCTTTAAAATATGTGCGTGGCTGGCTTCTTCCCTCCTTGTATCCCTCCACAAATAGCTCCTGTTCAGAGGAGCACGATCATTGATAACCTAACTTGTGCATGCCAGAACTCTTCCTCATCTCTTCCATTTCATTTCATTTTGTATTTCCTCAAAAAAATCACCATTTGAAATTATTGTATTCTTTCGCATATTTCCTGCGTAGTTGACTTTTACCTTTGTCTTCTCCCTATTGCTCCAAAAGAAATTGCATCCTAAACAATTTGTTTAAAAATTTATAATTTGATCAGCGAAGTCTGTGAACATTTAAAATTTTAAAAGTATCTAAGCATACTTAGATATAGTATTGTTCAAAGTTATGTTTGAATTAAGCATTACATTTAATGTGACAGAATGTAAGTTAACATGTCTAGCTAAGATGCTGGAAATTTATAAGTATGACTAGATATCTTCCTTTATCCTCTATCCAGTGGTTATGATCAAGTGTGGTGCAACTTCATCCTATTCTCCTGAGTTTAAATAGTTACTGATGCTAAGATATATGAATGAGATGTGACGTTTTCTGTGAAGTGTATTTAGTACGTGTCTCAATTATCTCCTGTTAAAGAAACTCCTAGTTTTGATACTAGTTAAGGTGTAGGGTATAACAGTTAATCAGTATCTTAGAACAGCTGTAATCTATGTCCTGTTCTAAGACATCAATTGCAAATGCTACTCTCAATTATCAAAAAGGAATGCACATCTTTAGTGGAGGTTTTGCTTGGGAATATGTTATATATCCATTCTTTTAGCTACACTGAACTATATCCAAAATTAAAGTAGACCATAGAGTTGTGCACCCAAAAATATCACATTTGTCTTCCCTAAATTAGTTTTACACATAATTTATTAAGTGACTTGTATCAACTCTTGGATATAAAAAAAAATGTATATGTGTACACACAGGATAGGTAAGATAGTTGTACTACTGATTTCTATTACTTTATTGAAAGGAACAGTTCATGTTTGATTGTTTGATCAATCTTACCTGCCTATATTTGTGTATCTGAGTAACCAATTTGAAGATATCAATATGTAATACAACCACCATTGTTAATTTCCTATCACCTTGTCTGAAAGTTTTTTCAGAATTGCTTGTGTTGTTTTTGTGTTATTTTGTAAATGTCTGTGTGTTTGCTAAAGTTTTCTTTTTTTATCTTTTTTTTTTTTTTTTTTGGTTTTTCTCCGGTACCAGGAACCGAACTCACGACCTTGCGCTTGCGAGGCAGGCGCTTTGCCGCTGAGCTAAATCCCCAGCCCTCTTTTTTTATCTTTAAAATAAAAAAAAATTTGGATGTGAGCAAATATTATGCATATTCATGTTTAAAAGGAAGAAAACCCTGATGCACTTTGGTGGGAGAACCATCCAAACAAATGCTATATAATCTCTGATAGAAATGAGTCTTTTATATGTAGAGCCACTTACATTGTTCCCCTGTCTGGGAAATATTTTCTAGTGTCCCTCTTTCCATTGTTAAAATGTAATTGTATTTCATATTTGTATACAGCATATCAATGTCAAGGGAGGAAAATGAGTGATTATAACTTTTTCCTCAATAAATAATTAAATAACACAATACCTAACAAGTTCTAATCTTAAAACTAAGCAGGAAAACTTCTCATCATACAGAAAGTGATGTTATAATAATAGGATCGGAAGGCAGAAGTGCAGAAATAAATTTCCTACCAAAAAACATGTTCTTGCAGATAGAAACAGCATGGCAAAATAATGTCACTACTTTAGGTAATGAGGCACTGTGAGTTTATTTCCAACCTGCATTCTGTTTATAAAATCTGGGGAAAAAATTTAACAAGATAAAATT
This sequence comes from Chinchilla lanigera, assembly GCF_000276665.1. NCBI lineage: Eukaryota > Metazoa > Chordata > Mammalia > Rodentia > Chinchillidae > Chinchilla > Chinchilla lanigera. The sequence continues at coordinate 9,916,272 of NW_004955454.1, read as the reverse complement.
GACTTATCAGCCAGTACTAATATGCTTATCACATTTTTGTGCCATAAAGGACTGGCACAGTGATTAGAAAATATTCCTGCACTTACCATCAACTTTCTCAACAAAAATGTAGCCATAAGAAGCAACTGTAATAGAACATTATGTACATTTATTCTTTATTGTCTTTTCTTTAATAATGAGTAGCTTCTTTATTTAGTCAATCGCTTAATTCATTGAATTCAAGTATTCAAAGAAATAGCAAGTGTCTATACAGAAAATAAAGACAAATATTTTGATGGTGTGAACATCCACTGTGAATTCTGTTTTTTAATTTTTTGACTAGTCTCTCAACTATCATTACTCATAAATGAACTATACATTTTATGTCATTATCTAATAAATGATACATGTTCTTCGTCTTTACTATTTTCTGGCTTTCTGTTGATAAGAAATTGGAATTAATTCTTGTAATTCCAGATATTGCCACAAAGCCTGTACCTTTCTTTATTTTTTTTTTGGTCTTTTATTTTTTAATATTTTCTTTTTTGGTACTGGAATCAAACTCAGGCCCTCATGCTTGCCAGGCAGGTGCTGAACCACTGAGCTACATCCCCAGCCCAAGCCTGTACTTCTCATAACTTTCACATCATCACAAAAAAAGTTTCATCTCTTTAATAACATTAACATCTCTTCTGGCTGAATAATTTTGAAAATATTTAATAACAATATTAGAACTATACTGAGGTACACTAAAAATTGTCCAAATGCGATAAACATGCCGACACATAGAATTACAAGGACAGAAAAGAAGACTATGACATTGAAAGTGAAGCAGTTAAGTCATAAAACAACGTAACAAAGTAATTTTGTAACAAGTGTTAAGATACATGAGTGTGTGTGTATAATAGTTTCATGCTATTGTAAAAAATGAACAATAAAAGAAATACCTTTCTGTATTTCTATTTTCTATATTATTAATGTATGAAAATACATATGTATGCACTATGAAAATTTGAACCTTTAGGTGGATAAGTCGGTAACTGGCTGCTTGTGCTCCCCTGACCCTTTCCTAGGATAGCTCTCCTGTAGAACTTTAATGCAATAAATTGAGCTTCATATATTCATACACGCATTTCATACCCCGTTATAAAACAGAGAGTAAGGGCAGGGGGTCAGGAAGGGAAATAAGATTTAATACATGTCACTTACATGAACCAAATACACAAAATATACGTACACATTATGTGTCATAAGCATGAACTGAAAGTAATAAGAATGATACGAATGAAAATGAGATGGGGGGCTGGGGATTTAGCTCAGCAGCAAAAGCGCCTGCCTGGCAAGCGCAAGGTCGCGAGTTCGGTTCCCAGTACCGGAGAAAAAAAAAAAAAAAGAAAATGAGATGGAAGGAATATACATATATGTGTATATATATATATCTATATCTATACACACACACACACACACACACAGAGGACAGCTGAGATACTTGTACTACTAATTTCTTTCTATTAGTTTGCTGAAAGGAATAGTTAATGCTTAATTTTTTATCAATTTTGCATGTCCATACCTGGTAATCTGAACAACTACTTTCAAGATAACAATATTCAATATAACAACCACTGTTGATTTCCTATCATCTTGTTTTGAAATTCTATATCATTTTTAATGTTCTTTGTGATTTTTTATTCTCTTTAAAATAAAAAAAATGAGGAAAGAGTTAGGAGGTTATTAAGAACGGGATTAACATATTCAAATTGTCATATACATGAACCTGCTTCCTAAGAGGAATGTCAGCTTCATATACTGCAAACGTGGACTAATGCAATCAAACAAAACAACTTCACATTCTCTAAGATATATTTTATACCATGTATTTTGTTGTTGCTGTGCAACACAATGATCATAGAGACCATGATTTGTTGTAAACATGTAAAATATTTAATTTTCAAGGGTAAATAATTACAATCTGCTCCTAATACCTGTCTAGTTCTGTATATTTTCCTATTTCCCACTGCAGGCATTTAGGTAGATTTGATCCATTAACAGATACAATTTTTGTTCATTAATGATTAGGAAAATCCTAATTAAAACCAAACTGTGAAAGCACTACATATTTACAAGAGTTTCTAAAATCAAAAGCAGAAAGGAAGGAAGGAAGGAAGGAAAGAAAGAAAGAATGAATGAACGAAAGAAAGAAAGAAAAAGAAAGAAAGAAAGAAAGAAAGAAAGAAAGAAAGAAAGAAAGAAAGAAAGAAAGAAAGAAAAAGAAAGAAAAAAGAAAGAAGGATTGCAACATAAGGGTTGAGATGCAGAACTATGTAGCACATTTGCTGGTGTATGCAGAAGTATCTTATAAAGAGTAATGTAATTCTACCACATCACCCAGCAATCCTACTCTCACATATTTATATGAAAGAAATGACATTTGTTCGTTGATTTACATAAGAATGTTTTTAGCAGGCTACTTAATAATCACAGAAACATATACACTTCAATTAGTCAATAGACTTACATGATTTCATATTCTATATCAAATTTCTGTTTCAGTGGGTTTACAGGAAATCCAATTATTAGAATTTGAAAATTCTTGGGTGTACTAAAACCACTGCCTTGGAGAACAAACACTAAGCATTTTGATTTAAAATATAGTTGTTAAAGAGTTTAGATAGCCACTCCCTTCAGCCATCTGTTTATACTGTATGTGCTAGCTACAGTGCTTATATGAAAACCATCTCCCTGCATTCAAAAAGACCATCTTTTGAGAAGGACTGAGCCATTAGAATGAGTTCGAATGGATATGCTAAGAAGTGAGCTTACTGCTTTTGTATTTAGAGTGTGAGGATAACACTGAATCCTTTCAGACTAAGGTGGAATTTATATCACACATGTATGGGCAAACATTTATACATAGTCAAACAAAGAGCACACATACACACACCCAAGTCCACATAGTGTATGTCCACATACACATACACACATGTTCAAACACACAGAAATGTACCACATAAGTCTCGTACATTTGGTTACACAGACACATAATTACATACATGTTTGTAATGAACAGAGAAATCAGAAGTGGAAAACTAGTAGAGAGAGATGTAGAAGATCACGATCATGGGTTTGCCTGGGGAGCATGCAATCCTGCACGTGAGAATGGTGGACCCCGCAAGGCGCCCTTCCTCTTAGCTGCCATAACAAAGGATGAGTTAGGGATCTTGCTTTAAATGCCAGAGATCTTCCTGTCACTTGCTTATAACTACCAGCATTGCAAAGAACAATGATTTTCCTTATTCATTAATGTCTACTGGTTGGTTGATGATTTCTAACTAATAGTACCTTATAGACCATTGCCTTATCCTGACAACATCATAAACTGTGTGACTTTTTACTTGAGCTCTTATCATATCTTTTCCAGACCTTTCTTTGTAATAAATAAAAATGCATTGCTTTCATTATGCTTGGGAAAATCTTCAGGTATTAACTAAACTGGGAAAGGCTGCTCCAAATCAAACACATTGCAAGCCTTTGAGCTTACTTATCACTAAGAATCACTGTGAATTTTCCTGAAAACTGTCTCCTGTTCTTTAAATTCTAGTGTGTCACTCTTGGCTGTGGGGTTTTGCCATCCTGCCAGGTATCTGGGGAATGTGTACAGCAGGTGGTGAAAGATAACGAGCTGTTTCTTCAAATAGCACCAGTGTGGTACCCACTGAGATAATTCCAGATTCCTGTCTGGAAAGGGCTCCCTCTGTCCATGCTGAGATCTCTGAGGGTCGCTTTCCCAGGACACAGCTAATCAGTATATTCTAGTGTCTTGAGGCCCTCAGTGGGGGGGATTCTTAAGGAATTCCGTGTAGCAAATTTAGCATTTATTCAGGAATTTTAATCCCGTCATGTGTCAGCAGATGTGAAGGAAGCATTCTGATTTCTTCCTCAGGGACATCTTCTGACATATTGGAGCCTTTCTGTGATGGTCATTCCACATGTATTAAAGTCTACAAATTTGAATTCTTAAATTGTCAGTTTACTTTTAGGGCTTATTTTCAGAAATTAAGCCTCATATAGACACATGTATGAATAACCCCAGCAAGGGAACAGTAAAAACTAAAAACAAATCACATATCCAACTATAAATGACAGGTTGAATGTGTATACTCAGTGTGTTTTGTTTCTACTTGTGGGTGTACATCCAAAGAAATCAAAATCAGTGTATGAAAAATAGACATCTGCCTTTTCATTTATTGCTACACTTTTCACAATAACTAAGATTTGAAATCATCACAGGTACCTATCAATGGATGAATGGGTAAAAAACCATGTGAGTCATATACATAGTAGAAAATTATTCAGCCTTAAAAAATAGTACGATTGTATCATTTGCACTAGCACAGATGGAACTGGAAAATATTATATTAAGTATGTCAGGCACAGAAGGACTAATGTCACATGTTTCCACTCATAGGTGAAGCTAAAAGCTGATCTCAAAAAAGTAGATAATAGAATAACAGTTTATCAAAGCCTGAGAAATATACAAGGAAGCAGGAAAGGGAGGAATGGGTGTAGAGAGGAAGGTAAACAGGTACATGGGTGAAGATGAATGGGAAGAATACCTGCTGATCCTACATCACACTAAAATTACCATCTTTGATGACATTAATTGAATAGTTCAGAGTAGCTAGTAGAGAATATGTTAATGACAACAGAAATTATAAGTGTCTGAAGTGATAGATATTTCAATTACCCCAATGGGATCATTATAATTACATAAAAATATAAATATAAATATATAGCTCTTGCTAAGCCATAAATTTATAGTTACTATGAATCAATCACCAATTAAAATATGTAAAAATATTTTGTATTCATCTAAATGGTTTCTGTTCTTATGACATAATTTTGCTATGCAATATGTCAAAAGTATTTTATCAAAAAAATACTTTTAATAACCTGAATATTACTAATTCAAAACAGATGCGTAAATACCCACACATATACATATATATGTATGTATGTAAATATACACAATTATATGTATGTAAATATATGCAATTATGTAGAAAATTCTAGAAATGGATTTTTCAAAATGGCAATAGCATTTGTGTATAGCAGCATTACAATTGGTTTAGATTTTCACTGTATTTTTCTTGCATTTCTTGATTTTATAGTTCACATTAACAATATTATTGTAATATGAAAATAATTTTAAGGTCACTATGGGACATTCTGTATTAGCTAAACACAATGAAGGAAAACTTGTCACAAAGAATTTTGCAAAGGATATCTCCTTTGGTCAATTATTTGTAAATCTACACAGATATGCCAAATTTTTTGAGGCAATAATAAAGGAAAGCAAGAAGTTTTGCATGTCATGCATATTAATAAACTTTACTGAATGTATTTTTGAGAAATGATATCTTGAAGGTGTCATGACTTAATTGGTTCACAAAAGATTGTCAACTACAAACACAATGTTAGATTTACGAGGAGCTCATGGGTGTCAGAAAGGGTTTGGAAAGTTTAAACTAAACATAATTCATAATGGGTCCAAATTAGACACCAACAAGTACAATCATATGTATCTCCCAAATTCCAATAGATGCATTCAATGGGCTATTTAGTAGTGAAAGGGACCATTTGTCAATATCAGTAATACTTTTACCTCAAAAATCTTGTTCTAAGTAGGTGGATTCAAAGCCTGTCTATTGTATCACTCCTTTTATAAGAACTGTCAGAGGACACGGGATATACAGACAGATCAGGTGCCACCAGCTGGGGGTGACAGCAGGGCCTGGATGGAAACACAGAAGGAGTGTTTCCACGTCACATCAGTGTTCTAAAACTGGAGTGTGGCAGTAGGTTCCCAACACCATTTTAATCTACTAAAATGATCAAGCTGCAATTTATTTATTCTTATAATATTCTCATATGAAGTTACATTTCACTACATCTACTTTTCTAGTACTTTTAAAAATTAGAACATTATTCTCTAGTAAATGACTTAAAGATATTAAAGCAGAGATTTAACATGATTAGGCTTGTGGTTTGAGTAATTCTTCTCATCTATTTTCTCTTAAAGAGTGTTTCCAGCCTATAAAAAAGCCCTTATTAATGTGAACATTGTCTCCTTTCCTGAAAAATCCAAATGCCTGTTCTCAGTCTTCATCTTATGTGTCCTATCTACAGCATTTGACATATGTGTTTAAGAGACGAGGAGCTGACCTCCTATGATCCTCATCTTCTGGTTTAATGCCTTTGGGAGATCTCCTCTCTTCTGTAGCTGTTAAGATCTCTGCATTTCTTCTAAGTAATAGAAGATGACGATGATGTGATGCTCCTTCCGTGATTACACGGCGCTCATAATCAGCTTTGATTCTAGCCCCAAAGCTGATCTTGCCCAAACTTTTGACACAGGGACACTGAGATAGTAACGTGATCTGTATGAAGCCATAAAATCACACCATGGATATAACAGAAAACTAACCCAACATAATAGACCTGTGATAGATTTACATTTTTGGAGTTGAACACCTGACATAAAGGAGGAAATGTTTATTTTGGTTCATTCCCTGGTCAGCCAGCTTTGTGCTTATGGTGAATCAGAAACGTTATGGCAGAAGGGTGCAGCAGAGGATAGCTGCTCACTTTGTGGCACTCAGAAATCAGAATGGTAAATATTCCAAGAAGTGGGCAGAGGCCAGACGTATCCTTCAAAGCCATGCCCCCGTTGAGCACTTCCTCCAGGTGCTTCCCACTAAGTGCCCATTCAGCTGTGAACTCAGCAATGAATTAATCCATTCAAGGGGTCAGCATCTTCACGACCCAGTTACCTCTCTCAACCACACCTCTGAACACTGCTGCATTGGGGATCAAGCCCTTAACACATGAGTCTCTGGCCGACACTTATATTGGAACCATCAGAGGAGATTGTCACCCTGTTCTCCTCACATTGCTCTGCTTAATCTCAGTAAACTGATTGCCTTTCTCATGCTATCTATTGACAACTTTCATTAGCTAGTGACTGTCTTCCACAGAAGGATAAACTTCTTAAGTGTGGAGTCCTCACTTTGCCTATTACTATGTTACCACACCTACACCAGTACTTGGATCCAACCATGCTGAATGCAAACAGTTCCTGTGTGAGGTAGATAGGACTGCAGGCAGTGGGTATGTGGAAGGCTATGACATTAACCCAAAGAAATACTGGGGACTCAGAGCTATCATTCTCGACAGTGCACAGATAAATAGATTAACTACTGTTTCATGGTAGTCTCCCCTTTCTATGTCATTACTAGTTTTGTAATTCTTTTGATTAAAAAAAAATTGTAAACATTTGTGGGATACAATATGATGTTCTAGGTCATGTATACATTGATGATCAGGAGAATTATTGTATAAATTTCTTTTATTCTTGTATTTTTACTTTATTTCTAATATATGTTTTCATTAGTACCTTTTTTTTTTTTCTTTTTGAGACAGGGTCTCTCTATGCAGTTCAGGTTGGCCTTGAGCTCACTTTGTAGCCAAGGCTGGTCTTAAACTGGCAATGATTCTCCTGCCTCATACTCCCAAATACTGGGATTACAGGCGTGTGCCACCACACCTGGATTCACTAGTACATGCTTTTGATATGTAATTCTTGCACTCATCATGGGGAATTGGAGCATACCCATATCACATCTTAATCGTTTTCGTATTCATTACTTTTAAAAGGCAAAATCCTTATAATTCATCTTCTCATTTTGAAGCTCATTCTAATCCACTCTGTCCTTTCGTAGGCCCAGTGCCTTAGCACTGCATATGGTGTGATATTCTGTTTTTTAGAGTATCATAAAGGGATTCCGAGGTAAACACCATCAAAACTGAGGTTATTCTGTGTTAGTCAAATTTCTGTTACTGAAACAAAATCTTTGATACTAAATTCAAAATGAGGAGTGGTTTATTTTCACTCACAGTCTCATAAGTTTCAGTCCATGTTTGGGTGACCTCATTGCTTTTGGGCCTGTGGAAAAGCAGATCATCATAGTGAGGAGCACATGTTGGACCCATTTATCTCATAACCAGCAATACAAGAGAGAGAGAGAAAGAGACAGAGACAGAAAAAAACGTTCCCAAACTTCCAAGTTGTAAGGACAAAAGTTCTCCTGCTAGGCTTCACATAAAGTTTCACTACTTCTCAACAGAGCCAACCTAGTGGCAAAGTCCTTAAAACATGGAAATCTAGGGACATTTCAGATTCACACTATAGCAGTGAAGGAATCATTAATCCCAAAATATATTTTAGTATTTCAGATTCCTCTCCACATATTCTTTTCTAAAACAAAACAAAACAAAACAAGAAAACCCCACATTATTGAGCCCTTAATCCTTTGCTCTTTTCTGCTTGATGAAAATTTACTCTTGTTCATTAGAGAAATAAAATGTGTTTGTTCTAAAAATTCTCCTGACCTCTTTCTGTTTGGGCTAGCACTTTCTCTATCCCTACAAAATGGTATGTTGTAGTTCTGTCAGAACCCCAGTAGTTGCCATGGGGCTCACTGGTTCATAGGTCTGTTCAACAGCATGTCCTTGCACAGAAAGATAGGCTGAATTCGTCTCTGTTCCCTTTGCAGTCATGTCTTAAATAACAGCTGGCAAGGGTCAGATCAGTGCTCCAGGAAGAAAATGAAATTTAGCTGTGGAAATTAATGATTAGAGCAGAGAAAGAGAAAACAACAAAAGGATGAGTTGGAATCACGTAGAATTTGTGGAGTAATCCTCATAGAATATGAGTGTCACAAAACAAGATTTTCAAAAATCATAGCAAGGTTCCTCCCCTTGCTGGGTGAATGTAAAGAAGGAGGCATCACATGTATGAGTTACAGAAAAGGTAACCAGAAAACTAGGAAAGAACAATTGGCCAAGGTGACAGAATGTGGAATCAAGAGATTATTTTATAAACCAAAAGTTTTAAACAAAACTCAATTTCCATCATTAAAAGTTGTAGAAAATAATAATTAGATTTTATAATTTAAACATAACTCATGATTTCCGGATAGTTCTAAATTTTACTGGATATAAAGTCTCTCCTTTGAGAGCGTTTTACCTTTTTTAGGGTTTCCTTTTGTCTAGGCAAGAACACTGCTAAAAACTAATTGAAAGGCCTAAAAGATTTTGCAAAATATAATGAACGGTAAAACATCTTTGTCTAAGATTTTGACAACAAAATCTTTGTTGTTCCCGTTGATCATTTTCATTTTTATCTGCTGTATTTTTATAGCAGCAGTGAATAAATTCACCTATTGGTAAATACACAAATAAATGACTAAGGTCTTAAAGAATGACAAATGCCTATAAAAATGAAAATGAACATAAAGGAAGACTACAGTTCTTCACTTGCATTCTTCTTTACTACACTGCGTTTTTGATGTATCTACTTATTAACACATGATGGAAAGCCATATAACAAGTTTGAAAGTTTTGATTTAGAATCAGTTTCAAATATAAATACATACAGAATAAAATAAGACCCAACTCCATTCAGACAGCTTTGAGGACGGAGTCTTGGTTAAGAGATGAGTCACCATGAATAGATCAGTTCACTTTTGATCTTTTTTCTTGTTGACAGGGGAAGGCTTCTGAAAAGATTAGCACCTCTCCTTCTGCAGTCTGCAGCAGGCAGAAGGAGAAAGCTGAGTTTCTCAGAAATATTCATTTCCAGAAAGCGTACATGAGTGACATGATTGAACCCGTGGAGCTGTTTCTCAGTAAGATCACAGAAAACAACCAATTGAGGATCAGGTCTGAGCTTTTTCCCTTTTCATTGTAAATAACGAAAGCAAACTGAAAATTATTCTTACAGCCTTTGAGAGAATACCATCAATCAAGATGCTTCTTCATGGTAAGTTGAAATCTTTGTAGTTTCCTATCCAAAGTGAATTCTTTCATCTGTGCTCTAAATCTCAATCCTTCCAGAAATCACACCCCCTCTGATATTCAAGTCCATCACCTCTTCCATTACTTTTAACCCTTTAGTTATTTTTTCTTCTAAGTGCACAGGAGTATCTCAGCATCTCATGGAATGCAAGAAGAGAGAAGGTGGTTTGTTGGTTTCTCTCAATCATCATTCTCTCTTTCTCCCCCATGACAAAGGTTGTGGAAATTGCTGTTGAGACTTGTTAATTCATTCCCCTTAATTTCCTTGAAACAGCTTTCCCTAATCCAAGAAATCCTACTTATCAAATTTAAAACAGTCCCCTTCTAATTAACATTTCTGTGACAATTCACATCATCATCCAATAGAATTACTTTTTTTTTTTTCAAAATTGCATTTATAATTTTTAGTGTTAATTGCACAAAATCCTGACTCCTAATTCTATTTATTTAACATATGAACTATTTGTATTTCCTATGTTACATGTGCTTTTTCAAACCTCAGATATTCTTGGCATATAGAATTACCCTATATTTAGGTTTTATTTTGCCCTTCAGTAACAGAGGATTCTTTCCTACTGTGTACATTGTAACTGGTGATTAGGAGCTAAGAAATCATGCTTGGTGGTTCTGAATCTTAACCCTGTGACAAGCAAGTTGAAGATGGTTTCTCTACAGCACAACTGGGAGGACTGTCAAGCCCAGACTATTTCACCAAGTGGGTGGTATAGATTTAAATCCATGAACCTCATGAGAGGTGATGTCGTAGCTGTAGGACCTGTGTCCCCCAAAGAACCCTGGTCAAGAGAGTCACAACCCCAGGTTCTCAACTTGTACAGATGGACCAACATTATTTTGAACTATGTTTTTGACCCTTTGAGCTAGGCTTAACCTAAAGTTTTGCTTTAAATTTATTTCAGCTTTGGTCCACTGCCTTCTTGGACTGTGAAACGTTGTGTTTCCTTTTGCTGAGGTATAAATCCTTGGAAATGAAACTCACCTTACCATTCTTTTACCTCCCATCACGATGTTCTGTGCTCTGTATGATCAGTCATCCTATGTACTGACAATATAAAATGTAGTAGGAGAGAGATTTTGCTGTATCTCTAGCATAGTATGTGTCAGTTGGTACAGAGCACACATTGCTGAATATTTGTTGCATAAAAAAGTTTAGTTATATAGCAATCTGAGAAAATAAAATGATGTCATGAATTTTAGCTTTTCCAAATTATGAAGTTTTCTGGTAAAGCTGATCATTTCAATTCTTAGTCATACTGTATTTCCCATTATTTTTTTCTGATTGATGGAGCTACATAGGAAAGATAAATGGAAGAAGAGTCACAGTTTCTGCAAAGACTTGAATTTAATGAATATGCAAGGTTCTGTGTACAAGGATATAAAGACAGAATTATGATATTTCAGAGTGGTAGTTGGGAAAAATTCTGCTTGAACTTTTTTGTGATTATAATTAGTACTAATATACTGAATAAAGTATAGACTGAGCATTTTAGTAAGAACATAAGGACATTATCTCATTTTAATTTTTACATTACAGATGAGAAACAAAAAACTCATGTAAAGTCATTCACTATTGTCATTCATGCTAAGTTCCTAGGATGAAAAATTGAAAGCAACATAAATGTATTTTATTAACATAGACATTTGTCTCAATAGTTTTGAAAGAATTGATGTATTTATTGTTTTTACATCCTGTGAGATTTCACACCTTTGTTATGGGCATGAATTCCTTCAAAAGTGGTACTATTGTCTAAGGTGATTTTAGTTTTAAATTTCTATGGTCTCCTTGATAGCCTCCAGTGTATCTAAAAGCAGAATCTCAAGCTACAAATTAAAAATTATGTAGTACCAAGGTATCTGCTTGCTTAGTCCTCTGTTACAAATATCATTTCTTTCACTTTTACCAGGTGTGTATCTGCATCTTAATTTTCACTCTCAGGAATGAAAACAAACAAAAGTAACACATTAGTACTGATCCTGAAATAATAGTGTCTCTGTGCAGAACCTTTTGGAGAATATATTCTTGGGTTGTTTCCTCATTACAGAGTAATTAGAGTTCCACATTAGAACTTAATATGCAGTGCTATTCTGTTTAAATGATTTAAAATTTGATTCTCCCCATTTGTTTGCAGTGTAAGGCAATTTTTAGGCTCTCTGTCCAATCTGATGACCAGATTGACATGCTAATGGCACAAATAAATTTAAAGTCCACCTATTGAATACAAAAGTGATATTCAAAGCAGTGTCTAGATGCAGTGATGTGTGTGGGTATAGGGGCAGCTCTAGTCAGAAAAGCAAAACAATCAAGTTTCTGGAACATATTTAAAGGCAATCCAATAAAAACAAATGAAGGTAACATTTTTTTACTGAAGAGAATATGTCCTAATGGATATTAGGTTTGGACATTCTGGAAGGAAATATTATTAAAAATAATTAAAATAACATACTCAGTGATAGAAAACTCACCACGTGTCTTCAATGTTTCAATTTTGAAGAATCTAGGTCTAGACCAGGAGGCTTCTGTGTGGAGATCACGGAACAATTGCAAGGCCCTGAGAAAGGCAGCGGCTACAGGATCCAAGCCCTGAGGAGGACTCGGGGCTCTGTGGCTGAGCCTCCTCCTGCTTGTCCGGGAACCAGAGGAATTTTGATGAAAAAGGCTTCCACGCAACACTTACTTCAATGGAGTCTTTTTCTAAGAGATTCGATGTGCTTTTCAATATCTCTAAGTAAGTGTATAAACTCATATTCCAAAAAATATATTTTAGTGCACTATTTATTGTAGCCACATCATCATCATTAATACTATTTTTTGGGGGGTGTACCAGGAATTGAACTGAGGACTTCATGCTTGCCAGATGGTCACTGTGCCACTGAGCTAAATTCTAGGCCCATACTATTATTATTATTATTATTATTATTATTATTATTAAAAGTAATAGTAAATATGGGTGTAGTGCCATTATCCTGTAAGCCGAGCAGTATGGGAGGCTGATATAGCAAGATCCCTTGATTTCAACAGCTAAAGGACAGTGTGGGCCCTGGTTTCAAACAAAAAAGTAGAAAAAATGTATGCAAACAAAAAAAAACACAAAACACAATGCATTTCCAAAGTGCATCTTGCTCATCTCTGTGTGTGTGTGTGTGCATGTGCATATGTGTGTGTTAGTGAGGTTTGAATCCAGGGCCTTTACATGGAGCTACATGCTCTTTTTTTTTTGAGACACAGTCTTGAGAAGTTGATAAGATGGCCAGACTTGGCTTGAATTTTTGATCCTCCCTCTTCAGCTTCCAGAGTGTTGGAACTACACCCATGCGCCATCTCAGCTCTCCCAAAGTGCTCGCAGACGATGATTTTCACAATCTGGGTCCAGGGACTTGTTACTCCATCTTTCCTTTTTTTTTTAAAAAGTTATCATACACTGTACTGAATCAGACTGCACTACACGCTCTCTGATACTGTTGATCAGATTTCTTTATTTTCACAAGTCCATTGTCCTTATTTATCCATCCATATCTCTACCCCTAACTGCAGAGGCTCTAAACACCTAAACTCCCATGACTCCAGGTATAACTTAGTGTAGTTGGCGATTTAAAAGCATGGGTTTGCAGATCTTATTCTCCTGAAGACAAACCTTGTACCCCGGGCCTTTTGCAGAACCTGACCTTTGACCTTCGCTGGTCCTTCTAGTTTGTGAACTGTTCTCACCTGTCTTCCTGTCTAACTCAATACTGCTGCCAACTGCTTCAAACTTCTCTTTACCTCCCTTCTAATTCCTACACCTTCCTCCACAGAACCACCTTGACAGCCACCTATACTGGGATAGATATATTAGATGGATGAACGGGTACATAGATAGATAGTCTTAAACTTCTGTCTTATGAAGGTATTGTCCATCTTTTCCTTTTCCATTGATAGTAAAATCTTTGAACATATATACTAATGTAACTTCTTGTTATTGTTTCTTAGCTATGATTAAGATTTTAAGTAACTGTAAGCACATTTTAAAGAATTGTTATAGAGGGAGAAGCTCATTTTCCTTCCATTCAGACCTGTTTTTCCTCACCAGCTACTGTTGGAAATCACCAAAACAATCCAGTCTACTACACCTAATTTAAATGGGCCAGCTTGCATCCAAAGATGCTAGCTCATCTTATTAGATATGTAATTACGTGACATGCTCACAATTTAAAATCACTGTTTTCCTTACTGAATAATGTAGGTCATTGACCTCCCTGAATATTTCCGCTCTTTTATCTCCCATTCTTGAGTTTGTTGTCAGTTGTCCTTGCCTGTTTGTTTTTTCTCTTTGTCATTTTCGAGACAGGGTCTCACTATGCAATTCAGGCTGGCCTAGAGCGCACTTTGCAGCCCAGGCTGGCCTGAAACTGGCAACGATCCTCCTGCCTCAGCCCCCCAAGTGTCTGGATTACAGGCGTGCACCACCACGCCTGGCTGTTGCCAGTTGTGTTTAAGAGTAATAATCCAGGAGGAAGCTGCAGAGCCCGCCATCAGGAGCTTACTCAGATATGTTTAAAGCAATGCAGCCAAAGGCCGAGTGCACAGCCTGAGCAGCCTTTGCTATGATTCTGTGTTTTTTGTCAATGTTTATTTGGCTGTACTTGTCTTGCATGTTATTGTTTTCCTGACCAATCACTACAATAGACACAATAAATCACATATTTACTTACAATGTACTGTTCCTTATTTTCTGAGTCTGGGCATATTGGAACAAGTATAAAATAAGACCTCTGTTAATGAGGAAGACCTGACTTTGACTTGGAACAAAGAGTAATTGTTGGGTGGTTGGGAGAGTCTGACTATTTATGTCTTCCCCAGGTTTGTATGTTGAAATCATAACCTACACAGTGATGGGGTTAGGATAGGCAGTATTTGGAAAGTAGTTAAGTTGGAGACAGAATTTATGAATGTACTTAGCTAATTTTACAAGTGAACCTGAGAGTATCTCTCTGCCCCTTCCACCAAGTGAGAACCTATTGGGGAAGAATCATCTATGAAACCTGGCACCTGGGTTCTTATGGTGCCCTCACCTTGGGCCTCGGAGCTTCTAGAGCAACACATTTCTATTGTTTACAGACCACTTAATAAACTTATTTCATTGTGGAAAACTGACTGCACTGAGAAAATAGCTTATTACAATTATCTTCTAATGTATAACTTCAATATATATTTTTTGTGACCTACTAATATGGACTAATATGAGGAAAGCCTTAATGAGTACAACTAATAATTGAATATAATTATGGTAATGGTTACCATCACCTATATTTGCTTTGTCCTGTAGTTTGAATCTTGGATGTCTCCCAGAGGCTCATACACTACAACTCTGGTCCCAGCATGGACACTACTGGGAAATGGAAATATAAGAAGTGGGGCCTGCTAGGAAGGGTTAATGTCACTGGAGACACTGCCCAGAGGAGACAGTAGGAATTGGATCCCGTCTTTTCCCTTCCTTTTCCTTCCTGGCCATGAGGTGACTGGTTTTGCCCCACCACTCAGTCCTACCATGAGGTACTGGCTCCCTACAGGGTTCAAAGTGTTGAGGCCAATTGATCATGAACTAAAACTCCTACAGCTGTGAGGCAAAGTCAAGCTCTTATCTTTATAAGTTGATTGTCTTATGCTTTTGTTATAGTGCATGAAAACACATTCCAATCCCAGCAAATGATCTCTACAATGTGTTCAAAGTGAACACTAAGAAGAGGGAAATATTACATGTTCTTCTGTGATTCAGAATTCTTTGTCCTCTCCCAGGAGGACACAAAAAGGACTAAGAGATACTACAGGTTCTGTTCCAGATGGGGCAATAAAGGAAACATCATAAAAAATTGACTAACATTATTTTTGGCTTATTAACTAATATAAAATAAAAGTTAGTGGCTTCTCATGAAAACAGATATAGACATGCAATACTGGTCAACCAAAGACTCATTGACAGTTTCTTTCAGCATAGAACAGCAGATAGAAGAACAACCATGAAGATATCAATATGTAATACAACCACCATTGTTAATTCCCTACCACTTTGTTTGGAACTCTGTATTGTCTGTATTGTGCTTGTGATATGTTGTAAAATGTTGTATGTCTGTTAATGTTTCCCTCCTTTTATCCTTAAAATAAAAAAAATAAAAAAAAAATAAAATAAACGTTAAGTTTCTCTTTATAAAAGGATTAGCTGTTTTGTCACAGAGACAAACACTTGACACCCAAAGATAAAGGGGAAAAGGCTTATATAGCTCCCAGTTCATAGAGGTTTCAGTACACAGTCAGCTAGCTCCAAGGCAGGATGGCTTCACAGAGAATAGTTTATGGCAGGCACAAGACAGCAAAAGTAACAAGGGAGAGACAAGTATCATTCTGTCCCTTATAGTGTATGCAAGTTACCTGCCCTGTGGGGGCTGCAGCACTCACACCCTTAATCCCAACATTGGACCATGAATAAATCACAAACTTTATATTCAGCCAGCTCTGAGAAGTCTGCCCCCCATGACTGCATGAGGCTTTGGGGGACATCTAGATACAAACAATAATAGTCTGGCTTTTGCCTCTCAAAGACTCATATATATCCCTTGATGCAAGAGGCATTTAGTCCATCTCTAAGAGTTGCCAAAGTCCTAACAGATTCAGCATTGCTGAAAAGTCCAAGTCCCAAGTCTGCTCTCAGATTTAATGTAAACTCTTCCGGGTGAGCCTTTGTACAAATAAAATGAAAATTAAATGCAACCAACATCCAGTGACATAGATTGACATTTCCATTCCAAAAGTTAAAAATAGGGATACAAAGTAAGGGAATCAAAGCAAGTTCAAAATCCAGCAGAGAAAATATTAAGTTCTACAGTCCATGTGCAGCATCCAAGTTAAACTTTGGGAAGATGTAAACTTCAAAGGGCTTGGATGACTCCTCCCCTATGGCACTTCTGGAGGTTGTAGCTCCCATGCCTTCTCTCTTGGGGCCACTACGCTCCTTCCTTGCAGTTTTCCTCAGATGATCCATGCTCCTCGCTTCCTCAAACTTATGGGGTCTTCACAGCACCTTTGGTTTCACACTCACAGCTTCACACATTATGGTCTCTGGGGCACATTGTCTGACCTCCTAAGCCCTCTTCTGAATCTAGGTGGAAGCCTTCCTGACCCTGCAACTCTTACATTCTGCATACACCTAAAACCAGCATTATGTAGATAATGCACAAATCTGCTGCCACCTGGAGCGGTACACTAGGTTCCCTCTCTGTTGGTTGTAGGGGCTGAGTACCTGGATCACTGAGCATTCTGAATCCAATTCCGAGGAACAAATTCTCTAGACTGTCACCATTCTGGAACGTGGTGCTGTGGGGCTTTCACTTCAAAGCAAAGAGTTTATTTTTGCAATTTTGAGGTTGCAAAGTGTGGAGTCCTGTGGCTTTTTGTGCTGCAGTAACACAGTTGTCATGGGGGGCCTTAATATCCCATTCTTACAAATAAATAGATCAACTAGACCAAAAAAATCCATAAAGATATACCAGAACTGAAAGAAACCTGTGGACAGATGGACTTAGTATATGTTTACAGAGTGTTCCAACTAATAACATAAGCATACACATTCTTCTCAGCTGCACATGGCACTTTCTCTAAAGTAGACCATATACAAGTACACAGAACATGCTTAAGTAAATGCAAAATAATGGCAAAATAATTGAAATTATCCAATGTATATAATCTGACCTTAGTGCAATGAAATTGGAAATTAATGTCAATAAAATTGCAAAAACTCCATAAAAAAATTGAAATTAAATACCACCATCCTGAGCAACCAATGGGTAACAGATGAAATTAAAGAAGAAATTAGGTAATATTTATACTTAAATGAAAATGCACATACAACATGCTGGACCCTGTGTCACACAATGAATGTAGTCCTAAGACGGCAATTTATACAGGTGAATTTTCACATTAGGAAACAGAATGAGCACAAATAATCAACCTAATGTTGTACTTTAAGATTCTAGAAAAATAAGAGCAAGAGAAATCCAAAGCCCTTAGAAGGGAAGAAATTATGAAGATCAGAGCAGAAGTAAACACAATTGAGATGAAGAAATAATACAAATAATCTATAAGTCAAAGATTTTTTTCTTTGAGAGAGTAAATAAAATTGATAAACACTTAGCTATCCTTATCAAAAAAAGGAAACAAGACTCAAATTCATGCAATGAGGAATGAGAAGGGTGATATCACTACAGACCCTGTGGAAATTGAGAAGAACTTCCACCCTTACTTTGAAAATCCTTACTCTCTTATGATGGAAAACAAAGAAGAAATGTACAGATACCTAGGACAAATTCCTGTGAATTACTATAGTTGAATCAACAAGATAAAATATTTGAATAACTCAATATCAGTCAATGAAACTGAAAACATAATTACAAACTTACCAACAAAGTGAAGCTCAGGTCTTTATGGATACACTGCTGAATTCTACAAGAAATTTAGAGAAGATTTAATGTCCATAATGCTCAAAATCTTTAAAGAAATGGAAAGAAAAGCAATACTCCCTAACTCATTCCTAGAATCAAGTATTACCCTGATACCAAAACCAGGGAAAGAACCAACCAAAAAAGGGAACTACAGGACAATCTCTCTAATGAACATACATGCAAAAATTCTCAATAAGATACTAGCAAATACAATGCAGCAAATCACCAAAAGGATATACACCATGACCAAATAGGATTCATCCCAAGAATGCAGGCGTGATCCAACATACAGAAATCAGTAACTGCAATACACCATACCAACAGAAGCAAAGACAAATATCACATGATCATCTCAACCAATACAGAAAAAACTTTTGACAAAGTCCAAAGTCATTCATATGTTAAAATGCCTATAGAAAATTGGAATTGATGGTTTTTATCTCAATCTGACAAAAGCCATCTATGACAAACCAAGAGCAAACATCATGCTAAATGGACAAAACCTGAAAACTTTCACTCTAAAATCAAGAACAAGACATGGACGTTCACTATCACCACTTCTATTTAATATAGTTCTGGAAACACTAGCTAGAGCAAATAGATAAGAGAGAGAAATAAAAGGATAAGGATAGGAAAGGAAGAATTTAAAGCATTATTATTTGAGGAATAATTTAAAATATTATTTGCATATGACATGATACTCTACATAAAAGACCCCAAAAGCTTCAGCAAAGGACTTGTAGATTTAATAACCAAATTCAATAGTGTATCTGGACACAAAGTCCGCACTCAAAAATTAATAGCCTTACTGTCCACAATGAACACACTTATTAAGAAAGAAATTAGGAAAAGCACACCCTTCCCTTCACAGTAGCATCCAAAACAAGAAAAATCTAGGAATCAATCTAACAAAAGAAGTAAAAGATTTATATATTGAAAATTACAGCACTGTGGAAAAGGAGACTGAAGAGGATATAAAAAAATGAAAACATACTCCTTGCTCATGGGTAGGAAGATCCAATATAGTGAAAATGGCCATACTCCTCAATTTTTTATACCTAGTTAATGCAGTCCCAGCCAAAACACCATTAGAATGAATACCTCATAGAACTAGAGAAAACATTCCTAACATTCATTTGGAAGAAGAGATTTAGAATAGTAAAGGTAATCCTGGCAACAGAGGAAATATGGGAGGCATCACAATCCATGACTTTAAATCATACTACAAAGCTATTGTGATAAATTCAACATGGTACTGGCAAAGAAAAAACCAAAAAAACAGACCCAAGGATTAGTGGAAGATACAGACACAAGTATAAACACACTCAATCACCCTATCTTTGACAAAGGGGCCAAAAACGTTCACTGGAAGAAAGATATCCTCTTTAATAAGCAATGCTAGAAAAACCGGCTTTCTACCTGCCAAAGACTAAAACGAGACCCATGTCTATCATTATGTACTAAGTTAAAGTCAAAATGGATCAAAGATCTAAATATGAAAAGAGAAACATTAAATCTACTGGAAGAGAAGTTAGGTAGAAAACTTAAAGACATAGGTGTA
Organism: Chinchilla lanigera; assembly: GCF_000276665.1. NCBI lineage: Eukaryota > Metazoa > Chordata > Mammalia > Rodentia > Chinchillidae > Chinchilla > Chinchilla lanigera. The sequence continues at coordinate 9,896,330 of NW_004955454.1, read as the reverse complement.
TGTAGAGATTTCATGAACAAAACCCAGACTGCCTGGAAAATAATTCAAAAATTCAATAACTGCAATCTCATCTTGTTAAAAAGTTTTTGCACAGGAAAAGAAACCACCAGAAAAATGAAATGACAACATAAAGTGGGGGAAAAGTAGCCTATTTTTCCTAAGACAAAGGAATTCCATCTAAAACATATAAAGAATTGAAAAATATCATACAACCAATATTCAAAAGCCTAACCCAAAAATGGGCATCTAAAAAGAATACACACTTCTCAGATGAAAAAATACAAATGACAAATAAATATATGAAAAAATGTTCAACATCCCTGGTCATCCAAGAGATGCAAATTAAGATAACACTGAGATTCAATGTAACCCCCAAAAGAATGGCTATCATCAAGAATTCAATCAGTAAGAAATGCTGGAGGTGCTGTGGAGAAAAAGGAACCATTCTCTACTGTTGGTGGGAATGTAGACTGGTGCAACCACTATGGAAAGCCGTGTAGAGCTTCCTTAAAAAACTAGGATTGCAGGTCTCATTCAACCCAGCTATTCCCCTTCTGGGTGTTTCCCAGAAATATTAAAAACATACTATCATGATACAGGTATTCTTATGTTTATAGCAACACAATTTGTAACAGCAAAATCTTGGAAAGAACCCAAATGCCCATCAACTGAGGAACGGAAAAAAATGATGTGGTATTTTTATACAATGCAGTACTACTCAGCACAAGGAAAGATAAACTTGAGACATTTCCAAATGGATGCAATTTGAGACCATATTCATAAGTGAAATAAGTCAGACAGACTCACATATATAAACATCATATTGTCTTCCTGGTGTGAGAAACCAAAACAATAAATAAAGTTTAAAATGTGCAATAGATATTGTGAAATGGGAAGAAATTGTTCAAAAGGAAAAAGGATCTAGGTTGAGTGAAAGGGAGGACAGTAGGGGAAGGAGAAAATATGCAAGGCAGTTATACTATTAATATGTCTAAGTTCATTAAAATGGAAGGTTTATGCTAATATCAATTGGAGAATTCTTTATGCCCATATCTTTTGCCCAAGCAACTAGGTTAAGGATAACAACATGTACTATATTAACTACAGTTATTCTCCCATTATTTTGTTATGAAATTTTATTTAACCTGTTTTACATAAAATCAAAAAAAAGAAAAGTGGGCTTCACCTTAATGTTACCAGTTAAACAAATGACAGTGAGAAAGTCACCCTGCTCTTTCAAGTCTGGAGGCCAGGCCTGGACTCTTGTGACAGAAAAATGCTTGTCGGTATCTTCTTCCAATAAAGGTTGTCTTCTTTTTTCAAAAAAATGTTAGCAATCACTTTCAGTTAATACAATTAATTTCTTCAAATTTTTACCACAAATTTCTTTATCATCACCTAGCACAAATAAAAGGAGGATCTTTTGCATGTGAACTGGCTAATTATCAGCCTTTTACCCCAAAATAGGAAGCTCAATCACTAATTTGTAAGCAGATTATTAAAAATACAGCTTCAATGTCTGGTCATTTCCTATAGTAAGAGCTAACTTGCTGTCTTGGTTACTTTTCTCTTTGCTAAGACAAAATATTCAATGCCCAAAATTAAGGAAAGAAAGGTTTATTTCTTTCACAGTTTGTGGAAGGTTCAGTCCATACTAGGCTGGTTCCAAGGCAGAGTGGTACACAGCAGAGGGCAACAGTTCACAGAAGCAGAAAACAGCAAAAAACAGCCAGAGCAAAATGGTTGAGTGGCAGCAAGCAGCCTCTTTCTCTCCCTTACATATGCAAACTATCCACTCCAAGGTAGCTGTAGCCCTCACACCCATAATCTCAGCATTGGTTCATGGATCAACCATAAACTCTTAAAAGCCGCCCATGACGACATGAGGCTTTGACAGGACATCCATACACAAACCATAACATTCCACCCATGGCCCCTCAAAGACTCATATACATTCCATTATGCAAAAGACATTTTAGTCCAGTTGAAAGAGTTGCTAAAATCCTAACAGTTTCAGCATTGCTGAAAAGTCCAAGTCCTAAGTCTCCTCCAAGATGCAAGGCAAACTCTTAGCTGCAAGCCCCTGTACAAATGAAAAGTTAAACACATCCAACATTCAATGGAACAGAATAAACATTAATATTCCAAAAGGTAATAACAAGGGGATACAGAGCACTGGGACCAAAGAAAGTCCAAAATCCAGCAAGGCTAATATTGTGTCCTGTAGTTCCAAGTCCAGCATATGAAGCAATTTGTGGCACATTATGAGCTCCAAAGGGCTTGCATGACTCCACCCCTGTGGCACTTCTGGTGGTTACCACTCCCACAGCTTCTCTCTTGGGCCCACTTTGCTCCTTCCTTGCAGCTTTCCTCAGAAAATCCACGTTCCTGGCTTTTCCAAACTTCAGAAGTCTCCACTGCACCTTTCATTTCACACTCCCAGCTTCACACCCTGCCCTTTCAGTGGCACACTGCCTGCCCTCCCAGGCCTTCTGAAATTGAGTGGAAGCCTCTTTAACCTCAGAATTCCTGCATCCTCCATGCACCTAGCACCAGCATTATGTGGATGATGACAAGTTCTGCTGCCTCCTGGAGCAGTAGTCAATCTTTCCTGTCTCTTGGTCATAAGGGGTGAGGGTCTGGATTGCTGGGCACTTTGAGCCTGATTCTGAGGAGCAAATTCTCTATGCCACTGCCATTCTGGAAAATGGCACTCTGCAGCTTTCTCTTCAAAGCAAAGTCTTTCACCTTTGCAGTTTTGAGGCTGCAAAGGGTGAAGACTTGCTGCTTCTTGTGATGCTCTCAGGCCATCTTTTTCATTTTCTTGTTCCTTCTCAGCAATAGAGACCTCATCTGCTCTATCTTTGCAGTACACAGCTTTAATGGATCTTCCTTTCTGGCCATACTCACAACATTTTAAATCATTCTGCTGGGCTCTTTGCTCTTGATTCTCAATATAAATCTGGCTAAAAGCCCCCAACAATAGCCATGCCACCACCTTAACATTTGACTGCCTGGAAATTTCTTTTGCCAGATTAACCAGTCTGCCACTCTTAATCTCAGTCTTAGGCAAAGTCTATGGACACAAACAAAATGCAGACAAACTTTCTGTCAAGCCGTAGAACACATCATGTGGAGTCTAACAACCAATGCAGTCCTTATTCCCAGCAGAAACCTCCTAAACCTAGTCTTTACCAGAAAGGTTTCTAGCAGCCTTCTGGTCTTCTGAGCTCTGACCAGAATCTCATATGCAAAAAAGCCAAAGGCATTCCAGCTCTACTCTTTCAGGCAACATCTCTGAACCTTTCCAAACACTTCCCTCAAGCCATTTCCAAAGGCTCTTGAACCACATGGTCAGATATAGTCACAGCAACAACCCCACTCCTGGTACCAAATGTTTCATACCATTCTACTGGCTCTTTGCTCTTAATTTTAAACATAGATCTGGCCAAAAGCTCTCAACAATAACCATAATATCATCCTGACAATAGACTACATTGAAATTTTTGTTTCTCCAACCAGGCAATATCTCTAAACACAAGCAAAATGCAGACCAACTTCTGCCAAGGCACAATATACTACCTGGGACCGAGCAGCCAATGAAGTCCTTCTCAGTTGAAGCCTCCTGAGTTTCATCTCAACCGCTAGCATTTCCACAAGTTCTCTGATTTTCCAGGCTCCAACCAGAGTTTCCAATATAGTTTGCAGCATACAAGGGGAACTTCTTTGGCCAGCCTCTCAAAACTTCTCCAAATTAATTCCAAAGGTTCTAAAATCACATGGCTAGGCAACATCACAACAATTACCCTACTCCTGGTACCAAATTCTGACTTGGTTTCTTTTCTCTCGTTGCTGAGACAAAATATCCAATGCCCAAAATGAAGGAAGGCACATGGCAGAGGGCAACAGTTCATGAAGGTGGAAAACAGCAAAACCAGCCAAAACAAAGGGAAGGAGTGGTGGCCAGCAGCCTCTTTTTCTCCCTTACATATGCAAACTATTCACCACATCCATAATCTCAGTATGGGAGCATGGATCAATCATAAACAGTAATTGCCCACCCCATGACTGCATGAGGCTTTGCAGGGACCTCCAGACACAAACCATAACACTTGCTTTCTTGTGTCTTGTGTTGAAATGTCAGTTTTAACACAAAGTTAATTGAAAAAAAACTTTTATGTTTTGAAGCACTAAACAAATACTATTGTATACATGTCTACAAAAATCGCCAATTATTTATCACAGTCATCATTAATCAGAAATGCTATTCACTAAATAATGCATTATTTGTTTTGCTAGGATTGCCATAACAAAGTAACACCAAGTGGCTTGAAGCACTGAAATTTCTTCTCCTTCCAATTCTGGAATTTGGAATTCCGAGCAAGCTGTCAGCTGAGCTGATTTCTCATGAACCTACTCTTCTTTCTCCTTGGTTTTTAGGTGCTTTTCTTCCTTGTGTGTCTTTTATGGTCTTCTCACTTCTGTCTGTCCTAATAACCTCTTCATATGAGAACACAATGCACAGTGTTGATCCTAATGGCTTTATTTTAATGTAGTTACTGCTCTAAAGACCCTGTTTCTAAGTTGACTCACCATCTGTAGTACTGGGCATTAGGATGTCATATATAAGTTTAGAGAAATAAGTAAACCCCTTTTTAAAAATTGTGTTTTTGATTTTGTAATGCTAAGGGATATATACTGAAAATACTGCTAGTATTGATTTACATTCATTTATAAGTAAAATTGCCTTTGGAAATAGAAATCTAGGCTTGAACTCAGTCTCTGCCTCTTGTGCCTTTGTGACCTGTTCCCCTCACTCAAGAAAGCAAAGCTTTGGAGACCATTGAGCTTTATTAAGTGTTACTTGTGAGTTACATAACTCTATTCATATAGGACTTTATATCCCATAAAATTCTATACTTCCCAAATGTGTTCAAAGTGCTGGTGTTATGGTTGATACACTGTGTCAACTTGGGGAGTCTAGAGCTTTGGCTAAGTGACTTAGCAGTTCTGCATCCTGGGGTGCACAGGACATGCCCTTCCTGTTCTAGGATGTTGTTTATTGTGTCAGTGTGAGACCTTTAGAAGGTTAACTATGGGAGAGCTGCCCCCTAGGTGGGGATAGCCTGTTTACCATATAAGGGAGGGAAAGAGGATACTTGAAGGGATTCCTCCCTTCTGCTCTGGCTGCTTTTCTGTTCAGCTGCGGTTCCCCCTTTACTCTTGTTGCTTTTCTATCTTCTGCCTCAGAGCCAGCCAAGTATGGACTGAAACCTCCACAAACTGTAAGCTAAATAAACCTTTCCTTCCTTAATTTTGGGCACTGGGTATTTTGTCTCAGCAAGGAGAGAAAAGTAACCAAAACAGCTGGGTAGAGATGTTAACCCTGAAAGTCGTCAGATGTCCTCAGAGGAGTCTGGTTACCTGGGTCTAAAAGAATGTCTAAAAATTGAGTGTCAACAAGTGTCTATATGGCTCTGAACTGACATACCCAAAAAAGTAACTCAAAACACACACTCATCTTGATATTGCTGTCAATTGTTTCTGTGCCCCATTTCTTATTGTTTTAATGTGAGGTTATAAAAGGCAGTACATATTTTAAAATTATCATAACTATCAGCATGAATGTTTAAGTAACTGATTTGCTTCAAAGTGTCTTTGAAGGGGATTCAAAGATCCCACCACTTTCCAGTAGTGAAGTGAAAGCCACCAGTGCTTTGGATATATCTAATAATGAATGTATACTAAAAGAAGAGTTTGTTTAAAAATTATGAACATACGAGAATTACAACTGTAGTCTCATAGCAATCTCATATTCTCATATAATATGGAGGAGAAAACACTACACTTTTTCTTTCTTAATTGAAAGATATTGTTAAGTATCTGATCTCTTTTTATTTCTCGGCAGCAGTGAACAACACCATAAAAAGTTATTAGCTGAGTTTAATGACATTATCTTCTTGCTGTTGTACAAATGGTTTATGTATTCATCATTAGGAATTCACATAAGACCTGTTTAGCACCCCAGATCCTCCTTTCAGGAACCCCAAAAGCAGCAAAAGCATTCATTTTCTTAAATTAACTGTCTGACAATCTAAATATCTGCACTTTTATACCCCAGTGTAACTGCTTTGGAGCACGGAATGGTACAGCAGTTACCACTGTTTCATAGCATTTATTTATATAAAACCTCTGCAATGCCTTGATAAAGACACACAATTAGGATTTCAGTGACTCATAAGACTTCTTAGAGGCATGTAGCATCCATGCAAATGCATCTGAAATTTCATTCTGGAGTGATGAAGTTTTCACAATTTGTATTGATGACATTAGCGTGCCACATGCTTCTACTTAGTTCTTTAATCTTCACCATTATGCTGGAAGTTGGAGACCCCCAGTGCAGGGAGTGTTTGTTTGTAATACATAATCGACAGTTGATAAATATTTATTAAGAAAATGTGCTGAAATCTCTATGTTGTAAGCAGAGGAATTAGATTGTCTTCTCTATTTTCTGTCCCTGTGGGAGCTCACACAATTCAATTTTCTATGAGAAGGGCTACAGATATTACTTTATATCTCTGGAACTTCTTCTTTTTGCCACCCCTATTGTCCCTGAACTAGTCAACAACACTTTCCAATGCATCATTTTGTCCCATTAACACGTCCCTGCCCTCGTCCAGGCCGCGGTTATGCTCAACTGCTAACAATGTCCTCACGGATCCTGAGCTTCAGCCTAACTCTCATCTAATTCTTGACATTTTAGCTGGAATGATCTTTCTAAACTATAAATCTAAAGTGTCATCACTTTCTCAGGTCTTCAAAGTCTGACAGTTGTTTTAACAGTGAAGTTCAAACAGCTCACCGCTGTTATGAGGCCTTCAAATCTACTTCCTGCCATGTCCAGGATTCCCTGTCCAGTCTCCTTGGTTCATGCTGGCCTTACAGGTCTACTTCAGAGAACTCCCTCTTTTTTATTTCTTCCCTCATCTCAGGCTTCTCCAGGTGCACAAGCACCTGGGAAGAAACAAAAACAAGCAGATATGCACCAGAATCAGCCAGGAAATATTTACTCATCTTATGATTTGATTTATAAGTCAAATAAAGATCAAGGAAGTTACCTGTTTGTCAGATTTTTATCACTACTGTGACTAAATAGCTGAGAAAAGCAAGGTATGGTGGTATATGCTTGTAGTACCAGCACTTGGGAGGCTGAGACAGAAGGATTGCCTGAACTGCATACTGAAACCCTATTTCAAAAAGACCAAAAAAAAAAAAAAAAAAAAAAACCAAAACCAAACAACAAGCAAAACCAAATACAAGAAAATAAGAAAGAGAAAGAACAATCAAATAGCTGAGAAAAAGAACTTAAAAGAGGAAGTATTTACTTTGGCCCGGAATTTCAGTCAGTGGTCAGCAGGCTCCCTTATTTCTGGACCTGCGCTAAGTCAGGACATTCTGGCAGAAGGACATGGTACGACGAAGCTGCTCAACTCCTGGCAGCTGGATAACAGAGAGCAGGGGAACGAGTCAGAGAGAAAGGGTCCCTAGACCACACATAGTTGTCGTGGTGATGCCTCATGGTCTGCTCCTTTCAATGAGTCTGTGCTTCTGTTTCCACTGCATCTCAGTAATAATCATCAAATTATAATCAAGATAGATCCCTTGTGATCCAATTTCCTCCCAGTAACCCATCCACACCAGTTCTTCAATATAATGATTCTTTTTATCAGACATATTGGATCTCAACCATAATGGCAGTGTCTGTACTACCAAGGCTATCTTGTATATTTCAAGGGACTCTTGAGTTAAAGGGTGTTAGAAAAAATGACTACGGTCGTGTAGACACAGCCATTAGGGCTGAGGGGTGTGTGTCCTTTTGGTGTAAAAAAATTAGGAGCCCTAAGCAAAGGCCGTAGGTACAGAAGGCAGCAAACATTGTTCTCATGGAGGTATGGACCAGCATAGACATCCTAGATTACTGAATATTATCACTTGAATCTCCTTTCCAGGATTTTTTTCTCTTATTTTGCTGTGAGGGGTACTGAACTACATATCAACCCTTATTTATTTTTATTTTAAGATGGGGGTCTTATTAAGTTGCTAAGTTGTCTGGACTGGGCTCAAACTTGCAAGCCTACTATCTCAGCTTTCCAGACTGCTGGGATTGCAGGTGTGCCCCACCATTCTGGATACAAGATTTTTACTATCGAAATGTACTGTTAATATCAGCTTCCCATCTGAAAAGCTTAAACTTCAGACTTAGATTTAAAATAAATATGCTAGCCTAATCATATTTGTTTTCTTTTCACATCTAATTTCAAGCTCAAATGCTGCATTATTTTTAGGATTTCAGATTTATTCTGTTCTGTTGGTACTGTCATAATCCAGAATCAACATCACATCTTTGAAAATTGTAATTATTGCTGTGAACTCTGTACTGTACAGCTGAGTTCATATCATTTGCTTGATTCTATTCTGTTATGTCTGACACCTAATAGTCTCCAAAGCATACAAAAATTCTACTGGTAGAAGCCTTTAAGATTTACTTTTTTATGGATAATTTTGTATGCGCTGATTAGCAGGTGAAGTTAAGTGCTCTAAAATATACTAGGTTTCTGGATATTACTAACAAAGCAAGGACTATCAGCACTTCAGGGAGACTTACAGATTATTCAGGTAAAGTATTTTGTGTTACAGATATGGATACTAAGCTTTGACATTTGTAGCCTGTCTAAGTTTCCAAAAATAATAAACAGCAGAGTCAAAGCAGAAGCCAAAATTAGTCTTGAAGCATTCAGTGCAATAAATTTTGACTGTAATTGAAGATGCTATGCTATTCAAATGGAAAATAATAGTATTAGGAGACTATTTTATGTACATAGCAAATGTGTATTCACTGAGAATAAAGCCAGAAGACATCCCAATATTCTTAGAAGAAAATAAATCTGAAATATAAACATTTTCTGTTTAGTATCTTGTTCAGTTTGATGTGTCCAGGAAACATGGTCAGAAATAGAATGATACAATGGAGAACAATAGGGCATCTTCGTATTCACTGGAGGTTTGATTCTATTATATATTACCCAAAGTCACAACTAGCTGCCCTATAAAAGCAACCAGTTGATAATTGCCCTCATTCCACAGCTGTATGGTTTGTTGCTTTAATGTATTCAACACTATTTCTTTACAAGTTTTGTATAGTCTGAGAGATGGATGTATACTTCTCAACTTAAAGAATGCGGAAAACAAAAAGAAAAATAAATTGGAAACAAACACGTGACTCCTGGGATGAAGTGGGTTTAGAAGAAGGAAACTTGGTGTGGTGGTTGTGGCAACTTCGTATCAATACAGGTGATAGGAGTTGAGTGGCCATGGAAGTGGTAAACATGGTAGTAGTTCCTGTACAATGCCACGGCAGTGCTAGCAGCTGTGGTGTTAATAGTGGAGGTAGAAGCAGCAGTGGTGCTAGTAGTAATGTTCTGAGTAGTCTGGCAGAGGTAGGAGCACGGAGTGCTGGTCAGCATAGTGGTGGTAGCAGAATTACTAGTGGTACTGATGGTAGTGGTGACAGTAGTCATCATGACAGTTGGGGTAGGAGCATCAGTAGCAGCATCAGACATGATAATAGTAGTAGCAATGGTAATAGTTATTTTTTGAGAGTTTGCTAAAGGTCAGACATTATTCAAACCCTTACAGTTATGGATCTTCTTTTCTTACAGGAATCTGAAAAGACAGATATGGCTCCTGTTACGTTTTGAGAAAAACAAAAACAAACTGACAGTGAGTGCTGAGGAAAGCTTATGAAGCTCCATATTTGGGAAGTGGCGAAGCTCTGACTGGAGCCCAGCAGACGGCTCCTCAGCCCACACTCTTAGCTGCCCTCCCTGTCGGAGCGAGGCACAACCGCAGTCAAGACTAACGATGAGTAATTGCTTGCGATGAATAGAAGAATAAAGGTCGTTCTTAAGATCCCAGCAATTCTGCATCCTACTCGCAGATGTAGTGTGTCCTAGCTAAGCCTCACATTGTACTGTAGGCGTGAACGTGGTGTTAGGAGTATTGCATTTTGAGCTCATATTATTAAAAGATTAATATTTTTGAACCTATAAATATTCTGGACGCTAAATTCATTAGATGTGAACTTTTGAGCAGGATATTTTTAGACCCCCCTATGCTTCACTTTCTCATCTGAAAGGAAGATAGTAACTTTAATTGCATCATAAACATTATATGAACTGAACCAGTATACAGGGTTTGACTAAGACATGAGAGCTGGCTAGTTTAACGCTAGCTGTTATTATTTGTTTGCATGCTACTTCATTTAATTGTTCCAGCATTTTATAGATGAATCAATTCATGTGAAGTGATTCAGTAAGTAGTTTGATAAAGTCACTCAAACACTAATTAACTGTACCAGGATTGGGTCATTATTTCTTTAACTCTTTGATCTGTGTTTCTGTCGTTATACTCATTACTTACTACCAGATTGCAAGGTAGTTTTCCTTGGCTCTGATCCGCCTCATCCCGCCTCTGCCGCCCACTCACCGACAGAGATCCAGCGACTCCCCTCTTCCTGCATCTCCCCTCAGCACAGCAGTCCTCTGACAACACTTGACACATCAGAGAGGACATTCTCTAGCAATGTCAACTTGAATACTCGAAATTTTTCAAATTGTAGCTGAAAGTCAGGCTTCCCTCTGTAGTGGCAGGGAGGGGACATACAATTGGATACTTTCACAGGCTATATTTTCCCACCTTGTACGGAAAGTTAGTGACAGAGGAACAATAGGCCAATTAGGAGAGAGAGATGAAATAGTGAATGAAAAATAGCTTCCAAAGGGTTTATTTTTTCAGACAATTGTTTCTGAAAACCAGCTGAGTGCTCCCACTCCTCTACTCCTAAGTTTGAGGATTTTGTCTTTTATTATTTTGCTTTCTTTCTTTTTTTTTTCCCTCTTGTACTGAAGATTTGAACCAAGGGCTTCTGCATTGAACACCATATCCAGCACTTTTCTGTTTTAATTTTATTTTCTATTTTGAGACAGTGTCTCACTAAGTCTGAGTTAGATGACACTGAGTTTGAACTTGTGATCTTTCTCCCTCAGCCTCCCAGAGTGCTGGGATAATAGGCGTGAACCACTGTGTCCAGATCCTTCTTCCAAATTTTTTTGTTTGTGTGTGTGTGTGTGTGTGTGTGAGAGAGAGAGAGAGAGAGAGAGAGAGAGAGAGAGAGAGAGAGAGAGAGAGAGACAGAGACAGATTGTATTCTCCAGATATTTGGGATTTCCTGAGCTTGTTAGAGGTAGAATTCTGTCCCTCAAACAGAACAGAGACATTTTTAACAACATGCAGAGCTTCTCAACTGCAGTACTCTGCCTCCAAGTCTTTAAACTTTCGTTTTCTGACTGAGCAGAAGTTTTTCATTAATGTATATGTGGTTATTGAGAATGGTGATAAAAGGCTGATAATTTTTTTCATTTGAAAAAATAGAAACTGTGGGGCTGGGGATTTAGCTCAGCGGCAAAGCGCCTGCCTGGCAAGAGCAAGGTCGTGAGTTCGGTTCCCGGTACCGGAGAAAAACCAAAACCAAAAAAA
>NW_004955454.1:9861631-9884635 GCF_000276665.1 Chinchilla lanigera | reverse complement strand
AAAAAAAAAAAAAAAAAAAAACCAACAAACTAGAAACTGTGGTGTTTGAGAATTAATTTTAATTTTGCAAACTATAAAGGAACATGAAAGAGGACATATATTTGTTTTGTTTTCACACGTGCTCCGGGGTTCTGGCAAGGCCAAAGGAACAGGCATAAACAGGGTCCTTCAGTCAGATCCTGGCATAAATAGCTCAGCATCTCATTAGCTGTGTGAGCTCGAGTAAATGCCGAAACTCCTTTCATTTCTATTTCCTTCAATACAGAGCAAATAGTATCTACCTCAGAGAGGTAATGTAAGAAGTACATGAACTTGTATACACAGAGCACTTTAAAATGCTGAGAACAGTGATCAATAAACCTTAATTCATGTTATTATCATATTCTGAATATTCACTTGAAATATTAGAAATGATGGTAAATGTAATGAACAATAAGAAAATAAAATATCTCTTCTTGGAGCTGTACTGCCTTGCCTAGTTGCTGGAGGATGGTTTCTACGCTTTGGATCATGGATTTTCCAGAGGTCAAACACCTCATATGCCTAAATAAGGAAGAAATCTCATATTGGCCAATTTATATCGTCACCCTATAGGTGTGCAGGCAAACCCTTTTTTTTTCATATGGGTAGTGTGTTGAGGATTAAACCTAGGGCTCCCAGCAAGCCAGGGAAACTTTCTGTTGAGCTATAACCCCAACTCTATAGGGGATTATTCTTAAATCACAAATGCACAAAATAGAGAAGCAAAACAAAATAATGGGAATTAAAAGCGTTTGTTATATTACATATTGTTATCTTCAACAAAGTTGCTCAGAAACCCTGTATCATTTTTATTGTTTCTGTGTTGTTTCATTTTTGTCTATGTTGTTGTTATTTTGTTATTGTTTTTTTATTCTCTTTAAAAATTACAGTGTAGACTTGCAATAACAAAAATATAATAGAGAAGCAAGTAGGTGCTTTCTGTGGGAGTCAAACTAAAAGCTTGGCCTGTAGTCAGGGTCTTTTCCTTCTCTAGTGCTGATGTTCACCAGCTCTTACCAAGATAATGTATGTTGGGAACTCCTCACCTGGGTAGTTACACATCTAACGAGTACTTATCAGGTGTGGAAGAAAAATAAAAACAATTGATCTCAACCTGGATATCAAAACAGAAAGTAAAAGTTAACAGGGGCAATGCTGCCTTCTTTTAGTTACAGAAACCGTTTTGTTAATGGTAAATGCTTTGTGCTGTGATAGCAGCAACAGAGAGAACGAATAATTCAACTTCATCATCTCGGCAACCAACTTCAGTACTCCCTGCAAACCTAGTAAGAACACATTCCTGATTCTGATTCATTTTGGAAAAATTATTTTGAAAATAAACTCTAGGCTTCAGACAGAATTGTAAAACAGAGGATTTTCATGAGAGGCACAAGTTGTGGGTAAATATATACTTTATCCTCCTCCTGGGTACCTATTTACTAGATCACTCTAAAATGTTACTGTCTTCCTCAGTGCAAGTTAAACCCCTTATATTTTGCGTTCTCTATAAGGTAAGTAGGAAAAAATATAACATATACTCATATATTAATACAGCCTTAGAGAAACATTCATCCTTTGTGTTTTATTTTTCCATAAATTTCCTGGAGATTCTTTTTTTTTGTTTTGTTTTTGTTTTTTTGTTTTTGTTTGGTTTTTTTCTCTGGTACCAGGAACCGAACTCACGACGTTGCGCTTGCTAGCCAGGCGCTTTTGCCGCTGAGCTAAATTCCCAGCCCCTTTCCTGGAGATTCTAAAGAGTCATATCCGGTGGAAACAAGTGTACTCTGCTAATTTCATGATATGCTAGAATACAATGTCATAACAAAGGTGTGATGAGAAAATATGCTTGTATTTAGGTTAATTTTTATGCTACTACAAATCCATATTGTACTAGCACACTCTGGAAACAATGTCTGAAGAAGTACTTGAATACAAGGAAGCTGTTGTGAAGCCAGGAGAGGAGACACTTCTCCTTCAGCCTAGTGGTTAGAGTTTTCCAAGCTGGAAGACTAGAATGTGTTGGCTTTGGTATTATGAAAACTGTTCTACAATAAGCGTCTGGCTGATGAAATTATCCAATGTAACATTCTTCTATAGGTTCCATGCCTCATTCTCCGCTGAGTAAATGAGCCCAAGCGTAAAGAATTTGTAAGTGTTCAGAATCTCTGCTATTCTGTAAGTGAAATATAAACATTTCCACTTATTAAAATTCTGAAATTGTTTGTGATTCTATTTTTTCACAGTTTTCAGGTTATTTCACGAATGGAATGTAAATTGTCAGAATGAATACTCTAGACTTGGGAAGTTATTGAAATATAGCTTCTACCCTCACACAAAAATAAGAGCAGCAACCACTGTAAACCTCTTGAAAAATGCTCATGTGAAGTGGGTTTAAAATAAAAGATTTCTGGCATGCAACACCCTAACAACTAACAAGAGAAAAGGATAAACTATAATTCAAAAATAGAAAACTTCACATAGGCAAGCATCCAATACGCTTGCTATGTGTATGCATCGTGTGTGTATATTTAAAACTCTTGTAAGTTTTTGAACTTGAATGAAATGGGTAAAGCCTGAGGAAGAAATGGGTTTGAATTTCTCTCTGTGTGGGTATAAAGTCCTTTGTCACACTAATCAATGATTCTTTGAGAATTATAAGCAAATTCAATCAAAGGGTAAGTGAGAATAACCAAAATATCAGACCTAAGTATGGATGTAGAGAAAAGCCAGAGCCTGGGAGAAGTCAGAAAAGACTGATTTTGTGCTAAAAGTAATTTTGGAGTAAAATCCTTTTCCCAGGGGGCTGGAGGAGTATGACATTACATAGCAAAGTCCATTTTCTTTCGTCTCTTTGAGACGGTTTTGCTATGCAGTTCAGCCTATCTGTCAACTCACTTTGTACCCCAGTCTGATCTTAAACTTGTAGTAATTCTCCTTCTTCAGCCTCCCGGGTGCTGGGATTACAGGTTGCATCACCATGTCCACAAGCAAAGGCCATTTTTACAGAATAAAATGCCAGTGCAGAGCATAGAGTCTGAAACCTGATATCCTGAGATTAACCGATTTAATAACTAGAATCTACTAATGTTGGCCCATAATATAATTTCTTTTAAAGAGTGATAGAGAATAATGTTACACAGCTCATAAAGTTATTGAATAAAAAGACATAAAATCACTTAAAATAGTTCCAAGAGTAAAATAAAAACTCACTGCTATTTATTAATGTTTTATGCTGTGTTATAGTTCTCTTACAGGACCTAAGGACTGGGCTAGGATGATGGACCGTTTATGTGGTGGGACAAAATTTATCTCCAACGGAAAAGAGGCTTTTCAATAAACACTGCAAACAACAGAATATCCATAGTCAAAAATTACACAAGTTTTATATAAACTTCCTTTGCTAAATATTATCTCTTAACAGGTCATGAACTTATAAATAAAATATAAAAATGTAAAAGCTTTAGAAAAATAGGAAAAATATCTGACATGTAAGACTAGATAGAATTCTTAATGGTTACAACAAAAATCACAATCCAGAGAAGAAAAAATTATAAATTAGACTTCATCAAATTAAAGAACTTTTACTCTGAAAAATGAGTGAGTAAACAACCTATGAATTAGGAAAATATTTTCTTTCTCTGCACACACACACACACACACACACACGTGAAAACACACAGACACAAGAACACAAATACACACAGATAATTTTTATTTCTCAGTATACATTTGTATCATTACTTTTTTTTTAACCAGAGGTCATCATAAAAATATCTTCCTCATTTTAATTAGTTTCAACATGTTTGTCACTTTTTAGAATGAAATATTTTGTTTTATTGTTTTTAATGAAAAAATTTAAATGTCTTAAAATATTTATCTTTAGGTAGCTATCTCGTCATATTATCTATATAATTCCAATTGAGTCTTTCATTTTCTAGATAAACAATAATGAAGTGAAAATAATAAATTGCATCTCTAATTAAATATAGTGTTGAATATATCATTCCTCAGTGACTACTAACACATCATCTGCAAAACAATCTAGACCTCTTGGAGGTAACACGATACTCTGAATTCCATTGATTTTATAATAGCTACTTGGGTGTTTTAATATATAATGCTTTCGGTATTGGCTCTGTTAAAAATTGTTTACAATATGTAATTACTCTCATCCTATATGTAAGTTATTAGTATTTAAAACAGCTGGCCAGCCAAGCATTATGGTGCCCGCCTTAGTTACAGCTACTCAGGAGGCTGAGGCAAGAGGGATACTTGAGTCCAAGGACCAGCCTGGGCAAGAGCCAATTAAAAATAAAAATACTACTTAAAATTATAAAATGTAAATTTGTGAATTTCGTTCCTCCCTGTGATAAATTATGTAAAGTTCAACAATCCATGAATGCTTAGAATTAAATATTTAGTTATGGTGGATAATTATTTTGATATAACTTTTGATTTTAAGTAGATTTTTAATTAATATGCTTACATTTATATTCTTAGGTCCAACTGGTGAACTACTTTATTTTCTGCTAACATACTGGATTTGTGATTGTGGAATTATATTAACCTTACTATTTTTTATTTTACTATGCTAACACTTGAGTCATCTACATATGCCTGTAGAGCAAGCCTACTTACTTGCTTTTCTTTTCATACAACTTGAGCTTTAATTTGCTAACATTACAATTAAATTGATCTCATCTGTATTTCTAAGTCAAATTTAGTTTTAGTCATATGTTAGTAATACCTACTATGAAATATATAACAACTACCTTTCCTATGATCTCAAATTCATTGGATAGTGATTAATCATGGGTTCTTCGAAGGTTACAACTTCTCTTTTATGTCTGATCTTTTTTCCAGTATTATTACCTCATTGAAGTGTTCTGACCCTTTTGCCATAGAATTTGGTAAATTGCAAATTTCTTAAAATAACCCAGCTTTCCTTTTTATTTCCATAGCTACTTATGCTGTGATTATATTGTTTTGTCTTAAGCTTTTTAAAAATATATGAGTTCTTTCATTCTAGCTATTGGAAAATAATTTTATAGCTTTCTTTTTCTCTGCCACTCTTTCTTCTTTCTTTCTGTCTTTCTTCTCTGATTTGTACTACTATCATTTGATCATAGAGCTACCTTCGATGTCCTGCTTATCACTTGAAATTTCTACTTTCCGGGGTTTTCGCTTGGGACTGCTTCATTTACTTTCTACTGGGCCTTGGCAAATATCAGTGCACTTTCACTTGTGGTTGTCCTTTCTTCTTTATTAAAATTTTCCTGGGATTGATGTTTACACCCCTTGTGCTCTTAATAACAAAATACCATGACTAGCTGGCTTTAAAAACCCAAATTAATTATCTCACAGTTTTGAAGTCTGGGAATCAATGATCAGAATACCATCAAGTCTGTTTCTGATGAAGGCTATCTTCTTCTTCTCTGGCCTTTGGCCTTCATTGTGATATTATATGGTTCTCTCTTGTAGGTTAAAATATGGAGACAGAGAGACAGAAAACAAGTTCTCTATCTCTTACACAAATACTGTTTGTAGTAGATTGGGTTCCCACCCTTATAAACTTGTTTATCTTAATTACATTCTGAACCTTCCTATCCCCAAATTTAGTCACATAGAGGGTTAGAACTTCAATGTATGGACTTTAGGGAGTGAAATTTTCCATAGTACAGCGGTCAAATAGTTTCCTTAGTATGTGATCCCAGGAAGCAATGTGAGGGAGATTAATACAGGAGAAGATAAAACATCAATGCTTTCATGCATTCATTGGCTTGGTGTTGTCAATAATAGACACGGTTCTTTAAGGAATCCAGAAAAATCCTGAATTCCTACCTAAACATCTGTCTAAAAGCACAGGTTAGAATGTCAGGTTGGAATGAAAGATTAAGGGAATTTTAACATCCGCATTTATACTTTTCTAGGTATTGTTTGTATTCCTTATAATTACTGGCACAACCTTGGATTTAGACAGTCTGCCCTATTTCCCTTTTATGTATATGTATAATTGTTAGCCTAGGTGACTCAATTTTTGCTTTTGAGAGTACATAAGACTTTCAAGAAAGTTATTAAGGGGTCTCCATATCTTTGAGGAAAATATTTTGCTTTTATATAATTAGTAAGACAACTCTATGAGGTTTAATTAAGCAGCTAGCCTTATTTGAGGGATTTCTTATTTCCTTTCCCAGAAGACTAAGAGGTTCAAAGACAAAGAATAGTGTACATAATTTTATCTCACGCAAAAAAGAAGCAGAAAAAAGTTACTAAAATACAAATTACAGATCTGGCTGACAACTGAAATCCAAGATACACACTAATACTTGACTTGTATGTGAACCTCAAATGAATGTTTAGGACATACTTGTACTTGGAAACTTCAATGTCATTCATTTAAATTTTCCTTTAACTAAGTGTTCTGCAGTTTTATGACTTGAAATTGAAAACATTACCCTTGGCGAAATTCAGCCATTGGATACTAATTACAAATGAAGTGGTATCGGAACACAGTCTTACCCTGTCATTTGAGCATTGTCTATGGTTCTTTTGGCACTATACTGCAGTTCTTCAGTAGTAATAACAAGGCATATGTGGTTGAAATATCTACTATCTTTCTAAAACAACAAAACGAAATGGGTTGGTCCTAGGTTTAATGGACAAGAAGTTCCATCTTCACGAGGGAGGTCTGTTCCACATTTTAACCCCCAGCCCTTCCAGGCTGGTGTGGCTTTAGGAGGTGGAGAGAATTCAGCGTGGGAGAGGTTGACAGGTGAAAGAAAAGTGGTGTGTTTGAGATCACAGAGAACATTCACCTGGGCTACAAGGTAATCATAAGTAGGGCACCACCAAGATAACTGTTGCTATCAGACTGTAGCTCTGGGAGAAGAGAACTCATGTTGATGATTGTGACACTTGCCCCTGACTTGGGTTGGATGAGACATCTCAACTGCTTACTAATTTAAGAAATCATAGAGTCTCTATTATTAAGATTCAGAATCATATATATATATATATATATATATATATATATGAATTTAATTTGAAACCTGTAGGTTTAGCAATCATATCTAAAATGGCATCTGCATGTTTTATCCCTCCCATAGAAGATCTTGAGTCTTACTTCTGTCAGGCTTTTGGTAATGACATATGCTACAAGACATTAAAACTCATGATTTCTGAAACTTGTAAGCGGATATTGTGTCAGCTTAGGACATTTCTTAAAAGATCAAATACAACTGGCCAATCAATTTATGAAAAAATGCTCAGTATCTTTAGCATTCAAGGAAATGTAAATCAAAACTACACAGAGGAAATGTAAATGTAATGGAAATGTAAATCAAAACTACACAGGAAAACAAAAACATTAACAAAAACTAACAAATGTTCGTGAGGTTTTAGACAAAGTAAAGAACATTTACATGCTATTGGTGAGAATGTAAACTAGTACAAGCACTAAGAAAAAATAGTGTAGAGGTTTCTCATAAATCTAAGAATATCATATCACAGTGGTATATGTGCACCCATGTTTAGAGCAGCACAATTTGTAATAGCTAAATCATGGAGGCAACCCAAATGCCCATCTGAGGAATGGATAAAAAAGATGTGGTATTTTTATACAATGGAGTATTACTCAGCTATAAAGAAAGATAAACTGGAGGCTTTTACAGGTAAATGGACAGAATGAGAGACCATACTCATAAGTGAAATAAATAAGACCCACATGTGTAAACACTGTATTGTCTCACTAGTGTAATAATCTGAATGAGTGTATAAAATCTAGGAGTTAAAATAGATGTAGTGAAAGGAAAGGAAACTGCTCAAAAGGAGAGAACCAGGATGAGGGAAAAGAGACAAGCAAGAAAGAAGGGAAAAATATGGATATATGTGTACACAGCATAGCTAACATATTTGTACTATTGATTTCATTGCTTTATTGAAAGGAATAGCTAATGTTTAATTGTTTGATCAATCTCACATGCCTCTATTTGTTTATCTGAGTAACCAATTTGATATCAGTATGTAACACAATAACCTGTTAATTTCCTATCACCTTGTCTGAAATTCTGTATTGCTTGTATTATTTTTGTGTTATTTTGTAAATGAATGTGTGTTTGTTAACATAATTTCATTCTTCTATATTTAAAATAAAAATGACAACCAGCAACTCCCCCCAAAAAACATCTAGGAATAAGCACTGCAGGGGTGGAGTACGTTTACCCTCCACCCAGGAGTGTGCAATGGTTCTGATGTCAATATAAACATCTGGTCTCTTACAGAGATACACCCAGAAGTTAGAGGAGGGTCCCCCTCCTTTTCTTAATCTATAATTTTTAATAATGTCCTTCAAGATTATAAGTGTGCTTAACATTCTCTTCCATGTATCAGTGAATCAGATTCTACAAGGTCTAATTGTCAGATAATATTTTTCAATGCAATTTTCTTATTAAAAACCAATTTCCAGCAGTCTTTTTTTTTTTTTGCCTTTCTGAGACAGGGTCTTACTATGCAGTTCAGGCTGGCCTTGAGCTCACTTTGTAGCCCAGGCTTGTCTTGACCTTGCAATGATCCTCCTGCCTCAGCCTCCCAAGGGCTGGGATTACAGGCATGCGCCACTACACCAGGCCTTCAGCAGTCATTTTTAAACTGTCACGAGGTTTTCTAAAGGTGATCACACCTTCCTCCACCCTGGACTACCATGCACATGCACGGAACCAATTCTGAGACTGCTGCAGATGTGGGCTTCTGACACTTGCCAAATATTAAGACTCGTCTGTCCAGGAGCCAAAAGTAACCAAGGTTGTGTTAGTGTGAATTTCTGTGAGTAATGTACAGTAGTAGCTGTAGCAGCAATTAAGAAATAAGATGGTGAAGTGTCTGTCACAAAGCAGGTTTTCAGTGAAGATTTCCTAAGTGGAAGAAAATCATAAAAACTATTTTTCAATTCTAGAAAATAACAAAAGAAACTACCAACTCATATTTTGTTATTTTATTTAGCAGCAAACCTTAGCCTGAATTTTGTTGGGCTTTTCCCTTCATAAACTTTTTGTTGTAAAGTATATCTTGGTTTTTGTAAGATATCATCTTTATACCATATTTTCTATCACCTTTGCCCTCAGTATTGTCCTTTAACAAAACATCAAATTCAATCCCAAGTCCCACATGAAATTATTGTCAAGAAGAGCAAATATTCATAATTTTTTTCTGCAAAATCCTTTGACCTGCCTTTTAAAATATAATATAACCTGTACTATATTTCCTAGCATCTTTTTATTCCTCTACAAGGAGCTTGATTTTGCTCAGCATGTCAATTCAAATAATAACAGTGCCCTATATATTTGTTTGCTGCTATTGTTTACAAAATTTTGAAAATAATCTATTTTATTTTAATGTCTCTTGAACAGATCTCTATTTTTTTTCTGAGGAAACAATGTTTGCCCAAGTATTTAGAAATGGATTTTTTTGGTGCCAGGAATTGATCTCAAGACTTTGTATTTGCCAGGCAAGCACTGGGCCGCTGAGCTCTATCCCCGGCCTTGACCCAAGTGTTTGAAGACAAGAAACTATGCAGGGTGGAACTGTGTGAGCAAGTCAGAGTCTACCTTGTCGTAAGCAGGAATCTCACTTATTGGAAACACTGAGCATAGAACCCAAGGCAGCGTGGATGTGATCAATGGAGTAGACACTGATGTGTGTGAACTATGACTTTTGGAATTGTTCATGACAAATGCAAGGGAACTAGTATTTATAAATAGAAATTGTGTATGAGATGGTAATACTCAGTACTTTACATATATATTCTCATTAGATTCTTGCAAATCTTAGTGCTATTTTCTAATTATGACCATGATTCTTAAGTTTATTTTCTTTTAATCTTTAGCATAATTTTAGATAAATTTGCTTCTAATCCTTAAATATAGTGACTACATTCATTGTATAGTTGTTAAATATAACTAATGAAAAGTATTTAGCAATAATTTACATTGTTGAAATGAACCCTTAAATCACATCTTTGTCTGAGACTCTCTCCGTTATATGTACTACTCATATCCCATCCAGCCTATGATAAAGGGTGTTGGGAGGAGGGTCACCGTGCCCACTAGTTTGGGCAAATCACTTTATTTTGGTGACTAATGATAGTCTTAAGAGCGTCTTAAATGGTAAAGATAGAAGATGGAAATAGAGCATTTAAGGAATTTTAATTTAATGGACATGCATTACATAGAGAGCAAAAATTCAATTTCTAAAATTGTCTTATTTGTATCAGGAAGTGCATTTAGCGCCCAGCATGAATACTGTCCTCAGGCTTCACAATTTTATACACTTCTGCTGTCCATCATAAAACTTTTGCATAGAGGTAGCTATTTGTCTGAAAATCTATTTATGTCTGCAAACTTGTTATTGTGATTATACAAAATAGTATTTCTAAATGTATGTAATTTGTTTAAATAACTATGCCGTTGTATAGAATTGGGTCCCTATAACGTATGAGTGTTTGAAAAACCTATAAGCATGAGGGTTTTTAAAATTCAAATAAGACAACCTTAGAACTTTGAGAAACTTGTAAAAATATAAAAAGAATTCTGCACTCCAGTTGCTTTACAAAGACCTAAGTAGAACACTTTTTATAAAACCCTAAAAATAAGAAATATTGCTTAGAAGATGAAAACTATGTACATTTCTGCAAGCAGAGAAAGAGAGAGAGATGTGATTCTTATCAGCAATCTCTTAAAAATGGCTTGGCCTTACTTCAAAAGATTAACAAATAAACAGAATTATAGTTTTGTGTTAATTAATATATCTGAGGGGTATTTTATTTTTAAATATTCTCCCTTTAAGCTATGACCTCAATTAACCAGGAATATTGGTTTCTAGTTGTACTCTGTGTGTGTGTGTGTGTGTGTGTGTGCGCACATGTGTGTGTGTGTGTGTGTGTGTGTGCTTTAGAGAAGGACAGTATAAATGTAGTGTCTGGGTTCTTTTTAGAAAATAAGAACATAAGCGCAATTCTCAAGTTGAATGGCTACTTTCAATACGAATTTAGGCCTGGGGAAAAAGCAATGTGACTCATTCAGAGCTTTTGTGCGTCATCTCATCAAATTTCCATTGTGTTTTGTTCTAAAAACAAAACCGAACTTATACGGGTCTACTTTTTCAGAAAAAGTTACTATTTTAAGATATATGTTTTATTGTTTTTTTCCATGAGTATGGTAGCATGTCTTGCTACCTTTCTGGGCATATTTTATGACTTTTTAGAGTAGACAAATACAAACTCTCCATTAATTTGAAACACATTGAAATTTCATTTTTAGTAACATTATAACAAGGATGTTGGAAACTCAGGTAAAGTCTTTATTTATTTCAAGGCTGGAATCATTCTGGTCTCATTAACTACAATGATAAATCCCTCCACTCTAACCTACGAATTTCTTCTCATTTTCCAGAAGCTCAGTGCTTTCCAGAGGGAAACTCTCAGAAAAATTCGTTATAATTATAATTTTGAAATTATGATGAAACTATTCACAATTATATTATGTTATGTTTTCTGTGCTATTTAACACTCAAATTCAATATTGTTGGGAAGTGCTGCTGATGGAAATGGATACTAGCAATGAGAGAAAACTGAATCCTTGTTTGGGCTCTGGCAGAACCTAGCTGTCTGACCTTGGAGAGTCACTGTAGCTAACTTGTCCTTCAGTGTGGAGATTAAACATAGTAAAATAGTTCAGCAGAGCACAAGACATAGGCATGAAATCTCATCTAAACAATATTAGCACAAACATTCTTTTCAAGGAACTAAGAGAATCTAGCTGTAAAATTATCTTAACTATCTTGTTATACATATATTTTTTTCTTTTTCCATTTTTTACTTTCCCTTTCCCCCTCTCGGAAGACGCAATATGCCGTGTATAAACTATTGCAACTGTCCTACTAATCTGTTTCATTGTTTACCTTTTATTCTCTTTAAAATAAAAAATAAAAATAGTAAGATAGATTGCAGTAAATTATCAGTTTTACTCAGACTTGACTAGGGCCTTTCCTTTGGTCCTTAAAAATATTTCCATTGTCTAGAAATTATTTTTTAGATTTTGGTAATAGGCACTAGGAAAATAATTTACAATGCTATGTTAAGTTTTATATTTTAAAGTAACTTACACAGTATGTATCTTTGTACGATCATCACAAATGCCTGAAACTGGTCACACTCATTTTGCAGAATTTGAAAAATAGCCTCACTTAAGTAAAACTGATCCCTAAATAAAGAAGGCATTTTTTAAAATTTTTATTTATTTATTTATTTTTCTGGTTTTTCTCCGGTGCCGGGAACTGAACTCACGACCTTGCGCTTGCCAGGCAGGCGCTTTGCCGCTGAGCTAAATCCCCAGCGCCCATTTTTTTTTTTATTTTAAACATGATAAAAAAATACCAACAACTAGACAATTCAAAACAAAGCAAAAACAACAAAAATGATAGAGGGTTTCAAAACCGAATGTTAGGAATTAACAGTGGTTGTTATATACACATCATTATCTTCAACAAAGTTGCTCAAATTATCAGATTTGCAGTATAAATCATTCAGAGATTTTGTTCAACTTTTCTTCACATTTATTTAAGAGCATCCAACACAAAACAACAAAAGAAATAAAAGAAAATAAAGCAACACTATACCTGTTTGTCTGAGGGCTAAAGTCCCATGACGATTAAGCATACAACAATAACCAGCACAACTACACCCAACTGTCTTCTCGATCCAAATAGAGCTTCTAGGGGTGCACAGAATTCACCACGCTGGAATAGGCAAAAATATTAGCATTTCACTTCTTCCCTGACTCATGAACTGATTTTTTTTTTCTTTCCACAATGATTGCCTCAAGACAATATCCACCAAAAACTTTCAGTCTTCCCCTCGCTAAATTTTTATGCAGCATTTGACATCAAGGAGTGCCTCTCCACTTTTCTTTTGCTAAGTTAATTTGACAGCTAAGTTCGTGATTTTTTTTCTTCTTTTTTTTTTTTTTTTTTTTTTTTTTGAGACAGGGTCTCGCTATGCAGTTCAGGCTGAACTTGAGCTCACTTTGTAGCCCAGGCTGGTCTTGAATGCACATTGATCCTCCTGCCTCAGCTTCCAGAGTGCTGGGATTACAGGCATTTACAACCACTCCCAGCCATGATTTTTTTTCTTACTCCACTAATGTTTCATTTTTTATCTCCTTCAAACACATTTTTTCTGTTTCCCTTTTGCAATATTAGTGCTGCCTTGTGCTGTTTTTCTCCTATGTGTCATTGTCTCCTGTAATCTCAACTCCTTCCACCCATGAGTCCAAGTCCTTAGAGAAGATTTGGGGATCAGCATTTCCGAGCTATCTCTTTCCTTATACTTCAACTCCTTTAAAGCTCATAAACAAATTAAAATCAAACATATATGCGGAAAGCTTTCCCTTTTCTTGGTCCTCTCAGGTAGTGTATTCATTATTCTCTTAAATTACCCAAACTAGCATGTTATGTTTCTTTTACAGTCTCTATTTTTCCCGTATCTTTTATCTGAATCCTCACAAAGTTCATGCATCTTCATATCTTACCTTTTAACCTATGTGCATATGAACTATTTGGAATTTTGAAGATTACCTTTCAATTGATGAAACATCTTTCTGATTGTTCTGCTTCCAATGGACCTAAACATTTTAAATTCATTTTCCAGCCTTGTGAGCATTCTACAGTGGCATTTAGTCATGTCTTTTTGTGGCTTTGCCTTGTGTGACAGCTCTCTATGATATTCACATCAGATCCCAAGCTCCTACACGAAACTTGGATGCCCAAGGTTTGCCCTGAGTCAACTTCTTTATCAGAGCCGAGCACCCGTTCCCTTTCCTCCACAATTGTACAAAACTTCTGGTAGGTTCTTTAAGGGTTGAGATTCTTTTATATCATAATATCTCTGGAACTACACACACAATAAAATCCAGGAGACTATTTTCCTTTCTTCTCTATGCAATCTATCTCCTCTGAACACACGTCACCAGCCTTCTCATGTAACTTCCTCTTCTCGATTCAACTAACTTTCAGTGGGGCTCAGAAGAAAAGATTCTCAAGCAGGGCTGAAATTTTAGTCCCACCATGAAGCCAGATCCATTGGGCACTTTAGTCAGTACTTCATTCGGTCTCACAGCAGTGTCCTTAAGACTGAGCTCTTGTTGTTTTGTCAGTTACAGGTAACCCTTTCAGACCTTTAGCAGCTTGATATTAAAAATATGACTTGCCTTGTGAATATGTCTCAACATTAGGTAACAGGGAGAGTTGTGGGAATGTGAATACGTGACACACACACACACACACACACATGCACACAGAATTGTACACTTTAATGGGAGAATATCATGCTATTGCATTTTTGTGTTAGTGAAAAAGTATGGTTTGACTTTGTCCCAAACCTACTAAGTTTTAGTGAGAGTACCAGGTTGCTTGTCTTTGCATTACAGTTTGTGAATTAGTGTCAGGGATGGCAGAGATTTGCAAACCTCCTACTTCAGTGAAACCATTAATGAGGACTGTCTGCCTCCATGTGACCCTAAGGACGAGTTGATTTGCTGCCTATGTAGGATGTGAGCTTTTCATGGCTATCTTCATAACACATTACAACAATTAATATTAAACCGCTAAATCCTTCAACAAGATGCATGGGTTGGGGATATAGCTCAGGGCCATAAGCTCCTGCCTGGCAAGTGCAAGGTCCTGAGTTCAATTCCCAGTATGAAAACCAAAAACAAGATACATCGTTGCATCTTCTCTAGACACAGCAGTTTCCATTTGGGTTGCATCTGTACAACATGAAAGATTGCAGTTTTATTGAATCAAATTACTCTGTCCCCCAACATAGCGAACCTTTTAATTGGAATATTAATTATATTTCTTATCTTTGTGTTTCTAGAATCTAGCACACCCTAGTCTATCAAATACTATTAAAATCATTTGATTTTCTAACACGATTATGTTATTCCTCTCTGAAAAGTAAATGCTGAGGTGGAATCCAGTATACAAGAAATTTATTAGGAAAATATCTGTGAAAGAAAACAAAGAGGAAGCTGAGGAAGTCTCCAAGACATTCAGTCCGTGGTGCAAAGCTGACTGTTTGCCCAGAAAGAGGGAGGACGGCTTGAGGCCTCCACAACAGCCAGATGCAGCGAAGCGGTTCTTCAGGCAGTTCAGGCAGCCTCAAGCCAAGCTGACTGTGAGATAAATGCCTCGTTCTCCAGACGTGAGTTGACCTGCCACTTTCTCCGCCATATTCAGTCAATGGCTGGGAGTAACCCACAGGAAATGTAGCTTTGGGACAAACACAGTAGCAGAATCCAGAACCCTGCAGGTGGGCCGTATATAATTAGTCAATCAAGGAAGAAGTCTGAGACATAGTTCCAAGGATGCAAAAAGCCTCAAAACCTTAAAAATTTAGGTTGTTTCTAACATACTCGTGCTCATGAATTGGAGTAAGCCTGTTGTTTTAGGTCTTTGTGTCTCTGATTTGACAGTGATTCATCGCAACTCAGGAGGAACGTGCTCTGTCCCAGGCCTGGGCCAGAGAGGTGAGCCAGGTGGCAGGATCTCTGCCACAGAAAGTTCAGCGTTACACATTTATTCACTGTAATTTTGTTGATTGCCACAATGACAAATAAATGTGTAGTGATATTTTTCTTAGACTGGATAAAGGAAACAGAAGTTATTTGGTTTTCTTGTTTGTTTGTTTTGGTGTTTTGACTAGGAGTCCCTAGATGATTTTTTGTTTGTCATTGCTACTTAAGTCTCATCATAATGAGGTCCTGTCATAATGTCTATTCACTCAAATTGATCCTTGCATTTTGGTTAATAATATAATGAGATGGTTACAGATTTCTATTCCTTATAACACATCTTTTTTTCTCTATCTGAAAGAAACACAACAGAAACAATTCTGATTTTTAAAAATTTGTTATCATGCTAATGGACTGAGGGTTGTCAATAATTTTTCTTTCCTTCAACCATTATTAAGGGGTGCTATCAGCCGGGGTATGTTCATGGAGGATAGAAATATTACACTAAGGGTCACATATTTTGGGAAAATATAATTGTGGTGTGCACATGTAGATACACACAGAGAAATCTTAATCATCTTTCACAAGAAAGGAGATTCTGCCATTTATGACAACTGGCAGACAGGCAAAGTGAAGCAATCCAGACACAATTACTGCAATGCTCTCACTTACATATGAAATCTACAGAAGTGTAACACCTAGAAACAGAATAATTGAATAATCTTTACCAGGGATGGGAAGGTGGGGAAAGGGGAGAGTTGTTGCTCTAAGGACTCAAAGTTTCACTTATTTAGGCTCAGGAAGTCTTTAGATCAAATACAGAGCATAACGACTGTAGTCTGCATATAATAGTACACTGCACTATGCACTGTGTACTGGAAATGTGTGAAAAGTGGAGCTCAGTGCCTCTCCAACACACATACACAAACACACAAGCAGGAAAAGAAAAAGAAAGAAAGACGAGAGGAAAAGAAAAAAAGCTATGAACAGGTACAAGGAATTCTTTAAATCGTATTTATCCACCAGGAGAAGTTCAAGTAACTGATTTTGAGAGTCTGCAATAGAACAAGCCTAGCATCTAAATGAAGTTCGGGTTGTTTTGCTCCCACAAAAATATAAAAGGAAGTGGTTTAACTGGGTGAGGACATGGCCGTGGAAGTTTGACTGGTAATTGTCTCACTAAGCATATGTGTATCATTTTGTATGTCGCCAATGTATACAACAAAAAGAAGAAAAGTATATAATGTATTGTTATCTAGCTCCAAATTACAAAGGAAGATATATTTTTATTATAAATTCTTGATTATCGATGCCTCTGTTTATATTCTCATTCACAGAAAATTTCAATGTATTCTGGAAAAATACTTGGCCCAATAACATTGGTCTTAGGATTTTTCCTCTCTTTAGTAGCTCTGAGCATTTTTAAAGCGATCCTTTCTAAATAAGTCTCAAAATCATTATATTAAGAAGAACCCTGTGTACAGCCTTAGGATTAGGAAAGCTATGTTGCTATTCTGGCATTACCTTCCCCTCATGAAGTACCCTAAAATCATGTCCTGTCATGACTGTGCTTGAGTTTCTTAGCAGTCCGATGTGTACAGGTACACAATGGCTCTCCTTCATGATTTTTGGTTGCTGACACTGTCCTCATCTCCTCTCTTGTCAACTCTGGGTTTTTCTGGTTTCTCACAAATCTTCAGAAGTCTCCTTCATTTTCACTTTGGAGGAAAGGAACTCCAGGTTCTAAAGTTAGAGCATAAGCTACATTCAGTTCATTATCTTTACCTGTCCTTGCTAATCACTTAAAGAGGAAGACTTTGACCTGGGCTTTTGATTTCAGCATGAAGTATTGGCACTTCTTTTCTCACTCTGAGAATTCCAGCTTCTCTCTTCATTCTCCTGTGTGCTGTGTCTCTCTTAGCTCTCATGAAAAGTGTAAAGAACTTCATGGACATTGTTGATTGGTACCAAGTGCATCCTCTCTTGCTCAAAGAATTTTAATTTAATGGAGGTGTCTACTGATTTTAAGATTTTTAAAAGTTAAATACTCACTATCTTTTTAGAAACGCCCAGAAAACCCTTTGGAAATCTTTAAAACTTCTGAACGTTTAAAACATATAATTGCCAAGATTGCAGGACCAGGGGTTGATTTCATAGGCCCAGTACTGGCCATATGCTTCAGTGAGTTTTATACCCTGTGCCAAATTCCTCAAATCCGGCCATGGATGCGATCAGCTGTGTGAATCAGTGGGTGCACTGGAGTCTCAAAGATAGTTATTGTCCTTGGGGTGGTCCATGACTAGAAAAGTTAATCAGACAAAAGGGAATGACTGCAGTTCCCAAGATGTTCTACCTCTTTAAGTCATCAGAGTGAGTAGGTAGACAAGGAGCTAACAGAACCTGAGGTGTAGCTCAGAGGTAGAGGACTCTGCATACAGGAGGACCCGGGGTTGACCTTCAGCATCACAAGAAAATGAGTCAATCAACCAATCAATCAAAAATTAAACAGAAGATGAGTTAAGTGCCACCGGCCTCACATCTTGAGATACAAATTAGAAGTCAAACAGTTTCTCTTTTGTTTAGGCCAGTTTGTTTGATGGTTTGTTTGTTTTTGTATTAGTAAAGTTGTTTTGGTTAGGCCTATTTACTTGTTTATTTACTATCAGTACAATTATTTTCATTTAAATTATATTTTTGTTTTTAATTGACATATAATAATTATACATATTTATGGGTACAGTTTGACATTTTGATATAATGTATAAAACCAGGAATGCTCAGACCAAGGTACTGGGCTTATCTATCACCTCAGACATGTCATTGTTTCTCTTGTAATGTTGAAAACACTCAAAAGCATCTCTAGTAGCTATTTTTGAAATATTCAGTTAGTTATTCTCAACCACAGCTATTTCTCTGGGCTATAGAGCAATAGAGAGAATAGTAATAGTCAATATGTTGTGTACTGTTATCTTCAAACAGTTACTCAGCATTCAAGACATTGACCAAAAAAATTTAATCTTTTTATTTTGTTATGAAATTTTGTTCTATTTTATATGAAATAAAGAATCCAACATTTCCTAATGTACATGAAGTTATTCCTGTGATCCGACTACCTTCTCTACCTGTTAACCATCCTCTGTCTCTTTGTATCCCTTCCCTCCCCCACATCCTCTCCGGCTCTGGTGAGCACTATTCTACCCTCTAATTCTAGGGGACCAATAATTTTTCCTTCTTTAAACCAATGTAGAACTGGATTTTATCACTGACAAATGAAACAGCCTGGATAATGTGCACAATAAAATTAAAAGCCTGGCTCAAATCTCTTACAGTATTCAAAAGAAAATGTCTTTATCCTCCAGGGAAGTACAGTAGAGATGCCAGGATATTGTCAGATGCACTATACAGTGGAGCAAGCAGTAGATGAGTTCTGGTAAACTGGTACTGCATTCCAAGGGAAGTGGCATTTGCCTTGGCTTTTAAAATCTGAGTAAGAATTTAATCAGTCAGAAAACTGAGTAAGAACATTATAGGAAGTGCAAAGATATGCTAAATTTAGAGCAAAGATGAGACACTATTTCCACTCATTTAATTTACAAATTGAAATAAATGATATTTTGAATGGTTCAAAATATGTATTTCATGATGATTTTCTGCTTCTAAACTTTTCGTCAATTACTATTCACCAGTCATGCAAATGAAGCAGCTCAATGCAAACAAGTAAATGTTTATCTAATTCACATGGCATGAAAATACCTTGTTTAATTTTTATTTGCCATTTAAGAAGAAAATCTCATAGTTTGGTAAAGATGCTATAGAAGTTTTCTCTCTGAGACCATCTTGTAATTTTTTTTAAGTATAAAAAGCTTTGCACTGGTGTCTGCTTAATAATTTCTATTTAAAGTTTAACAGTGAATACTATCCTCACATATTTTGCAACAGAGGAGAATACTGACTTTAGACTTTGATAAACATCATAAATCTACACAGAATTACCCTCAGATTATTCTTTCCCTTGAAAACATTTAAAATATTGCAGAAGCAAAACAGAAGTGGTGCAAAAAATAAGGAAGGGGGGAATTTTTACTACTTTTCTGATATAATATAAAGATGCTGAGATTACTGAAGCAAGATCTTGTGTGTGATAGCAAAAACAAAGAAAGAAACAATTTGACTAAGAATTTCAGATTCTCTAGAACTGTAAAAATGTTCTGTTTGAGATATTGAAGGTTAGCGGTTCTCCAGCAGCTGTCTTGTTATAATCAAAGGCACATTTGACCCTTTCAAGGGAAGCTCAATTCCCCAGCAGATCACAGCTGAGAGAAAAATTAAATCTATGGAAGTAGAACCTGAAAATGAGCCAGGTATTTTTGAGTCTTCCTAACACACGTCTTACTGACAAAAGTTCAGTCATAGAGGACAATTAAAAAATAGAGATAACAATCTTTCTCTTATTTCACAAGATCTATCCAGCACATAATAGTGTAGTATCACCAACTAAAAGTACTCTTAACTCCAACACGACCTTGAAGGGTTTATTGTGAAGAAAAAAAGAGAAAAGAACAGTGATCCTGCCTTAATATTCTTAACCACAGAACGTACCTGTGTTCAAAGAGTCTTCTAAACACATTGCCCATTTCCAATCCTAAAAGACCATTACTCCACTATAAGAAGATTGCCTGAAAGGTTGCCATTACTGCTTGATAAACCTGCCTCTCATCCCTCATGCCTCGAACAATATGACATAACCTATGGGCATTGATAAAATGGCTATTTGTGTGTTTCCTTTCACTGTGGGCCACTAAGCCCCTATTTTCAACAACCTCTGTAAAAAATACAGAGATTTTGTTGCTCTTGAACACGTTTAGTTTATTCTCACGACTGCTGTCTACCTGTACTGCGGGGTAAACCCTGGAAGAACTCAGGTACTTCAAGTACACATTACCTGCCCAGCGGGTCGCTCCTTGATACTTGTTGTCTCTACAAATGACACAGATATCTTTCTGACAGTTTAAGCAGAAAATGGGCTGTCATTCTATAAATGTTATCCTTCCAACTGTGTACACAAACACCCATTAAAGGGTACATCTCATTGATTTTTTGTCCCTTTGTATCCCTTGCACCCATAGCCTTGGCTACACATTTTATCCTGAATTTCTTATGTGCCATGTCTTTCTTAGCTCTCATAAAAACTGCAAAGAACTTTAGTGTTGCCAAGATTCCAGGACCAGAGGTTGATTTGATAGGCCTGGTGTTGGCCATGTGCTTCAGTGAGTTTTATGCTCTGTAGCAAATTCCTAAAATCTGGCCATGGATGAGATCAGCTGTGTGAATCACTGGGTGCACTGGATTCTCAAAGATGGTCAATGTCCTTGGGGTGGTTCATGACTAGATACGTTAATCAGGTGAAAGGGAACGACTGATGTTCTCGAGCTCAGGGGTTAATTTTGTTTCTTGTCTTGAGCACAAGGAAGAATCATGTAGTACAGACTGCAGCAGGGACTGTGACAATGAGGAGTCCAGCAGAACAGTGAATTAAATTGGGAGAGAAGTAGACAAATAGAATAAAAGGAATGTAGGATTTGATGCTATTGCTGAGATGCATATTATACTGTTCATACAGCCTATCTTTGAATCCTTCAGCCGCCAGCTTTCTCAGAGAAATATACGGTAATCTAAGTGAGAAAAATATTTTGCTTGTGTTACCAAGCATTAGGTACCTGTTTCTATGGCAGTGATCAGTATCTTCTGGTATTCAATATATAGTATAGAGGGAAGGAAAGAAAGAAGCAGAAAATCAGCCCTGTGAATTTTTAGATTTAAAAAGAAGGTAAAGATGTGACTACTGAGTTATTGATTGACTGACAAGGTTTTCTATCAAGGAATCAGCCAGGCATGGCAATGTGTATGTGTAGTCTCAGACACTCAAGAGCCGGGGCAAGGGAACCCTCAAGTCTAGCAGATGGAGGCCAGCCCCGCTAACACAATGATTCCCCATGTCAAAATATGAAGAAAAAATAAAAGAGAGAAAAGAAAATATCGAGGATGTAGCTCAGTAGTAGAAAACATGATTGTTACGTACAGAACTCTGACTCAGTCCTCAGCAGAAAGCAAGGAAGGGAGAGGGGAGGGAAGGAGGGAGGAAGGGAGAAAAAGAGAAATGTTCTATGGATTATTTGTCTTGATATGCACACATCTGTAAGATATTTTAAGTGTGTTAAAGATTCGCATATAATTTTAAGAGTAGAAAACATTTATTTAAAAAGGAATAAAATAGCTTTTATTTAAGTTCCTCCATGGATACTACTTAACATAGACTCTTGGGATTTCCTGAAGAACCACTTAATAGCTTCTTGCTCTTGTATCATGCGGTATCTCTGATGGATAGAATTTGTTTCTAAAAGATTTTATTGATTTATATAAAGTCACAAACATAAAAACTGAATGTGTACTTTCATAAGGAAACCAGCACAAGTTCCACTTCCATTGTTCCCCCTTAATATCAGACCTTTCTCTCATTAAAAAGTTTTGCTTATTTACCTTGTGATCATCAAGGACCAGTGTGTAAGGTCAAAACTGACTTTGGTTGTTTAGTAATGACTTTGAAAATAGAGTGTCTAAACGCCTTTAGAGTTTTATACAAGCATTTATATTACAATGTTGTTCTTGATGTGGGCATGAGCGGTTTGATAACTCTTTCCTTCAAAAAGAAATGGCAAAACTGGACAAATAGTCAAAATGAGTTTCTTTAGATCTCTGGCATTTAACAAAAGTCATACAACGACTGATGACAAGTGCTCACTGGATTAGGAACTTTGTTCATTAAGTTCACAATCTTGGCAGCATTCAGAAAGAGTATTCAGGATTTCAAATAGGCTGACGTGGAGTCCTAACTGAAGCATATTTTGGACAGCACAGGGAGCATAGATTCAACAGGGAATTAGAGAAGTTGATAGAGGCATGGAGTTACAGGGGGCTATATAAACTGTGTGCACATCCTTGATGGGAGGGCCAGTCTACATTCCCCCTAGAGACTCTAAGATCTGAGACACCAAAAAATTCCATAAAGAAATCCTAAGAGCATGTTCTGAGGAAGCATGATAATGTCATTGGAAGATAAATCCAGTGAGGCTTTGATTGGATCAAACATTTCAAACTTTGCCCAAGCCACATAGCTTCATGAGCAAAAAGCAGAAAACTTTCTGGCTCAAGGTATTTGAACATACGCCTTGACCACTCTTAACAGAACCCAGGGATTTCCAAGAACAGTAGCTACCCATAAAAAGCCAGATTTTAAAAAGGTACAAGCAAACAATAAACAATAAGAAAGACAGAAAGCAAGAGAGAGAGAGGGAGGGAGAGAGAGAGAGAGACAGAGAGAGAGAGAGAGAGAGAGAGAGAGAGAGAGAGAGAGAGAGAGAGA
>NW_004955454.1:9820963-9861531 GCF_000276665.1 Chinchilla lanigera | reverse complement strand
AGAGAGAGAGAGAGAGAGAGAGAGAGAGAGAGAGAGAGAGAGAGAGAGAGAAGAAAGGAAGAAAAAAAAAGAGAGAAAGAAGAAAAAGAGAGAAAGATAGATGACAGAGATAGATAGATGAGTGAGATAGACTGATATAGATAGATAGATAGATAGATAGATAGATAGATAGATGATAGAACAAAAGAGCTGCAAGTCAGAGCAGAAACTCAGCACTCACTGAAGAGAGGAATGATTCTATCAGTATTTTTCAGGTAGGTCATGACACAAGCAAAGAAAACAACCATCTTGACAGGAAAAAAAATCAGAATTCAGAGTTCATTAAGTAAAACATTAATTATTATGCAAAAAGTGAATAAAAATGAACGTATATCCAGTATTTGAGAAACAAAAAAATACAGAGATAGTGTTGTCCTGAACTCTTAGCAGATACAGAATTCAGCAAAGATGTCAAAGTAGCTCTTATAAATATTTCCAAAAATTCAAAAAGAATCATATCAGAAGAATTAAAAGGAATATAATGACTATGACTCAGTCAATAGAGTCAAAAAAAGAATAAAATGGAATTGAAAAGTAGAATGGTTAAAATAAATTTCTAGAGAAGCTTAGCCAACTATCTGCAATGAGAAGAATCATTAAATTTGAATACAAAATAAAATAGTGTCAAGAACAGAAAAAGAGACTAAACAAAATGAACAGACCCTCACAAACCTATGGGAAGATGCGCAGCATAGTGACCTACATTACAGGTAGTGTCACGAGTAGAGGAGAAAGAGGAAGGCTTAGCAAAAGCACATGAAAAGCAATCATTAGAAACTTTTCAACTATTATAGAAAATTTCAATGCACAGGTATGAAGCAAAATATGTCCTCAGTAGCACAAAGAAATGACACATCAATAGCTATTAGTGTAACTCCTGAAATCCAAAGAAAAAAGAAAAAGACTGATTATCAATGATATACAATATGATTGATGCCTAACTTCTCAGAAATAAGCCAAAACAGGATGTGTTATTCTGATCAAACTGATAGCAGAAAGCAGTTTCCAACCAAGAATTGTATAACCAGGCAAATTAGTGATTCAAAAAAAAGGGGGGGGGAAATATATTTTTAAAAAGATTCAGGGGCTGGGGATATAACTCACCAGCACAGCACCTACCTGGGGCAAGCGCAAGGTCCTGAGTTTGATTCCTGGTATCTAAATAAATAAATAAATAAATAAGATTGAAGGAATCTGGTACTAACAGTCTAGGCTTGCAAGAAATACTCATCGGGATCTTTCAGGTTGAAAATTAACCAGATGCCAGTTCAAATTGGTAGAATTAATAATGGTGTAAATGGTAATAGGTAGCTATATGTAAAATATGTGTAATACATTTTCTCATTTCTTCTACTGTACTACAAAGCTACTATAAATTAGTAATTGCAACAACATATCTTGAAGTTTATAGTACATGGATATGATACATATGAGAATATTCTCTCAAAGTTGGTAAAGAGAGAGATTGGATCATGGTTAGAATTTAGCTACTGTGGTTCTACAGCAGATGGTAGCTAGACAGTCCATACAACATGATCCCTAGATGATCAGCTCTGTGAGGAACAAGGAGAAAGTACAGGAACGGTTCTACCCAGGCCTACAAAACTGGGAACTAGATTCATTTCTCTCTGTGTTTCCCTTCTTTGTAGCCAAACTATGAGTTGGATGTTGTTCTGTGTGCTTGCATTCTGTCAGTCAGAAAGAGCCAGGAGCACATTGGGAAGTCATAGTTAAGCCAGAGGAAGAAAAAAAATGGTAATTTCATATTGATAAAATTTTAGTATTTTGAAAATGATGTTTAGGATACTGAGATTTAAAAGTTTCTGTCATTAGTGTCTAAATTCCTTAATCATTATTTTGCACTTTAAAATTGACATTGAGCAGACATAATTTTATTTGAATGCAGTTAAAGATCTGAAAGAAAGCTCAGGGAGAATTATAGTACTGAAGATGAATTACTACCAATTTAAAATTTAAAATACAGTCTGTATTATAAGTAATAGAGCTGAATAACTTAGAGTGATTATTGTAGATTTCTTTTCCCAAGGAACTCAAAACATACCCTAAAAGTAAATGAGAGTTGATTAGTGTAATTCCCATAGGAAAACAAGACATCTGTAAATATAGATTAAAAAGTCAGAGAAAGATCTTAAACACTCAAGATCATTGATAAAACAACTGTGGATTTTAATATTTTAAGATATATAAAACATGGGCCTGGGGATTTAGCTCAGCGGCAAAAGCGCCTGCCTCGCAAGCGCAAGGTCGTGAGTTCGGTTCCCGGTACCGGAGAAAAAACAAAAAAACAAAAAACAAACAAAAAAAAAAGATATATAAAACATAAGTTTAAATATATGTCAATTTATTTTCTTGTTTTTTTTATTTATCTCAAGTAATTTTTTATTTTGGTTAAATGGAAATCAAGATAACATAATATTGTGGATCATTTTTATACTCCCTTCAAAGGTTGTTCTTCTGGAAAGAAATAATTTTATTCTTGACCTTTCCATGGTCCTGGAAGTCATAAATTTTCACTGAATTCATATTTCATAATATTAAACATTAATAACATCGTCATATATTATTGATGCCCACAAATCAACTTTTGGAAGAATTCAGGAAATATTCCTTTTAGTTTTGCTGTTTCTTAAGGAGCAGTCATTGTGAGATGACATAATTGAGAAAAAAAGGCCTGCCCTCAGTTAAGTTGGCCTACATCCTATGTAATTCTAGCTTGTGTCTCCATTGATACGGGCTTCTTTTTTACCTAGAAATTTATTCAGTGGCATTCACACAGTTTAGAGGGGCCCAGGAAGTTTTTGCACAGCAATTTTTACTGAATAAGCCAGCAGCCAACTGGGGATCTTGGTGGTGTTCAAGAACAACCTTCTGAAGTTTCCTACAGCATCATAGATAATATGTGTCTGTCTCTGATATTTCTCTCCAAGGACATAGCCAATATGAGATGAGATTTCAAGATTATGATATTTTATGTTTTACCCTGATGGATTTGATCTGCACAGGAAATTGCCCATAAAAGGATACACTGTATTATTATTTAAAAACTTGAACCTATTTGGAAATAGGGTCTTAAAAATATAATCAAGTCATGTGTTTCCTAAGCTAGTATGACTAGTGTTCTTTTAATAGAAGGAAAAACTCCATATAAAGGCAAAGCCATGCAAGAGATAAAGTGTAATTTCAGACAATGGCATTAAAATAATGCAGCTATAAGCTATGGCACTCTCGGGGTTTCCAGAATTTGGGGAAGCAACAAGAAACCCTTTCTCTGAGGATTTAGTGGGAATGTGACCTGCCATCATCTTAATTCCAGGCTCTTAGATTTAAGACTTAGAGATTAATTTGTGCTGTTTTCAAGCAGTTTGTGATAATTTTTAATGGCAACCCTAGAAAACAAATACATATTAAGATACCAGAAAGTAGGTATTGTGGTGTTAGATAGTCTCTAATTGTGGAAGTAGTCTATGATATGGGTCATGAACAGAGACTGGCAAAGTTTTGAGGTCCATAGTGGAAAAAGTCCAGACAAGCTGGAAGACACTCATGGCAGAAATGTGCATTTTTGTTGTTTGTTTTTTGAAACATAGTTTCACTATGTACTTCAGGTTGGCCTTCTTTTTTCTTTTCTTTTCTTTTTTCGGTACTGGAAATTGAACTCAGGATATTGCACTTCCCAGGCAGGCTCTGTGCCACTGAGCTATATCTCCTGCCCTCAGGTTGGACTTGAATCCACTTGTCGTGATCCCCCTGCCTCAGCCTCCCCAGTACTATGATTACAGGCATCCACCACCACACCTATCAGAAATGTGGATTTCTGATGAGTTCTCAGAAGAAGAGCATGAGACAGAAGGTTTTGTGTTACCTTCTAGAGAATACATATATTATCCTGGACAGAACTTTTGATATAAATTTGAGTATAAAGTTTCTTGTTACATTTCAGGTAGAAATGAGAAATACTTTCTAGAAGTACAAAGGTAGACAAATATCATACTGCTCTGTGAAAGGCAGGATTTGTGTGTACTGACCTGCCACACTTAGCTGAGAAATTTTCCAAGCAAACTGTAGAAGCTGAAGTCTTATTTCTCCTTGCTTCTTATAGACAAAATGCAAAAAATAAGACCACTGCACAAGGAACTACTTAAGAGGATACCAGCACCGATGGTTTGGAAAGTTCTCAGCCTAGCCAAAAGTTCTTAGCAAATCTGATACTGTCACAGATCTGGTGCTGGACAAACAGTTTCCAAAGAGTTAATATGTGTTATATATTCTTGGTTATTATCCCCGATCTTCTCAGAAACAAGGATAGAGATATAACTGTCTGTAGAAGACTCACTCTTTTGCCTGATGCACTCCATTGAATTTCCAGGAGATCAAAAAGACTTTTTGATAGCTTTGTACAAGTTATGACACTACCAATGTGGACTGACAGACACAGGGACAGTGGTCTAAAAAATAACTTTGAGGCCAAACTATAGTGACAAAGGACTGGGTCAACAGGATCCCCTTTTGGTCAAAAGAGCAGGGCAGCCACCTTGATGGATGGGGAATTTGGGTGTGGACTTGTTGGCCATGGGAATGGGGCTGCTTCACAAGTAAACTCAGAACATGCGATTAAAACATCAATGGTTATTCTTAGGTCTTTAAATATAATACAATTCTCACTGCTGTGTTTTCTAATTTCTCCCTTTTGGAGTTGGAATATCTACCTTATGTCAGTTCTGCCATTCCAACTGTCAAGTAGATCAGTTATTGGTTCTATACCCTCCACGAATCAGAAATTTTACCTAAGACAAATCATGTCCCAAGATTCACTAATAACTGATTGAAACATGATTTAAAGCATAAGATTTTGGACTCCTGAGTTGATCATGTGTAGATGGCCTATAGACCTCAGAGGTGATGCAGGATTTGGTGAGACTGTGGGAGATGCTGGGCTGGGTTGAGCACATATTTTACAACTGGGAGGAACAGGGAATTGTAACAAACCAGAGTATACACTGCTATGGGTTGGATTTTATCCCTTAAAATAATACATTGGAGCCCTATCTCCTAGTAACGTATTTGGAAAGAGAATCTTAAGGATGGAATCCAGTGAAGATGAGATCATTAGATATGCACTAATTCAAGGTAACTAGTATATTTTAAGACAAAATTTTCAATTAAAGATAGAGGTACACAGGGGACACGATATAATGATCAAGAAAAATTGGGAGTGATACAGCTGTAAGCTATACTCAAAGACTGTTGACCACTTCCAGAGCTGAGAAAAGGCAAGAGTGACTTTGCCTTGAGTATCTGGGTGTATAGCCCTGCTGACACCCTCATTTTGGACCACCACTTTCCATAACTGTGCAGGAATAAATGTCATTATTTAGAGTCTTCCCGTTCTACTCCATTAAATTAACTCAAGCAGTTAGCTCAAGAAAAGGGAGGGTTGCCTGGGTTGTTATGCTTTTGCTTTTCTCATCAAAAAGATTATGAGAAAAGTATTAAACGTATGAATTACAATTTAGAATTTTGTACATTTCTTCAGTCCCTTCCTCCAACCTTGGTGGGTACTTTGCTATGCATTGCTACATATATTTTGCATAATGGCCAATGGCGTGGAAGCCATTTCTTTTTTAGATGTTTATTTCTACCCCAAATCTTTAACCTGAAGGCCTTGTCAAGCCTGCCTCTGTGGAATTTGGCTGATGAGCCTGGGCATTTGGTTTGTCCAGTAATGCCCAGGTGCAACGTATGCATATGTCATCTAAATTAATGTTTTTTTTCTACAGGGAAAAAGCAGATTGAATTTATGGCCACATCTGCTTACAAGGATGTCACAAAATGCTTTTAAATTTTTGTGCATGGGGAATTTGTGATGTAGTTTACAAATTTTTTGAAAGTTGGGAAGACAAAAGATGAGTTATTTTTGTTCTCAATTGATGGGATCAACAATAAGAGAATGAATTTTTCTCATGTTAATATCTGAAGAGGCAGGAAAAAAATACAAGAATCTCTACAAATGACTTTTGAATGTCTCCCTATGTTTAGATAACCAGGATAGGTTCTGTTTTTGATATTCCCCCAGGCACATGTTTTCTTTTCTGATATTTGGAAAAAAGATTACCATCCATGAAGTATGTTATTAACTATGGCAATAACAACACATTTACCATCATATCTATTAATTCTTCATTGCTGTGTGCAGCATATACAGAACATTCTGTGTTTTGAGGATTTTACTAGGGATATAGTCCCATCTGTAGGCACATTAGAAGAGATTAACAGACTGAAAGACACTGCCTGCTATCCAATTGTGCTCCCAGAAAAATACCTGGGAGGCACAGAAGCAGTGCCCATGGCTGGGGAGCTGGCTCGCCTTGGTGCAGATTTAAAGGAGGAAGCAGACTGAAGCCAGCTTTGAGTCCTGAGTGCATCAAACCATGAGTGTGGGGAATCATGTCCCGTGTCGAACACAACGCAAGAACCAGGGCACAGGTGAGGCACGGCTTCCACACCAGGGACTCATTAAGAGATCTCTGCGAAGAACTCAGGAGGAAGGGGAGAGGGCTTAAGGCCTCAATGGTTTTATTTTTGTGAAACTGTAGATTCCTAGTGGACAGAAAGAAAAACCAATTATTCCCAATCCCTGTTACTGCTCAGAGATATCCACTAGTACTTGTTTCCAAGATGGTTTCAGTATATAATATCTGGCAATGAATCATTTTACAGAGCATTTTTATTGTGAACATGTATGCACACCAATAAACATTCTTCAACATAACATGAATACTGAATTATTTTTGCTCATTGCTAAATGCTGTGATAAATGTTTAACCGTCACCATTCTGGAAAAGAAAAGCCCTCAGTAGTAGCCCATGAGGGGTTTTGGTCATGTAAGGATTTTGGGCAATTTCAAGCTTCCAGAGTCCAGAGCACAGGGCTGGGAAGGCTGTCCAGGCTGGAAGACCCCATGCTGGCCCGAGCAGTGCACATCACTGAGTTTATTCTCAATTATATAGGTCGCCCTGGATTACCTCAGTTTCCCTGTCATCACATACTTGGCTCCCATGCCTTTTCGTGTATATATACAAACATATCTGACTGCCGTCCTGGCATCTGGTCCTGGGAGGAAGGTGTTCATAAAGATTTGTCAGAATAAAGACAATTATCGAAAATCCAGAGGACACAGATAAGACGTGCAGCACGGTTGAATAATGTGTACGCTCATTTTTTTATTTTTGTCAAGAACTGTGCATTGCCGTGTAGAGTTAGACATGATGGTTTTATGGCACTTCTGGTTTTTAAAAATAATACTTCCGGTAGTAGTGTTACTAGCCACATAGGTCCATAGAGTCATGTTTGCCGTGGACTAAATCAAAGTTGCTTGCCGTGGACTAAATCAAAAGAGGCCATTGACTTTGGTAAAAGGGTAAAAGGATTTATTCAAAACTGGCTCTAAGGGAGTGGAAGCGCCTCCTCCCCAAAATCACTATCTCACTGAATACAGATGTTGGTATCCTTCACAGCAAGGAACAGTGCGGGAGAGAGTTCAGTGAGGCAGTAGCCACGCTCAGGCTTTCTTCATCTCTTCCTGGCTCATGCTGGTCTGTTAAAATGAAATTGTATTTTCACCATGTGGTGTCAGCATCTGTATATTCTGTGTCCATTTATTTGGGCTGAAGAGAGGCGGGAAGGGGCAGTTTGCACCCTGCTGCCTTACATCTGAGGAAGTTTGAAGACTGCTTGTCTCAAAGGAAAAAGACCCAACTATGAAAGTTCCATTTGGCAATGCTGGTTGCAATGTACTGGACAGATTTGGGGAAAATACACGGGAAGGTGACTAGCAAGACAAGAACAGGGGATAGGGCTGCTCTTATCACCTGGGCAAAAGCTTAGCAATCCATGATTCAACAGCAACACTCTCACTACACAAATACTAGATGCCACTGAGGACCATGGACAATCTTAGGTACTAGAGACGCTCTATTGTCATGAATCTGCAGAGGACAAAAGCTAGCTGAGTGACCAGTCAGGCAGAGGTGGAGACAAGCAAGAAGATGAATCAGTAGCATAGAATACCTATGAAAGATAGTGCTGAGTGCTACCAGCAAAACTGCTCAGAGGAGGACGAACAGGAACTGTCTAAGCTGGCAGGACGGGGATCTGGCTTCAGCTCATTGGGCATCTGAAACACTTGAAAGAGGGCCAGACAAGTGTTCTCCGAACTTGTTTGAGCCAGACACCTTGGAAATACTTGGAAATGATTTTTTCCCCCCTCAGGAATGTGGCCTGATTTCACAACAGTGATGAAGAGAAAGTGTGAGTCAAGTGGTAAGCAAATCTATAGTTGGAGGTGATTCCACAGGCAGCTGCGCTGGAAGACAAGATCAGGTGAATGTAAGAGAAGCCTTTTCAGAGCCTCTCCACACTCTGCAGAATAGCCCCACAGAGCCTGTAACGAGAAGTGCCTCAAGCCTGCAATTTGAAAGGACAGAAAAATTCCTTTTTTTTGTTTTGTTTTGTTTTTTTTTTTGGTTTTTCTCCGGTACCGGGAACCGAACTCACGACCTTGCGCTTGCCAGGCAGGCGCTTTTGCCGCTGAGCTAAATCCCCAGCCCCAACAGAAAAATTCTTGAGTAGACAGTTTATCTAGGACAATGATTGAGTACTCTCCATTCTACTGTATATTTTATTTCCTTTAGCAGGATTTTGT
The DNA here is from genome assembly GCF_000276665.1 of Chinchilla lanigera. Lineage (NCBI taxonomy): Eukaryota > Metazoa > Chordata > Mammalia > Rodentia > Chinchillidae > Chinchilla > Chinchilla lanigera. The sequence continues at coordinate 9,852,770 of NW_004955454.1, read as the reverse complement.
ATTTTGTGTGATAGGCAACCCTTAGATAAACTTCACACGTATTTCTAAATAGTTTGTCTACTTTTGTTAAGACTGGAATGTTTGGGTATGTTTGGATACCATATGTGGTGAGACGAGATACAAGGACTCATTGGGAAAGAATTTCAGTTCGTCTAACAGATGCCTGCAATCCTTCAGGCAGTAACTGTTGGTGGAGACTAAGCTTGTGACAGCAGCGAGAGGTGACTGAAAATCAAAGGTCCCCATACAAATCACCCCTCAAGGTCACTTGTGGTTAAGGTTGCCCTTCAAGCCGAGCATTGAAGGGCAACATCTACATGACTACATAATAAAGGCATCAGATCAAGGAAACAAAACTGAAGGTGTGAATCCCCCAACTCTACCAAAGAGAAGAAGTTAATGAACTGCTGAGTTTCACCAAAAATAATACATAAGTAAAAATTAAGACAAGATTTTTTGGAAAGAAATCAAGTGAAAACAGATTAGAAATTGTTAAAGGGAAGATTAGAAAGGTTTAACAAAATGTAAGAGCTGGAAGGGTAATTCTAGAAACCTATTAATTTCACACTGAGCTAAGTAAACAAGCCCATTTGAAATGAAATTTTGCATCAGAAATAGAGAGACCTGAAACATCCATATGGCCTGCAATTGTATTTCGACTAATCTTATTTCCTTAATGGCTTAAAGGTAAATTTAAAGTTAAATTAGGTTCAGAATGCAATTGGAAGCTAAATGGTGTGTCAATTAATAGTTCAATTTTTAAAGTAATAGTATTAGTTTGGATTTTGAAATAAACTGGTAGAAAACCACATACATGCAAAATAAGAATGCTTTCGACTTTGTAAAACTTGATTGAAATTGCGTGCACTAAAACATAGCAAGTAAACTAAGGGACGAGAGAGAAAGCAACAAGAACATGGACAAAGTAAGGTGATAGTTTGATATCTTTGGAGAGAGGGCACATTTTAAGGGGGAAAAAAAGGGAATTCAGTGCTCTTAAGAGCAGAATGGCTTTGAGCGTTTTAAATGAAAATAAGTAACAATGATTGGGGCTGGGGATTTAGCTCAGCGGCAAAAGCGCCTGCCTGGCAAGCGCAAGGTCGTGAGTGCGGTTCCCGGTACCGGAGAAAAAACCAAAAAAAAAAGAAAAAGTAACAACGATTGATAAAATATTGGTGGGTAATGATATTCACTTACTACTCAATGGAATATATTATTCCATGGTGTTCTCCCTCTGCCCCAGGAAGTTTTCCACATGAGTTTATAATCTTCTTTAGTATTTGTTTTCCTTGAGAATTTTCTAGTAAGTTACTTCATAGGTGCTAGAAACTACTAATCAGTAGGTAGTTTGACAGGTTTAAAACTATAAAGTGAATGATAGAACCAAATATAAAGACCATGACATCAGAATACTTCTACTAAATTGTTTTATTTTGAGCATTGAAGCTAATTCAGACTTTCTTTATCTTTCACTATAGGTTTACAAGATAAGATGGTGGAATTATAAACTCACACCTATTTGCTTGAAGATTTACAATCATATGTGTATCTGAAAGGCTTTTCATTAGCCTGGGGGTAAATATGCAAAAATAGAGGAGGAAAAAAGGAAAAGAACATAATTATTTTTAAAGTTGTCTTTGTGTTGTTATTGTAACGCTCATTATCATTAACCTTATCTCCCAGAAAATTTCTCACTGACAAAATAAGAAACTAAGAATTCTGTGAAGTGACACATATGCTAATTGGCCTGATTGTGGGAATAATTTCTCTATCTATAACTATTTCAACAACACATTGTACACCTTACAAATATATAATATTTATTTATCATATAAGGCTTTAATAAGGCTGGGGACAGTTAGTGCTTCATTTTTTGACCAATTTTCCATGTCTGTATCAGGTAATATGAACAATTTCTTTGAAGATAACAATATACAATATAACAACCATTGTTAATTTCCTGTCATGTTGTTTTGAAATTCTGAATTGTTTTGATGTTTTTAAAAATTTTTTAATTCCCTTTAAAATAAAAAAATTAGAAACAAATAGCCATCATGATGAAGTAGTTATTTTAGGCTAAGAATTGACATGAGAACTGAGGCACAATAGCTTTCTTTCTTTGGTCAAATGAGCCTAGGTAGTCATCATACATCGTACATGTTAAGAAGGCATCAGACTTACAGTGTATGTGTATGTGGGTGTGTGTGGGTGTGTGTGGGTGTGTATGTGTGTGATCTGTTCTCAACATTCCTTTGTCTGATAGTAATTTCCAGATTGACTCAAATCATCTTTAAGCACTTCAATTCATGCATTATTTTTAGCTTCAGGATGTACATAACAAAATGCGAAAGAGTCTATTCATTCTATGGTCAAACTTTCTGTAATTATTCTCAATTCTGAATCAGTCCACATTATTTTCCAAGATAAGTTCTTTCTCAATGAGGATTTTTAGTGTCATAAAATGCAATCAAAGAAAAATATAATAGATTGTTTCTTGAGGGCAGTATTTCACGAGCTTTTTTTTTTTTTTTTTTGGATAAACTTTACCAGTTAAATGCTTCACAATTTAGTGTCAGTACGTTGGGATTTCAAATTGATATTTTTTATTCAATTTGTTTATCTTTTTGTTTGTTCACTCTTTTCTTTGGATTTTTGTGATAAAAATCCATAACTGTTTTTATTTTGCAAACAGTTAAGCAGAACTAAGACTAAAAGCATGAAATACTATATCAACTTCTTGTTGCCAAGATGACCAGGGTGTTTGATAGCAATCATCTTGCTGGTGAGTTTTGAAAACAAAACTTCTGCCTGCCCTCCCCTGAAAGAGCTGTCAAACAACATCTGTCCCTCTGACATCACATTTATGAATGAATCTTTGTCTACTTAAATATCGTTCCTACTTAGAAAGATTTTCCATCAGATCACTTTAGAGTAGCACTGCCTGTTTTATCTGGAAACGATTGTTTCTCTTTCCTTTAACTTTTAATATGTAATGACTTAGTTTAACACTAACAAAGGTACCTCATTTTTATGATTTCCTTGTACACTTAATTGTAGACTCAGAATGCTAAAAACATAGGAGAAGGTTGTTGGAGAAGCCAGTGGTGTCCACACACCTGGAGCCTATTCTCCCTGCTGATCCTCTTTTATGTCACAGAGGTTAAGAGCACAGACTCCAGTTGGACTATTTGGATTTACTGGCAACATAGCAAAAGCATCCTCATTCTACCAGCAACCCTGTTTCCACTTTAGGTCCTGCTGGCATTTCATAGTTGAAGCATCAGTTTCACTTCTCTCTTTTCTTCTCCTGAATTCTCACTATCATTTGTCTTCTGATGTGGGATACTTGAAAGTGACTTCTCATTGTCAATACGCAGAGGCATGGCCATGCAAACCTGAGCATTTTGAGTACTTTGGAAATTGTCAGTATTTTCATTTGCAGCTTTTTTGCATTTATTGCCTAAATGTGTCTATTTTGATCAAACTCTAAAAAGTTGATCTACTCCCATTTTGGTGACAATATTTGTTATTTGAGATTATAAGTCTGACGCACTAACTCTAGACCTTGATATATTCATAACCTCACTGGTGCTTCAACTTAACAGCTTAGAGAAAACAATCTGATGCCTTTCCCTGAAGAATAAAAAGTCCACTGAGACTTCCCTGGAGCTGAATACATGTGCATATATTTTAGAACACTTTCTACATTTATCTACATTGATAGAAGGATTAAACCTAAGGCTGTAGTCCAAGGATAATTAATATATGGCTGTAGCTAAATAGCTATTGTCACATATCTAATGATTAATATCAACACATATATTTGATTTCATTATTAAATCATAATCTGGTACAAATGTTCATCTATTACACAGACAACCAAAATAAGTAATATGAAGAATGTACAGAATATGTGCAAAGCTCATTCATATTTATGATATGTAAATTTATGCATTAAGCCATTGTTTGGGGAAAAGCACCTTTCTGAGTTCCCCAAAATTAATGCTGAACAAGAAAAAATAAATTGTACTAAGGTGAATCTAATTTGGCTGAGTGTAAGAAACTGACTTCAAATTCAGCTACATGCATTTTGAAAGTAAAGAGTGGGAAAAGTTTTAACATGCAAACCACAAAATAAAGCAGGAATGGCAACATTCAGGTTAGAAAAAAGAAATTTCAGAACAAAGAAACATACCAGAAATGAAAAAGACATTATGTAATGATTAAAAGTGTCAATTTGGCAAAAAGATATAACAATTTTAAACGTGTACATTTTAAATGTATAACAGACTTATAACAGACATGAAGCAAAAACTGAGCTTATTCGAATGGACAACAGAAAGATACATAAGTGGTGCTGAAAATTCCATCAATTTCCTTGGATATAGCTACTAAACAGAAAAAAAGCCAGGATATAAAAGATGAAAACAACATAATGTAATTAACTTATATAACATATTCCACCAAATAACAGAATGTACATTATTTTATAAAATAAGAATAAAAGCAGATCATATGCAGAATCATAGAGCAAATCTCCATAAATTCAAAGGAAATGACATTTTCTGACAATAGTGAAATCAAACTACATATGAATAACAAGAAAAAAGTTTATGCAAATTTAACAATAGACTACAAAACAATGTATTGTAATAAAGAAAATCTCAAGGGAAATAAAATTACACAAAGCTAAATTAGGATGACTGTACACCTTATCAAAAAATGTGGGATACAGTTAAAGTGGTGATGGGGAGGGAAATGTTATCACCAAATGCTTATTCTAGAAAGGCAGGCCTGAAGTGAACAATCTGCATCCTTACTTCAAACACACAAAGGAAAAAAGAAGAGACATGAAACAGGAGGTGCAGAAGGAGGAAGAGGAGGAGGAATAAGAGGTGGAAAAAGAAGAATGGGGGAGACAGTGGAGGAGGAAGAGGCAGAACAGGGGGAGCTAAGTCAAGCAGAAGAGATGAAATGTCAAGAACACCAGCAAAATTATGTAATACTGAAAGCAGAAAAACAATAAAGAACATTGATAAAGCAAAAAGCTCAAATTGTAACAGAATGAAATTAATAAACCACTAACAAAGTGGATGAGAATAAGTAGACACAAATGATCAATATAAATAAGGAAACAGTGTTTAGGACTACAAATCCTGAAACCATAAAGAGGATAATAGCTGGCCAGTCAATAACTTTATGGTCACAAATTTGACAAATTAAGATAAATAAACCTATTCTTCAAAAATTAAAAACTCTAGCAATCCATATATTTCAAAGTGGATAGTTATTTTAAAAAGTTCTCCTATCATTAAATAAATTGAAATAATAATTTGAAATCTCCCTTTAGTAATGTTTCTTCACCCAAACGGTTTCACTTTGGAATTCTACCAAATATCAAGAGAATTGATTTTACACAACCTCTTGCTTAAAATACAAGATGAAAGAACACTCTCTAACTCACTTTAATGATCAGTGTTACATAAAAAAATCACATAAAAACAGAACCAAGACTAAATATAGTTTCAAAATTTTCTCTTGATTTTACACAGAAAAGATAAATGAACTATTATTTCATTGAATTCAAAAGTATATAAAATATTTATGCACCATAACTTAATGGATGTAGTCCACTTCTACCAAAATGGTTCACGTGGAAAAATCCATTGATAGAATGTAATATATCAATAAAATAAACAAACACTCATATGATACTATCAATCAACATAAAATAGCATACGTCAAATCTTACTACACATCTATGTTGGGCAGAGGTGGAATGAGAAAACTCCAGCAAACTAAAACTAGAAAAATTCTCTCAAGTAGAGAAAATAGCATTTACAAAATATTACAGGTAATAGTATACATAACTGTGAAAGATATAAAGCTTATGCTTAAGATAAGAGACAAAGATGTCTAATCACACTACTTTTAGTCAACACAGTTTTGAAAGCTCTATATTCAAGCTTCTTTGATAAGGAAATAGAGGTTAAAAAAAACCTACTTTATATCACCTAAAATATTTAACTCAAAACAGATCAGACCTAAACATATGGCAGAAAATGATGAAATTGTTACAATAGTATATATCTTTGTGACTATGAGTAGCAAAATGGTTTCTTAGATATGACACAAAAAGTGAATGCACAAATAAAAATTAAACTGGACATCATAAAAATTGAAAATATTTATACTTCAAAGGATGTGAACCATAAAATAAAAGGACAATTCACAAAATCAAAAGAATGTCATATCATTTCTCTGATAAAGGACTTTTATGTAGAGTGTATAAAGAACAGCTTCTACTCAATAAGAAATAAATGTTCCAAGTTTTTAAAGTGCTAAAAAGAGGGGCTGGGGATTTAGCTCAGCGGCAAAAGCGCCTGCCTGGCAAGCGCAAGGTCGTGAGTTCTGTTCCCGGTACCGGAGAAAAACCAAAAAAAAAACCAAAACAAAACAAAAAAATAAAGTGCTAAAAAGATCTGAATAGATATTTATTTAAAGAATAGGTAAAAACAACCACTAGGTTATGGTTATGCTTAACATCATTAAACATAATAGAAATACAAATCCAAAAGGCAGAACTTACCACTTCATACCAAGTAGCATGTCTATAATCATCAAGATGAAAAACATTAAGTGTTTGTGAGGACAGAGAGAAACTGATCTCTCACATTCTGCTGATAGAAATGTAAGAAGGTGCAACTACTTTGGAATATAGTCTGGCAATTCTTAAAATAATTACACCTAGAATTATCATAGAATTCAACACTTCTATTCCTAGGTGTATATTCATGAGAAATAATGTCATATGCCCACACAAAACTTTTGAATACAAATGTTAAGACCATTATGGAGGATAGACAAAAAGTACAAACTGTCCAAGTATCTGCAAACTGATAAATGTGTTAATAATGTTATATAGCCAAACAAGCAAATATTATCAGACAATTAAAAAATCGTGACATATGCTACAGCATGGATGAACTTCCGAAACATCATATAGGTTGAAGAAACCGGTAATAAAGATCACATATGAGTCTATCTATGTGAGATACTCAGAATGAGCTCATCTATAAGGAACAAAAAGCATATCTGATTTCCTTGGGGGTTGAAGGGTTTGGAGAGCTATAATAATTGGAGGATGATATTTAAAGGTACAGTGTTTTTCTTAATGGATGAAAATTTTCTGTAGATTATGCTGACAGATGCAAAACACTCTGGATTTGCTAAAAGCCATTGAATATATGCTTCAAATAGATGATTTCAGTGATATATGAGTTACAGTAGAATAAATCTGTTAAAATAACCAAACTGAACTAACCTAAGCATTCAACTTTCATTCATTCTAGAAATTACAGTCTTAAACGTGATAAAACATTCTGTCCATACAATAAAAAATTGAAATTGACTTCTGAGAAGATGATGGAGTGTTAAACAGCAGAGAAAGAGCCTCTCTCTCTGAGATTTTGTGTCCAGACATTGCAATATAGCAATGCAAGGGAGAGAAGAAAGAAGTCAATCTTCTGGACCCAGGAAGGATCTGAAAAGGAACTGAAGCCCAGAGGGAAAGCAAAGAGGGAAACTTCAATGCAGAAGGAGGAAGCAGATGGCACTTCTCTGAGTCAGGACTCACTGTGTGAAAAGGTCAAACCTGCGGATACACGGTGACTGCTGGAGGCTCCATGGGACTCCACAGAGAGGCACAGCAGTGAAGTGGGGCAGTGGATGCCGTGGATTGTGCTGGCTGGTGAGTGGCATGAATTTGGCCATCCCTTGGGAGAGGACGATTGGCCTGGGACCATCCTGGAGAGGGTCAATTGAGCTTAGAACTCAGAACAACAGCTGCCTCCTTTCAGCAGCTCCCAACTCAGTTCAAGGCCACAGAAAATGCACTGGCTGCTGCAGACTGCACAACTCTAGTTCCAGTCTCATGGTCAGAAGCCAATCTGAATCTCAGAGGAAATAAAGGTGCAGCTCTGCTGAAAGTATCCGCTATCTCACCATAAAGCTACTGCTGGCCTTCTGGCATAAGTCAACATGCATATGGACTCTAACCCTTCATCTTATCTATCAATGACAGCAAAGACAAAACAGGAAGTGGACTTTTTCTCTCTCTCTCTTTTCTTGTTTTTTTAAAACTTGGTTTGTTTTCTTCATTTTTTGATCTCGTTTTTTCTTTTTGTTTTCCAGCTAACACAGCAGGTGATTTATCGTACACGTGTTACACTTGGCCAAAAGTGAGAACAGAAGTAGTCTAGAATGCCACAGGTCCAGGGGAGAAAGCCAGGGGATCTTGTTTTTATATGAGTGCAAATATGGTTTCTAAATTTATTGTGGTTGTTGTTCTATTCTTCCTTTTATTTCTTCATTCTCTTTTCCTCCTAACTTCTGCACCTGTTTCCCAAAGTAGCATGATCTTCCTTTATCCTCCAGCCCTGCTTCTAATCTGTTCCTCTATTTCTATTTCTCTATTTTTCCCCTAACAATTTTTAAGTTTTCTTCAGAGTGTAAAATTGGTACATTGAGGGCTTATTTACTGCATATAATTTTTTGGGTTTTTTTTTTTTTTTGAGTTTTTTTTGTATAACCACAAATCTAGTTCATACAGTTAAAGATGATAAAGTAATGGTTACTTAAGTTTGTCATTTTCTAGGCTGTCTTTGGTGCTACTGTTATTGCTGGTTTTAGTAATCTAGCCAAAGTGACATCATTGTTCTAACCAGCTGGTCTTCCTGGTATAAGACTAAAATTTCCTAAAGGTCATAGAAATTATTGTGGGTTAGTTCCAAAGAAATAGAGGCTAGGATGAATAGGCAGCAACTCCTCATTCCCCAAAAATTGAGGTGATAGGATCTTGCAACAGAGTATCAACCCAAAAGCCAGCTACACTTGGAAGACACCACTGAGAACTAGTCATATCCTTAGGATTCTAAGTACTAGCAGTAAAGCTACACAACATAGGCAACTTACAAGAATCAACCCAGGAATTAAACAAAAAATGAGAAGGCACTTAAACAACATGCAACCACAGACATCCAGTTCACCAAAGACAAAGCCAGGTCCAGTGAGGTGGGGCAATCTGAAAGCCACTCATCTGTCCTCTCTGAAGTGGTAACAACAGATAAATAAAGAAATGTTGATCACAATGGAAAACATGCTTAGTGGATCTAGAGAAAATACAGATTAAAGAAATAGAAGAGCTTAGGAAAATGTGGAAAAAATAAATGCTAAACATAAGAAAGAAGTGCAGTTCATAAAACAAACTTAAGCAGATATTTAGGATATTTAAAAATTCCATTGAATGTATGTGAATCAAAATAAAGGAATGCAAGCACAGAATCTCAGAGAGGCTTATGGTAGGCAATCATGAGAAGAAAGATTTCTTAAAATCTTTCTAGCAAGGAACCATGAGAAATCAATCCAGGAGCTGCTACAGGATGCAAAGAAGAATAGTATAATATTTATTGTAGTCAATGAAAAAGCAGGAGATAGCACAAAAGACATTAAGAAAAAAAGTGTTCATAGATGTCATGGCAGAAATCTTGCCTGGCAGGGGAAAAGAAATTGACATACAATTAAGCGAGGCATATAGAACTACAATTATCCATGATAAAAAATATCTACAGCAAGTTTGCAGAAATTCAACACAATAACATGATGTTAAAAGTTGTTAGTAAAAAGAAATAAATTACCTATAAAGGAAAGCCCATCAGAATCACAGCAAACTTCTTAATACAGACTCTTAAAGCACAGAGACACTGGGGTGATTTCAAGTCCTAAAAATAAACAAGCTCCAAACCAGAATGATGTACCACACAAAATTATCATTCAAAATAGATGAAGAAGGGGCTGGGGATTTAGCTCAGCGGCAAAAGCGCTTGCCTGGCAAGCGCAAAGTCGTGAGTTCGGTTCCTGGTACCGGAGAAAAACCAAAAAAAAAAAAAAAAAAAAATAGATGAAGAAATGATATACTTCCATGACAAAGCACATTTGAGCAATTCATGAACATCAAATCAGTGCTCCAAAATGTTCTCAAGGACATTCTAGAAAGAGATAGTAAGGACTACAACTTTGTAAACACCAACAGAATGAATCTACCAGGCAAACAATACAGGTGAAAAAGGGAGCCTATGACAGGAAAATAATATGACAAAAATAAGTCAATACATTTCATTTATAATCATCAATTTTAATGGTCTCAACTCACCAATCAAAACAAACAGACTGGCAGAATGGATAAAGAAATAAGCACCAACAATATGCTGCATAAAGAAAAGCAATTAATTTAAAAAGAGATTCATAGACTGAAAGTCAAAGAATGGAAAATAATATTTCATGCAACAGGAACCTAGGAAAAAAACAGAGGCAGCTATTCTACTAGAAGACAGTTTGGATTTCAAGCCAATATTGATTAACAGAGACTAAGGGATCCATGAAAAGGAAATACTCCAACAGGAAGAGGTAGCAATCATAAAAATGTATGCAACAAATACTACTGCACACAATTGTATAAAACAAATACTAACAAATGAGAAAAATTAAGTAACTACTAGTACAATTACATTGAGGGATTTCAATATCCCACTGTCACAAATAGATCAACTAAAAAAAATCAAAAATGAGACGTTAGGACTAAACCAAACTTTTGAACAAATGGACTTAATAGATGTCTACAGAGTTTCCTACCCCAAAACATCATAATGCACATTCTTCTCAGCTGAACACAGAGCATTCTTTAAAATAAACTGCACACTAGCTCATACAATATTCTTAAGTAAATGCAAAGGAATTGAAATAACCCCATGCATATTATCAGACCATAGAGCAATGAAATTGAAAATGAATGACAAAGAAATCACAAGAATTTCATAAACACATTGAAATTAAATAACTCCCTCATGAACCATCAATGGGTCACAGATGAAATTAAAGAAGAAATTAGATAGATTCTAAAATTAAACCACAATGACAACACAACATAGCAAAAGTTATGGGACACAGTGAAAGCAGTTCTACAAGGGAAACTTACAGCATGGACACCCATATCAGGACAACAGGGAGATCTCAAAAAATAATTTAATGATGAAACTCAAGCTTTTGGAAAAGAGGAACAAATCAAACCCTATGCTCATACAGGGGAGGAAATTGTAAAGATCAGAGCAGAAATTAATGTAATGAAGACTATGAAAACAATACAAAGAATCGATGGATCAAAGAGTGGGTTCTTTAAAAGATTAAGTAAAATTGACAAACACTTACCCAAACTTACCAAAAAAGGAAAGAAAAGACTCAGATTCATACAATCAGGAATGAATAGGGTGAAATCACAAAACATCCTGTGGAAAATCAGAAGCTCATCAATATTTACCTCAAGAGTATATATTCTAATAAGACAGAAAATGCAAAAGAAATAGACCGATTTCTAATACATATGGATTACTAAAACTGAATCAAGAAGATAATTAAATGCTAAGTAAACCAATATCAATCAATGAATTTGAAGATGTAATAAAAAACCTATCAACAGGGAAAAGCCCAGTCCTTGATGGATTCACTGCTGAATTCTACAAAATCTTCAGAGAAGAACTAATACTGGTACTTTTCAAACTGTTTAATGAATGTGAATGGGAAGCATTATTCCCAAATTCATGGCTGGAAGCAAGCACTACCCTGATACAAAAACCAGAGAAAGACAGAACCAAAAAAGAGACCTGCTGGTCAATCTCCCTGATGACTACCACTGCAAAAATCTGCAGTAAGATACTGGTAAACAGAGCACAGCGAATCATCAAGAAGATTAAACACCACAACCTCATAGGATTCATCCCAGGGATACAGGGATGGTTCAACATAAGCAGATCAATAAATGTGATACACTATATTAACAGAACCAGGAACAGACACCATATGATCATCACATAGATGCAGAAAAACATTTGACAAAACCCAACACCAATTTATGATTAAAAATGCCTACAGAAAATTGGAGTGAATGTCTTTGTCTCAATCTGATAAAAAACCATACATGACAAGCCAACAAGTAACATCACATTGAAAACAAAAATTGAAAACTGTCACTCCAAAAGCAAGAACAAGATAAGGATGTCAGCTGTCACCATTCTTGTTCAACATAGTTCTGGAAACTGTAGCCCAGAGCAATTATCCAAGACAAAAAAGAAGAAATAAAGAAAGGAAAGGAAGAAGGTAAATTATTATTTGCAGATGACATGATACTCTACATACAAGACCCCAAAAATTCTACCAGAAGGCTTGCAGATTTAATAACCAAATTAGTAGTTCAACTGGATACAAAGTCACTTTCAAAAATCAGTGTTCTTCTTACATACAAATAACAAACTTACTGAGACAGAAACTAGGGCCATAGCAACTTTCAGAATAAACTTTCCCCCAAAATGAAATACCTAGGAATAAATCTAATGAAGGAAGTAAAAGACCCTTATACTGAAAACTAAAGTATCTTAAAAAGGAGATTGAAGAGGATATTAGAAAATGGGAAGAGATCCTGTGTTCTTCAATTGAAAGAGCAACATAGTGAAAATGGCCATACTTCTAAATTGTTATACAGATTTAATGCAATTCTGATCAAAATTCCAATAACATATCTCACAGAACTAGAGAAAATAATTCTAAAATTCATTTGGAACGAGAAGAGTATACTAAAGTCAATTCTGGGCAACAAAGGCAAGGCAGGGTGCATTACAATCCCATATTTGATATTAGACTACAAAGCTACTGCAACAAAAAGCAGTATGGTAATGGAAAAAAAAACGGACACAAGGATCATTGGAACAGATTAGGAAATGCACAAACAACTCCAAGACATATTTCGCCAACTTAACTTTGACAACCTGTGATACAACTTTGTACCACCAAATGAACACATACAAAAACACACTGAACCAAAGTAAAACTGTGCACCTGAAAAAATCTGTTAACTGTATTCTGGTTATTTATTATATGGCACAACAATATGATGAATTATGGAGGAGCACCGGCTAGAGGGATTAGAGATCAGTAAGTATTATTTCTCAACTGCCTGTCAATCGATATTTGTCTCAAACTTGATGGCTTAATTTAAAAACTGAAGATAGTTATAAAAAGTGTTACAATATGTGTAAGGGATAATTTGTAAACTCTGCTTTACCATTTACTTAGCTGTGCCATCTCAAAAACTCACCTTATCATTCCAGGCTTCACAGAAAATGAAGAAAATGAAGAAGTATAACTAAAATATGTATTTCCATCCTATTGAACACTAAATAACTATAATACACAGCAAAACATTTTAACTTGATAAGTTTATTTAAAAACTCACCAATGAAAATTTTCACATAAAAGTCTGTTCTGTGGGTTCCTACTTTTGTAACTCATATAACCATCTATAAACTTAATAAAACATAGTATTAATTTTGAAAATGTTAATCATCTATTCTAGCCTATGTGGGATCAAGGGTCCATTACCAAAACTCCTCAGTCCCTCACGGTTTACAGTTTATGATTTGCAAATTTAATAAGATAGGCTAGAGAATCTCAAAGGTCTCTCCTTCAGACTTTGCATTCTAAGGAGGCACTTCTGATCTTTCAATATTAAAAAATGCATAATAAATTTTGATTTGCCACTAAAAACAAAGTTTACAAGTTTATATGTGTATAAATCTTATTCTCTGATATATGCAAGTGCCTTATTAAATTATATGTAAATCCCATCCAATAAGTTAAAAAGCATAAAAAGATTGTTGCAGCTCTCTCAAGGACATAACAACAGTCAGAAAATTTTTGTGCACATTATTTCTTAAATTTAAATGATCATGGCTCCTGGATGCTGAAATAGGATCATAGGATCTGGAGATGTGATTACTCTTATAACAATAAATATGAGGTGACAGAGGCATAGCCAAGTGACATCAGCAGGGGTGAACAATGTCTTAGACTGCAAGTCCCACAAAGTCTAAAGACAGAGGAAATTCAAATTTATACCTTGTGTTACGGACACAGTGCTCTAGATATTGATGTCTACCTTCTGTATTCAATTCTTAAAGGAGTCTTTGTAACTGAACGTCATTTTTATTCTCCAGATGTTGACACTGATGCTGAGATGTTCCATAACCTGCTTAGACAAGAACCAAATACGGAATTTAACCTTAGTTCTTTCTCAAAGTAAAGCTTATCCACTTTGTGCTGCAATGAAAAATTTCATGTAAATTTAGAAAAATTTAAAACAAACAAAAAGCTCCAAGTCCTCATGACAAAAGAGAGAAAAAAATGTACAGACTCGGCTAAAGCATACCTTCCCACAACACAAACCCTTTAGCTGCTGCCTGTCTCCACAGTCTGGCTTCTACCCATGCGCTGGGCTTGTCTGGTCAGCTGCACATCTAATCAGCCTGGTCCTGGATACTTGTGGCAAAGATAAACACTTTTGACAAACTGAACCTAATGCTGGCCAGAACATCCCACCTAAGTAAACCAGTAAGTTTTTCTTAAAAGGAAAGAGAGAGAGAGAAAGAGAGAAAGAGAGAGAGATCATTCAAGTAAGGCAAGTAATCCATAATGTATTTCTGAGTAACAATTACAGTTTTATTTTATTATTTTTTGTTTATTTGTTTCTTTTGTTTTGTTTTTCTCCGGTACCGGGAACCGAACTCACGACCTTGCGCTTGCTAGGCAGGCCCTTTTGCCGTTGAGCTAAATCCCCAGCCCCAACAATTACAGTTTTAAATATTTCCTCTAAACTACATTTTTGCTGAGTCTCTACAAAAGGGAATAATGAACTATGACTAACTACTCTTTTGTGACAATATTCTTAGGATAGATATAATAAATTATAGGTACAACCTGAAAACATAGTGTAGAAAACACGGTTACTTTCTACAAATGTAGACCTGGAGACTCAGTGAGGATTTGTTCGCTTGCTTGTTTCTCTTGAAATAAAACATGTCTGCCCTTGATGTTAACAGATATAGTTCAATGCACCTCTAGTCCAGTGAATTCCAGTTACCTCCATGGGATACATTCTTTATTTTATTTTATTTTTATTTTATTTTTATTTTTTTGGTTTTTCTCCGGTACCGGGAACTGAACTCACGACCTTGCGCTTGCCAGGCAGGCGCTTTTGCCGCTGAGCTAAATCCCCAGCCCCTGGGATACATTCTTTAACTTGTCTTGCTTGATGTTGTTGGAGGAGAAACCTGACCATAATTGCTAACACTGATTTTAACTTTGCACTAGACAATGTTCTAATGTCTTTGCATATGGTAAATCGTACAGTATCTCAGAAAGCAGTCCTCTGTTGCCATCTCTGTTTCCTAACAACATGGCCACTCACAGGATATGGAGAAGAAAACTGTCCTTTTTTGTTTTGCAAATAGATTTGTAAAGTAGACTCCAGCGCCTGATGATTAATCAGTCACCTACTGTATATTTGAAAGATGTTCCCTAATCCCTGACATCAATATTTTCCATGACTTTTCCGCTGTGTCATATGACTAATTTAGGTGTTGAAAAAACAAATGAGTGAACAGTTTCCATGGCAATGGGGGGGGGGAAGCTGGTGTAAGTTCAAGTAAGGTGCAGCTTTTTCTTTCCAGATAGAGAGACCAAGGCTGATGCTAGGTCAGAAACCTCAGCGCCTATTCAGCTGTAACCTTCATTGTTGAGCTTGATATCTAACTGTGGAAAATAGTAGGACACATGGTCTTTCATTAACTTGCTGTAGCATCATCACTGCTGAAACCCAAGGACACAGAGTCCTCAGTCTGAAGCAGGAGTACAGGGTGAACCAAGAAGGTCACAAGGCTGATAGAAATCCACTCTTCAGCTATTGTTATGTGAAACAATGAGAGGCTATTTTCATAATCACGTTGACAGTCCAAAATACATGCATGGAAAGGCGGTAATTCATTTATCCCTCCCTTTGGAACTGCTTCCAACCCCTTCAAAACAGAAAGGACACAAAAGTGGAGTCAAACAGAATTATCTGGCATGGTACATCAGCCATTTTTTTCAACAGAAAGAGTATAAGACATTTTGTAAGGAAAATGGAGACTATCAAATCTATGTAATAAAAATTAAAAATAACAAAATACATCAATGTATTTATTTATTTAGCTGTTGCTTAGAAATAGTGCAAATAGCTTGTTTTCTTATGAAAGAGAACAAAGGGTGGTTACAAGTTAAGACATATCTCAGAATTATCCTTGCTTAAGACCTACTGTGTCACTGAGAGGAAAGACTCCCTGCTAAATTAACTTGCTTCCCACCATATTTCTTTCTTTTACAAATCAACCTTATATGTTACTATGCCTTCTATAAACTAGGCAGTTGAGACCCTGACATTATAATAAACTTATTCACACACACAGGGGTAAAATTCTACCTCTCTCTAATCTTCATGCTTTCCAGCACTAAGGAACCTCTTGTCATGGGTTTCTTCGGTGTAAGGTAGGATGAAGCAGAGAAACGAGAGCATTAATGTGATTTTCAAAATTTATGGAAATCCTGGTATTATCTTCCACTTATTTACTCCAAAATATTTGTTAAGCACTAGATTATTTTCAAAGCAAATCATCAGGAAATAGAAATGATTCTTGGTCTCCCAGAGATAAAAGCATAGAAGGACAGAAAAAAAGTAAACAATCAATATGAAAATTTGAACACAAGACCCTATATGAAGTTGGGTGAGGTCAGAAAAATGTGCCTACATATAAAATAAGCTCAGAGAATTTGGAATATTCAGTTGTTGTTTACTAGCTGGAGCCACGGAAGCAGTTCAAGGTGACTTGAGAAAGAGTGATTCTTAATTCAGGAAAGTTGGAATATCAGTAGATCACAGACCATTTAGCGGACTTAACGGGGGCAGGGCACTCCAGCCATGTGGAGTGAGGGAAAATAAAAGAGGCGGGCTGGAACAGTGGCAAGGAAGGATTTTCAGCGACCGAATTATCAGTTTTTCCCATTACTCTGAAGAACAGAAGCCACTGAAAAATACTCTTGTGAGAAGGAAATTTTGGCCATAGGATAAGAAAATGATTTTATGAGATTGAGCAAGGGTAAGAAAAGAACTAGGAGAGATGAAAAATCTCTTTGGAAAGCACAGTAAAAAGAACTTAGTGATTGACTGAATGTGAAACCTAAGTAAGTGATAAGGAATAGTCAACGTAGTGTTGCAGTTTCTGGACAGGAACACTGACTAAGTGATGCATCATTCACTGAGAAAGATGCACCTGGAAGGAAGAGTTTTAAAAGAGAAAAGGTGAGTGATGTTGTCTTCAAGTGGAGTCCACTGCATAATTATCTTTAATACAGGGGAAGAGCCAAGGCAGAAATGGAGACAGGAATATCCACAGTAAGGTGACAATAACTTGCCTTCAATGATGATCAGCTGAGTTATGAATGAAAATGTCACAGACAAGGTGGATGCAGAAATTTTCTGCCTTGTTTGAGAAACCTGATGAGAGCTCCAGGAGTAACCAAGATTTCTGAAGCATTTTGTTCTTCACTGATCAGGACTCGGTATTTTGGGTGCTTTAAGGAGGACTTGGAAGAGATAATAGGGACTGAGAGTAATAGGGTTGTTGTCTGAAAAAGTAACTGTATATATCTTTGGGTGTCTTCAGTTGGGGAATTTGTAGATAATGAAATGTCTGGAATTAATTTTAACAGGTAACAAAGGAGTTCTCTATATACTGACTCACAATTCTGGAATTTTTGGAGGGTTTGGGCAAATATCCTGTAAAAAATAAATATAATGTCACATGTAAATGCAATATTAACAATAGCTTTGGGGGCTGGGGATTTAGCTCAGTGGCAAAGCGCCTGCCTGGCAAGTGCAAGGTCGTGAGTTCGGTTCCCGGTACCGGAGAAAAACCAAAACCAAAAAAAAAAAAAAATAACAATAGCTTTATCAGTATATACTTCACATAAAATGAGGTCTAAAATGTATCTTCAGAAGTGTGGAATTCAATGATATTTAAGGTTGTGGAACCAACATTAACCTCTAATTTCAGAATATTTTAATCCCAAACAAGAAACACATTCATTAGCACTCACTGTCCTTTCACTGTTTTCTTTGGTCCACGAAAATTACGAATCTATTTATGGCGCTGGGGTTTATCTTATTCTGCACATTTAATAATAATAAAATAATGTGTGTGTGCACGGGTGTCTGTGTGTTTTCTGCCCAACTAATTTCATGTATCTTAGTGTTTTTAAGGTTCATTGTTCTTATGACACATATTAGTGTTTCGTTCTATTTTCTTCTGCACTGGGAGTTGATCCTAAGGCATTTAAACTGAGCTCCATTCAGAGCCTGTTTTTCATGTTTTATTTGAGACAGGGACTTGTTAAGTTGCTAAATTGCCCAGATTGAGCTTAAATGCTTTATTCTTCTTCGGCCTCCCAGCGAGCTAGTATTAAAGGTGGGCACCACCGCATCTAGCTATTTGATTCTCTTTTATGAACACATAATTTTCCATTTTATGGATGTAGCACAGTTTGTCTACTCATTCATCAATGAATGGTCATGTGGATTATGTCCACATTAGTATCATTATCCATCTTATTCCTGTGAGCCTTTCTATAAATGCATTTTTGTGGAGGAGTTTTCATTTATCTTGGGTAAACATAACATATGCTCTAGGCTAGACATTTTGAGGTACTGCCAAGAGTTTTTCAAAGTGGCTGCAGCATTTCACACACCCCCAGCAAGGTGGGAGTTTTCACATCTCCACACCCAGCCAGTACGCATTATTATCTGTTTGTCTGTTAAGGCTAACTTATTGGGGATTAACTGCTATCTCAGTGAAGTTTTGATTTTCATTTCAGTAATGATTAATAATGTTAAGAAGTTTTTCACTTGCTTTTGGCCTGTATACCTTTTTTGAGAAAGCTGTCAGTTCAATTTCTTGTATTTTTAAAGTTGGACTCTTATAGAAGCATAATTGATAATCTCTTTAATTAGTATTTTTTTTTAACTTTCTTCACATTATGTGCCAAAGCAAAATCTTAGGCATGCACCACATGAGAGAAGAAAAACACAAGTAAATTTACCTTAAAATGTAGACATACGAGTCTGCTCTGAAGTACAAGGAAATAGAAGCTGGCGACTTATTTTACCCAGGATTGTAAATTGGTTTCAATATCTCAAAATAAATTAATTTAATTTTCCATACCAGTAATATAAAGATGATGGGAATATGATGATCTCAAGATATGGAGAAATTGTAATTGTTGAAATTCAACAATCTTTCATGATGAAAATACCCAGCAAATTGAGACTAGAAAAGAAACTCTACAACCTTCTAAAAATTAATTATTCTATCTAATAAATGTATGCAACATACCTGTAATTTTCCTGTGGATATCAAATTAAAACAATTTTTATTTGCATTTTGTTATACTTAATAGGATAATTTTATTGTTTTCTAGATGTCACGTTTTGAAATAAGTCCATTTTATGTACTCTCCTACTTCATCCTCTAAGCCTCACCTGAAATCATTATTAATATTCAGTTTTAAAGCAGAAGAAACTAAGACACTGATCTTTTAACCCTTTGCTGTTAAAAGACAGTTAAAAATGATGACAGCCTGTATTTAGATATAGGTTCCTCGGTCCTGCTTCATGTACAATATTCCAGGTATGCTTAATTCATTTGTTCCTTATAGCCACTGCCACACGAGTTTGGGATATAACAGATAAGCTTTGTTGCCACTCTCGTGTGGGAAGGAGAATGAGGGATATTTTATGTTCAGCATATTTGATACACCTTAATAATTGATAGCTGTATTTTGGTTAAGGCCATAGGATTATAAATGCTGCCAAAATTATAATGAATGTCTACCATTAATTTGCCACAGGAAATATTCCATTCATGTGGCTAGTCTGTTTATAATACCCTTCAATTTTTTTTTTCTGTTGTAATTTTCTTTTTTTGCTGTACTGGGGATCTAACTCATGACCTTATGCTTGCCAAGCAGGCGCTTATGCCACTGAACTATATCCCCAGCCCTTTTACCCTTTAATTTTGAATTCTTCCCTAGGCCTTTTATTTCTCACATAGTACATTCATTCATTTTAATCTAATTTTAAAAAGTCATAATTTTATTTCTAGATATAAGTAAATAATATTTATGATTATATATTCAATTAAAAATGTTTTACCCTTTCCTCAGATAAAAAATTTGAATATTCCTAACACCTAGAATAAGGACAAGAAACTAGAATTTAAGATATTCAAAGAAAAACACTTAATCTACTAATGTCAATGAAGTTTCAGATTTCTCAAAGAGTGAAGAATAACTGGCAGAAACTAATATGTATCAACAATATTAAACCTTATATTAAAGCTAATAATTTGGCTACGAAAAAGCACCAAATTCTATTAGGTTAAAATAAAAGCAGAATAAAACCATAACACATCAAAATAATCAGAGACATTGGAAAATTTGAAATGATATAGAACTTAAACAACCAGCATTAATGGCAATGGAAAAATCATTTCTCTGTTTACAGAAATAGGCACATACAAAAAGTACAGGAATGGTGAGATTATTTATCTTGTATCTCTATGTGGATGGCTTTAAATTAAGGTAATAGAATTCAGTTTAATGAGCAATTATTCTTGGCCAAGTCTTAATAATGTTTGTATATTCTTGGCAAAGTGTTAACGATGTTTATATTGATTCTAGAATAAGTTGGACTAGGATCATGGATCTCAGAAGAATAGTTTGAAAAGAAGATACTTAATCTAGTATTTGGTGAATGATGAGGGTTAAAGAAAGAATATGTCTCTCTGGGACTGCCCTTTGGCAAGTATAATACTTCAACTATCAGGTAAATTTTAGATTGGATCTCAAGAATTGGCATTGTGGGCTTGAGATGGAGAAAATAAGCAAAACATAAAAAGGAATGATCTTAAAGACAAATCAAGAATTTAAAAGTATAATTTTTCTTGGAAATAATCTACTTTGGAGTTCAGTAAACTCCAACCCAACATCAAATCATCCTGTATACACTCTGTTATGTATGACCTGCAAGGTAAGAATGACTTGTGTATTTTTAAAATTTTAAAAAATGCCAAAAGAAGAATGCTAAGAATGCCAAGTAGATATGATGCTGATGTCAAATTTCTGAGTCCATTGTTGTGGTTTCTCAGCCCACAGCACCAGATCTTGTCCATGTATTGATTAGGACTGCTTTCTCACTACAGTGGTGAACAGCGGTGGAAGCAGTTATCCCATGGCACCTCAAAACCTAAATTCTGGATTCTTTAGCCACGAACAAAAATGTTTGCTAACTCCTGATTTATTTGAACTTTTCTTCCCATAGGGAGTGTTTACCACTTTGGACAGCTGTCCAGGGTGATGCAAATATCTCATAGAAAAATCATAATCAGAGTTTAGATAGGTTGACTTCCTGAGTGACATTTGCATTGCATACTACTATACCCCTGAACCCACTGGGTCCTAGGAGAATCACATATTCGCTGGACTTCATGCTTGAAAGCTTGAAAACTAGTCACCATTTATCTTACTCTATGTACGCTACGCAGTCATTTGGGAAAGTCTGCTGTCTATTTAATTTGATTATTAGAATAGCATATGTGAGCATTTTAGTTATCTCATCTTTAGAAATAAAGGAACCGAGCTTCAAGAAGGAAGGGAAATCTCAAGATAGTTAAGGACGTTGGGCCGAGATGCTAAGCTAACTCTTCTCATTTTCAGCATTTGTACTTTGTCCCTTTCCCTCTCCTCCTCCCCACTAGGGACTGTTCCTCCCACACAACCTAGGAAAATGGCCTGTATCATTCAGAGTTGCTGCCTTGGTCCAACTCACTCATCCTGTCTGTCTGTCTGTCTGTCTGTTTGTCTCTCTGTTAGTCTATCTATTTATCTATCACTTACACAAACTGACATGGTACTTTCTACATTTTAACATTATTCTAGGTGGATTACAGACACAATTTTATTTAACTGAACAATAACCTTAGAATAAACTCTTACCTTTTTATACAGAAGTTACTGAAGAATCAGTAAGTTTTGTCCTTGTCAGACTAAAATATTTCAATGACTAAGTTGATGAAACAATTTCTTAACTCCACAGCACATTTTAGAGGCATTCATTTACAGATAATGATTTTGGTGGAGATCAAGGAGAAATTGCAAATCTATCCCCTTAGACCTCTGTACAAGCTTTTGGTTCTCAATCAAAGCACATTTTGGTCTACTTCGAAGCTGTTCATAAATACTAAATCTGGGCTTCTTGCTCCTGCCCCTGACTCAGAAGGGTGAATTTTGGGGAGGTTAGGAAATGCGGTGCTCAAAGCAGCAGTAAAGCTTGCATACCTCTGTAGAAAATGATTCTACTAAAACCTATTTATTAGTTCATGCAACCAACAGAGGAAATAGTTATCATAATTCTATTTTAAAGACTTTATGAAATCAGCTATAGTTGTGGCAAACAGAGAACAAATTAAAACCTAGATTTTTAAGTGACATATCTAACAAGTAGGAAATATAACTCACTTTACCATGTACTTGGGGGAATTCTTCCCTTGCTCTTGTGTGATGTGTTGATAGCCCCAAGACTTACAATTCTTAGCTGAAAAATTCTATGGTCACTTCAACTGAGAAACACATTTCCAGCTTAATAATTGAACACTTCTAAATCTACGGTGTATTCAAAGCATGGGAAATGTTATAAACTTTCAACATCTTCTAAATAAGTAATAAGGAATAACAAGGAATTATTGGGTACTGCTCTGAACTGACTTCTAGAGAAGTTATGTGTTCCTTCTCTTCTTTGTCCTGGCTTGATGTTGCAAATGGTGATTTATTAAAAGAAATCTTTTCCATGTTTTCAGAAGGGAAAGAGTATCCAGAGAATAACTGAATTCAAAAGGGATTGGTATTATCCTAGATAATTTCTCTTTCTCTAGTGTTAGAATAGTTTTAAAGCCCTTTGATTCTCCAGTTGTTCTTCTGAGACCCTCACTAGGAATATCTCCATGAGTATGTAATATCGTGGGTAACATACTTCCAGATGGCTGGTGTATTATTCCCTTTCTCATCACTGGGACAAATTATCTGGTGTATACAAGTTAAAGAAGCAAAGGTGTATTTTAGCTCACAGCTTCGTTGGGTTTAGTCCATGGTTAAAGGTCTGGGCAGAGGCAGCACCTGCATGGTGACCGGACATGGTAGACAGATGTTCTTTCTCCACGGCAGCCAGGAAGCAAAGAGTGAGAGATGGAATGTGGACAAGGATGCACCTTTAGAGGACACGCCCCCAGTGGCCTGCCTTCTCTAACTTGGCCCAACTTCCTAAAACCACAGTCAGCCCTGAACTCAGCAATGTACTAAGTAGCTGATGAAGTGGTGCCATCACGATTCAGTCACAATAAAAACCACCTCTGAATACAAGGCTTTTGGGGCTATTTTAGACCTAAAGCATAAGCATAACTGGTGACTTGTACCCTGAACCAATACAGCTATTTTTGGGGTGTGTGCGTGTGTGTGCGTACGCGTATGTCTTTGATATTCATGTACTTATTTCCCTATTAGTCATATTACACAAGAATTATTTCTTGACAAAGAAAGAACACATTGTATTATAATTTATTTATTCCATCAGTTTTGTGGTTGAACCAAGAACCATCTAATATCTCAATTCCTAGTTGTCTGGGCACGCATCAAACATTTGTCTTCTAGTGGCTTTAATGTAGGGGATCCATCCTAAGTTCTGGGAAGGGTTATATCCAGGTCACTCACAGCAGCTTAAGGCAAAGGAACTTACAGTCAGTCAGCTCCAGCAGATCTGTCTAAAGGCAGCTTCTTGGAAAATTATTTTATCCATCAGACTGCTTTTACAAACTCCATGAGAGTACGGTGCCAGAAATCATGTAAAGAGATTTTATTTATTTCTTTTTAAATTTTTAAGTTGGCCACTCTGGGATACTTTACAGTGTATGAAAAAATTATACTTTATTCAAAAATACTAATATAAATCCCTTCTATACAAGAAAAAATTCCAAGGACCTTGGAGGTCTCTGTAAGTGAACACAATCTATCAAGATAAATTGCTTATAAAACATCATCTTCCTAGCTTCATTATAGATTGTTAATATAGCTTATAATGAAAATGCATATCCTGTCTCTTAACAAGGATTTCCCATGATTATTTTGCATATTAGTATGAAAATACATATAAATTTATGATATTTTTATGTAATCTCCAATGTTCTTTTAAACTATTATTTTCTTATTACCTTTAATGTTTTGATCAATCTTCTATTCTTACATCTGGTAAACTGAGCAGCTTGGTTGAAGGTAACAGTATGTAATAAAATCAACCACTGTTAATCCCTATCATTCAGTTTGAAACCCCGTGTCATTTTTAATGCCCTTGCTTTGTTTTATTTGTATTTTGCTATTGTTCTTTTTTTACTATACTCTTTAAAAGTAAAACAAAATAAAATAGGGAGAAATAAAATAACAGAAGGAAGGAAAAAGACAGGAATATATTTGGATAAACCTAGTCAGTTTAAATAGTGCCATAAGCTTTAAAAATCTCAATACTGAATTATTACATGATTTGGTAACTGGCATGTATGGACAAAACTAAAATCTTTCGATTGTCTTCACTGAAAAATAATATATTATTAGTGAAATAATTCAAATGAAACAATATTCACACCCACATCTCAAAAAGTTTGTATTTTCAAAGATAAATAATAATATCTGAAAACAAAATTATCTGTTACTTTTAAAGATATTTATTTCAAACTCTCCATTTCTTACGTAATAAAAATCTAGCAGTACAATTAATAATGACTTTAAAGGTAGAAAATTGTATGATATATTAGGAGTACAAAAGGGAGATTTAATTTAAATAATAAAAATTGAAACTAAAATAATTATAATAAAATTTAAATTTAAATTTAAAATTAAAAATTTAATTTTTATCAAAGTGCATTACATTCAAATTTAGAAATTAGCAATAGTACCATTTAAAACTGAGATTTTGGTTGGGTGTGGTAGTGCATGGCTGTAAATCCCACCACTCAGGAGGCTGAGGCTGGAAGATCACCATGAGTTTGAGGCTGGCCTAATCTACATAGTAAGTTCAAGACCAGCCAGAAGTACACAGTGCAATGCTGTCTCAAAAAACCCCCAAATTTAAGAAATAAATGAGAATAATATTTCAAATTAAGCATATATTTTATATAATTCTATTGCTATAAGAAGTTTGTTAAAATTTATATTTGAATATTTGTAATTAAGATATGAAGTGAAAAAGGACCCATACCTAACAGCATTATTTATACACATTTTAAATTCCTTAGTCCTGATGTGCTATTTTTGGTTCTTTTACAACATATACTATGATTCCACAAAATCAATGAGAAATTAAATTATAATCATCAATTCTATACACAATGACAATTTAATCTGATTTTTATTATATAAAACATAACTTAAATGAAATTACATGCTTCTTCCATCAGTGAAGAAATGTCACTAAGGGAAACCTTATTTTGTCACAAGGAGCTATTGTTCTCTAGAAAGTTTTATATACTTTGTAGTGGTTTGGCAAATATAAGCCCCTTGCTAGGGTCCTTCAACATGAACCCCAAATCCTGCAGTCATAAAACATCAGTCTTGCCCCATAGAGACATCCATTAATTATTAAGTCATCCCACAAAACACGTGAGCATTGTGATGGTAGAAAGGTCAGCTTCTTCTGTGAATATATATCAGAAAGTTCTGGAAATTTCTAAGAATGAAGAAGGCTTTCCTGAGGAAGTATAATTTAAGCTAAAACCTGGTGAACTAATAAGGCAGGGATGGGAAAAGTACTGTAGAAGGGTCTTGGAGAATGTGTGGAGGTTGAGAAAAAATATGGCAGCTGGAAAATATTCTCAGCATAGGAACTGGAGCCTGACAGGTAAGAAAGACAATGACAAGAAAACTTGGAAACGTAATTGGTCAATGTATGGAAGACCATGTACAGGTGTTCACACATTAACGAAAGGGAAAGAAATTTTGCTGAAGATCTTAATCAAGAAGTATATTGTCAGATACTTCTTAATCAAGAAGTATATTGTCAGAAGAACAGTGTGTGACTACATCTTGCAGTGTGTTTGCTATCTCCAGGGGAGGCATCATGGGGGGAGAGATGGAGAGATTAACCTGAGAAGACAGAGATGGGAAGAAGTCTCAGAGAGGGAGAGAGGCATAAAATTGTGCTTAATTGTATATTGAAGGCAGAGAAAATTGAAAGTTAAGGATAATCTCATACTGGTAAGAAAAACTAGAAGAAAAGCCTGAAAACCTAGGACAAACATGTACGGCATAAAAGCAGGGAACAAGGAGCAACCATGAACTGAGAGAGCCACCAGTGTTGAAGCAAAAGCCTCCCTTGTAGAAAAGAACAGGGACTGATGAGTTTACTTTGCACTTGGCCAAAGTTATTATCTACATGAAAAATGTCAGCAAGAACTAAATGCAGAAACATCCCATGGCAGGCAGGCAGGAATCAAAAGGCAACACTGCTGCCTTGCAACTAAAGCACAGATCTGGTGTCAAAGTCACTCCCTTTCTTAAGGCTAGAATGTCTGAGAAAAGAAAGTATGCATTATGAAAGATTTCTACATTTATACTGCAATAATAAGCACAAATTGGAAAGGAAAAAATTGTCTAGGTAATTAAAACCTCTGTCAACTTCAGTCTCTTTCAAACGCAAGTCTTCTATTTTTTTCACAGTGAATAAATTCACAATTTTATCCTTTATCTCTCCAGTTTCCCAGAGTCTTACTGATCTATTTGCTTTTACAAGCACATGTTATTTTGAAGGTCACAACTCACATTAATCTTGTATTGACTCTAAAGTAATTAATGATGTCTTTTTAAATTTGTTCTATGTTTTATTATTAAAATCTTCATAATTTCACATAAATAGAGTTACCATTCCTGTACCTACAATTCTCTTCCTAAAACAATCAAACCTTGGCCAACTAGTCCATCTTTTCCCTCTCCTGCCTTTTTTGTTGATTGACTCTTAAAGTAATTTGGAGCTGTCATTTTATTTATATTATGAGTCTCACTTCATATATATCTGGAAAATAAGGTCATTGTTAAAACAAAAGTGCCATGAAAATCCACAATGAAATTAGTAACAATGGTATTAGTAACAAAATCATCTAATACTAAATTAATTTTGTAATTTTTAAAAAGTTTCATATTTGTTCTGAATTATTATTATTTTTACTATTATTACTGGTACTAGGAATTGAACTCTGGACCTTGAGCTTGCCAGGCAGTTGCTGCACTGCTGAGCTACATCCCCAGCTCTTGTTGAAATCAAGATCTAAATAAGTTCAGCATATTGTTTTTCTTTGCATGGTCTCGTAAATGTCATCTGTTAATAACCTCCTTCATTTTCTCTCACCCCATTTATTAGTTGAAGGAACTTGGTGCTTCTCCTATACCATAGCTCACAATGTTAATTTTCCTGAAATACTTAATAATCCCTGTGTTAGCTTAATTATGTCACTCTTTCCGGATTAATTTTTATTTTTTACTTGTTAAAACTATTCCAAGTAACCACTAATAAACTATAACCTAGTGTAATTTGAACCTATACAAATGATAAATGCTTATTGAGACATATAAATATGACCTGAAAAAAGTATACTATCGATGTTTCACAGTAAAAAAGAAGTGATATTTGAAGAATGGAATTCTACTAAAACCAAAGTTAAATATGGTAGGGTTTATAGTTTGGAGCAAAAGGCCTGAGTCCATGTTCTCCTGTGGTGAACCTTGGCCTTGGGAGAGGGTAGGAGCTCGGTGCTGACAGCCAGCAACCCCATGAGCACACGGGAGACCCCAGAGCTGCTTCCGAAATGCTCAGAGCACACCTCCTGCCCTTAGCTTGCACTTCCGCTTCTCTAGTCTATAGGCTGCAAAAGTCCTCTACTCAACATGTCTCATCTTAGTTGTCATTTCAAAAACCACAGCTTCTGTGTGGCTTCAAGAGCCACCATGTGCTGTGCCTAATGGCGCCCTTGCAGGCAGGAAGGGAAGAGACTGAACCATGAGGAACACTGCAGGCTGCAGAGAAGGCAAGGCCCCCTCACTCCTGACACACTTTGAGTGAGCAGAAAGCAAGCGTGGTGTCCTTTGAATCACAGCTTAAGTGCCTATGCTTTAAACTTATGCTGGCTACATTATACTAGAAAAGACTAGGAATATGACCAAGTTGATCAAAAATAAAAGCATACACACCAGAAAATTCACATCTATTAAAGAATTCAGAAGAACCTAACAAGAGTCAACATGGGTAATAGGGAATATAGTCATTAATGTTTAAAAATTCATTAATTATTAAAGAACAGTAAATCATTCAGGAAATGAGTGGGAGAGATTAGGAACGATAATCTGTGATATTAGTTGTGCTTCTCCAAATGTATGTTGGAAAAGTAATCCTGAAACTCAAGTGTTCATTGTATTTGGAGACTGGA
Organism: Chinchilla lanigera; assembly: GCF_000276665.1. NCBI lineage: Eukaryota > Metazoa > Chordata > Mammalia > Rodentia > Chinchillidae > Chinchilla > Chinchilla lanigera. Next base: position 9,824,226 of record NW_004955454.1, on the reverse strand, counting down.
TATTCCGGAGGGGATTGAGTCATGAGGATTCTGACCTCTTGAACAGTGAATTCACTGGTGCACTAAAGGATTGCTAAAAAATGGCTTTGTCTCAAAGAGACTTCTGTCTGGTACGCGTCCCCTTTCCCGTGTGACGCTCTTTACCACCTCACAACTCTGCCAAGGCCCTTATGACAAAAAGGTTCTTGCCAGACATGGCCTTTCAACCATTGACTTCCAGGGCTCCAGAACTATATAGAAATAAATTTCTCTTCTTCCTAAGTTTCTCATTTTCAGGCATTCTGTGAAAGCTACGGAAACGGACTGAGACAATGTGCTCCTTCGATTAGAATTGGATAAATGAAATTGGTTAACAGGCCCCAAGGAGAGGGTCTAACCTGTGCTAATCCCACGTTAGATAAGGAAATTGGCTGGTGACTAAGCACAGCTTTTATTCCAGGATGTATTTTTCAGATAAAGTGATCACATCTGAAAGGATTCAAATAAACACAGAGACATACTGCGGCTGCTTGAAGCAAATTCCTCCATCCCCTTTAATAACCTATTTTATTATGTTATTTCTGATACCACAAACAATGGTTCTCCATGTCTGAAAGGGCACCATGTGGTTCTGTCCCACCTGAGCCCCCTCAGGGCTTTCATGAGCACCACACAGCCTGCCCTGATCAGCCAGCTGGCCGGGCAGGAGACAAACTTAGGTCACTCTCGTAAAAGTGCAGAAGACATTCTCGCCTGGTGGGGGTCTGCATTTTTTTTTTTATTCATTTATTTATTTATTTCATTGCAGTACTCGGAATTGAAAAAAAAGTTACTCGTACTGAGCTCCATCCTCAGGCCTTTTGTGGTTTTTATCTCAAAACAAGGTCTTGCTAAAACTAGGTTTCCCTGGGTTGGGTTCAAACTTCCGGTCCTTCTGCCGCAGCCACCCACAGTGCAGGGATTACAGCGTGCACCACCATGCCCGGCTGGATCTCTTATGGACAGGCAGGCAGAGTCCCTGCTCCTGTGGCAACCGCTCAGTTCTCTCGGCTTTCCCTCAGGCCCGTTCAATTCTGGCTTCCCTACTCAGCCTTTCATCCTGGGGATTTTCTCAGCTGTCAACACTTGCCAGTCAGGAGTTAAGTTTTCAGTGGACCTTTGCGACCTTTGGAAACGAAACTGTCACCTCTGCTCTCAGAATATCTGGCAGAAAGAGAGATTATGGTCCCAGCCATAATGTTGCCACATAAATTAAACCAACCTCTTTTTAATCATCATACCCAATTTTAAAATGAATAGTAGAAGAGAAGAAACCATTACGGTATACAGATCATCACAAAAATATCTGAAATTAATATGCAACAATTTCAGTCTGACTGTTCCAGATTTCCAGCCAAATGTTCTAAGTAAATAGTGTTAAAGTTAGTGTCTGTTTTCATTCACACTTACTATAAAGAACTTTAATGACTGGGAACATAGTTCTGTGCTAGAGCATTTGTGTATCAGGTACAAATTGCTGGGTTTAATTCCTAGGACCATAACGAAGGACAAAAAGAAAAGCAAGAAACAAAGGATTTTGGTTGCATTTAGGATTTCCCCAAGAATCACACAACAGAATGCAAATGAGGAAAATCAACAGACTAGTTAGCCTGTAAATGAGAAAAATTTTCCATTAAGTAGATATTTATTGGTATTTTATCTTCCTAGGAACACTAAGATACCGGTCTGAAAAAAATAAGCAGTAATTGAAAGACTTTAGGTTTGCTTAAGCATAACTTTATCAAAGCTTAAAAACATCCTTTAGATATCATTTCACCACTGCTATTTTTGTGACTTTAGAATTGTTTGAGGCCTTTTATATCTGACATAGACAAGAAATATCTATATCTACAACTACATCAACATCTACATCTATTTATGTGTACCATTTGCAGCAAATTAATTGATGAAAGTTATCCAAATCCATGTGAGCTGGATGGATGTGGCTTCTGTAACAGGATGCATCTGGCATGGCAAGGAGCCTGTAAGGCTTCTAAACCTTGTGCGCAGGAAAGTAGGAGAGAGGAGAGACACCACATAGGGAAGACCATGGGATGCCATCATTTGTGAGTTCCACCAGAACCATGCAGTGAGGTGGCCACAATGTCCATGGGATCTTCGGATGCAGAAAGAAGAACATAGTTACCAGCACAAGATACTTGGAAAAATCCTCCCCATATGTACATCTATTATTAGTTTGCCAGAGACATTTTGTTCACTTCTGGTGCTCTCTTTTAAGAGGTACATTGAAAATATAAATGAGAGAAGCATAGAAGTAAGTACCCAGACTGAAGAGTCTGTATTCACCATGAAAATATGGCAAGGGAGAGGCTAGTGAGTGGTATGTGTTAAACGTTTGTTTTTTTTTGTTTGTTTGTTTGTTTTTTGTTTTTCTCCGGTACCGGGAACCGAACTCACGACCTTACACTTGCCAGGCAGGCGCTTTTGGTGCTGAGCTAAATCCCCAGCCCCGGTATCTGTTAAATGTTGATCGAGGGGCTGGGGATTTAGCTCAGCGGGTCGTGAGTTCGGTTCCCGGTACCGGAGAAAAACCAAAAAAAAAAAAAAAAAAAAAAAAAAAAAAAAAAAAAAAATGTTGATCGATGATAACGTGGACAAATAGTGAGGCAATCTCTATATGAAACCCTAAGAAAGATTGGAAGGGAGACTGTATTTGGACTATGGAAGGGATTTCTGAATGATTAAACACCAACACAAGGGAACTCAGTCTCTCAAACACGAATGTGGCTCACCAGAGGGGGCTATCATACAAGGTGAAGGATTGAATTAGATGAATCATCATTGCTGTTGGAGTAAAGTTTGACAATTGCAGACTCTTCTCTAGTTTCAAAGGAGAGATTAGTATTATAACAAGGACTATAGTAGGTATTCAGTTTCTGTTATGGCCTGGATCTTAAATGTCCCCTAATGGCTCATCTGTCAAAAGGCTGGTCTCCAGCTTATGATTCTTCTATGAATGGGACAATGTTATAGACGGGCTTAGTGGAAAGAAATTGTGTGGGGAGGGGAAGCGTCTTTTAAGTGCATATGAGGACCCTAGCCCCTCTGCTCTTTCTCTCACCTTCTCAATCGCTATCAGGTCAATAGTTCTCTGCCACATGCTCTCTACAGTGGTGATCTGCCTTACCACTGGCTCAGAATGCTGGGACCAAGCAACCACGGACTGAACTCTGTGAAGCCATGAGCCAAAAGTACTTTTATATATTTAATATACTTTCATATAT
>NW_004955454.1:9803653-9820863 GCF_000276665.1 Chinchilla lanigera | reverse complement strand
ATATATTCTTATATTTTTATGCCACTCATTTTGTTACAAAGACAAAAAATCTAACTAGCACAATACTATATCCCATACTTACCATTATATTACTGAACTTTATGTATTTCTCTCGAAATAACTCCCAGATAAGGAATTTATAAGGTTTAGTAAGTAGCCCAAAATGATTAATGATTTTGCTCAAGGACAACCAACCACTAAATGAGCCATCCAGAGCCTAAATCCAGGAAATCTGGCTTTAAAACTTTCTTTTAATATATGCAATGAATGCCAGGAGAAGAGCAAGAAATTTAATTAACATTAACAGAAATATTCTGAGGCAATGTCATTGTAACTATTCATCTACTATGAATCCCACTCATGAGTGAAGCAGATAAGAAGTCCCGTGTTGAGCTCCTGGTCCCCAGGCTGGCATCACTGGTCATCTCATTTAGCTAATTAGAAATGCAGAATCTGAGGCCTCAAAATCTCCAGATGCTTCATGTGCGATGAAGAGTAAGAAAAACCAGTTTATTCTACATTCATCGAAAACCTCAAAAATTCCTTACCCTAAAGCAGTTCTTTTGAAAAAATAATTTAACAAAGCTGCCAAGTAATTAAGTTGTGGAAATACACACAAAGCTGATGACTGCCTAAGCTTAGAAAATAAAGTGCAGGCTGTACAACCCAGTTGTAATATGAGCCTAATTAGAAAAGAATTTAGACTACCTAAGGCTGAGAACCTAGAGTTATGAAAGTCCTGTATTCATAAAGCAAATGAAGAAGCTATAAGTATCCACTAAACAGATGAACTTGTGTCACTGAATTTGCATAGATATTCATGTCCCAAGATTGCAGGTTATATAATCTTAACATTTTTATTCTTGCATAAATCCTTGTGCATTTCATAAGTGTGTAGTTCCGGAATAATCTGCCAGCTAGTGAACAATATCTATTGTTAGAACACAATTTTAGGCAAAATGAAAGATGATATCATGCTTTTGAGGAAATGAAACCATAATTCCTCTAAAGTTGCAGCAAGTGTTTGCTCTGAAGACTAGGAGCTTGCTATTCGCCTATTTGTGTATAAGAAATAAACATAAATGTTTACAAATATTGAATCATCAGCTGTACCACCCACAGATTCAACTAGTAGTAAAGTATCACCTGGCAGTGGTGGATGAGGCACAACGGTAGAATCTGGGAATACACTAACAAAAGCAATAGTCTTCCCCTCCACTGGGAATTCCAGTCGAGAGAGGAGATGGGTGGGGAAACAAGTCTTGAGTATGGAACATAGAACATGTGATGACTGGGAAGGATTTCTGAGAATAACTCTGCCTAGACATGCATCATTGTATTAATTGCTTTCCCATGATTGGGATAAAATACTCAACACATACCATTTAAAAGAAGAGTTTACTATGGTTTATGATTTTTGAGGGTTTAGTTCATGGTGGTAGAGGAGCTGCTCCAAGGCAGAAATGACAGTGGAAAGTCATCTTAGAGAGGAAAACTGCTCAATTTATGGCAGCCAGGACAGGGAGAGAGACAGACAGGGAGAGAGGAAAGGAGGAAGGGAGGGATAGAAAAGGGAGATAAGCCAGGAAGGGGAATGCATCCTTCCAGTAGATGCTCCGGTGACCCACCCCTGCTGATCAAGTCCCACTTCCTCTTGAGCTACAAACTCGTGAGTGGATTAACCAATGAATGTATAAGGTACCCAATGATCCAATTACCTTCCCAAACCCTATTTCCGAACATATGAGACCATTGGGGTACACTTCAGATCCAAACCATAAAAATTTGAGATGAAGGGCTGGGGATTTAGATCAGCGGCACAGCACCTGCCTGGCAAGCACAAGGCTGTGAGTTCAATTCCCGGTACTGGAAAAAAAAAAAAAAAAAAAAAGACTATAAATCTGAGATGAAGTTGAAAGGATAGAAGAGAGGTTTTTCAGGCAGGGAAAAAACTGAATTGAGGAATTGAAGGTGGCACTTACAGTAGCATAAGGTAAGAAATGAAAATGTTTGAAAAAGCTGCAGAGATACAAGTAGTCTTTTTCTTACCCTAGAAACAGTCTTCATTTATCTTCTAGTGTTTTGAGTTTCTAAGAGGGATTATGTATGTAAAACCTATTTTGTGAAATATAGTACATTTGACTCATATCATTGCACATACAAATGTAACAAGTTAGCTGGGCAATACTGTGGTGCCCTCCTGTAATTTCATCACTCTGGCAGCCTGACCCAAAAGGATCCTAATTTGAAGAGAAACCTAGGAAATTTAGTAATTTTACCATGCCCTGTCTCAAAATACGTTTTTTTTCAAAAGGTCTGGGGATATAACTAACGACAAAGGTTTTAGGTTCAAGTTCCCATACCACAAAAATAGTAAAAATTTACTTACTTTTCCTATAGTTTCACATCTCCCACCATGTTTAAGCATCTTGGAAAGATTAATTGTGAGGAGAAGCTGTCATAAACAGGAAAAATTTTCTGGATTCTAAAATGTTGATTCCTTGAGACCTATCTTTTCGGGCCTTTTCTTCACAAGGTCTCTGAAATGACTCAAACTGATCTTCTCCAAGTTGTCATCTTGTTTTTTTTATGACAAGTGCAGACCATGCTTAGACATCTGTTCTTATGATTAACCTAGATTTTTTTTTTCAAAGGAACTCCATCTGGCCCTTCCTGCTGGCAGGTTCTCGTTGAGTTTAGGCACATTTCAAACCCACTGTTCCTTAAGCATGCTTGTTTTGGATCTGTTGAGACTGTCTGCAATGAACATCTTTAAGGACCTATGACACTCAGAAGGAGGAAAAGTCATTTTCTCTGCTTGCATTTGGAATACCAACTGATGAGGAGGATTTACTGTTGAATTGCTCTGAGGATAAGAGGTGAAATATTCATTTCTACTAAAAAGGCTAGATCCTTAAAAATTTTGATTTATATCTCTCTGAAATCCTTACATCTTATGCCATTTGTGGGAAAAATTTGAAGAAATCTGTGTAAACACAAATCTATGCTTCCTAAGATGTAGGAAAAGAGTGTTCACAAGTCGGGTAAAGGAAGTGAAAAGAAGCTTCCATTAGGATTGACACAGCATAAGAAATTGAGGAGAACAAACAAACAAACAAACAAAAGGAAAGGGTATGTTAGAGGAAGATTGTCCCCAGAGTCAGTGAGGAAATGAGGCAGGGGAACTGAGACTCATTTATTCAACTTCTAAATCAAGTCTGAGGGAGGAACTGCATTCTCAGAAATAAACGTGACAAATAGCTGGAAAAGTCAGTGAAGAGTCCACTAAGGGAGCTCAGGAAGACCACAGTTGCACTGGATTCTAAGACAGCAACAACTAGCAGGGAATTCCAGCAGCCAGGAGACAAGTGTAACTCCTAGTAGAGTCTATGTTTGCGTCCTTCAGCTGTGGGGCAGAATAGAGAGAAGGACTTTGCCCAGAGATGGCTTCTCCATCCCACCCCTGGGTGTGCTGGAAGGTAATCCACCCCAACCTGTGCCAGTGAAAACTAAGACATAACTATTTCTTTCAGTAAATGATGATAATTTCCCAAAACTATCCAAAAGGGCATAAATTCCAAGATTTGAGCAGAGGCTTTCTCTGAATGGAAGTTGAGAATCCCCATCCCTAAACGCTCCCCAGGGAGCTACCTCTGCTCTTACTGCTGTAGGAAATTCATGGAAAAGTTAATTTGGTTTTCAAGTACTGGCATCGGCCTTATACTTAAAGTTAGTAAATGATGAAAACAGTCAGTGTACCTGAGTTCAGACAACCTTGTTTGTTTTCTAAGTATATTAAATAAGTCTAAGAAAAGTCTCACAGGTGTTGAATCATTTGTTATCTTTTCTAATGAAATAAATGCAGAATTTTATGTTTCTTACCCCTCTTGCTTGTCTTACATTTTCTTCTTGTGTATTGTAACACGTGTGGTAGCTCATTTCCTGAGTTTATTTGGCTTGAGATGGAAAAGCATTAATTTCTTCTCAATCCATTTGCATAGGGAGATGCAGCTGTTAAGGTTTTTATGCTCTTTAAAACAGAGAATAAAACTTTCATCCTTGCCACCCTCTTCTCTGTTGAAGTCTGCCTTCTATAGTCAAAGAATGCAAACAACTAATAATATTTCTATCAAAAGCAGAAGAATAGTTGCTGAACATACATTTTCTCTTTTTACTGTTTACCTTTCTCCAATTGTGACTTTAAACAAGCCAATGGAGGAGATTATAGATCACTATGCCTCCTCTTCCCCCCCGCAAATTTTACATTGAATTTCTGAACCCCAGGGTCTCACAATGTGGCTACATTTGGTGATACAGTATTTAAAAAGGCGAGCAAGTCACTAGTGTGGATCTTAAGTGAATCTGACTAGTATTCTTATAACAAGTAAAAGAAATGAGAACACACAGAGAGCCCAAGAGGTGTTTGCACAATGCAAAGTGGATGTGAGGACACAGCAAGACCCTCCCTATCTCCAGCCCAAGGAGGAAACCAACTCTGTTTACACATTCATCTAGATATGCACTCTCCACAATTGTAAGAAAATGAATTTCTGACATATAAATGATCTAGCCTATGGGCGCTCTTTTATGGCAGCCCTTATGAACTATTACAGTGACCCTGTTTACATATTTGCTATTAAGAATAACAAACCACTTTTACATAGCACTATGCAAGATCCCTTTTGAAGCACTGTCATCTGAAAAGTTATATTTAATTTTATAAAATAAATGCCTGAGTTAAACAAATGAAAGGAGGTAGAATAAGAATAGATACAACATACTTCAGAGCAAGAAAAAATTGCCAATGAGAAAGATGGTCCAAATGAAAGTAAAATAGTCAAGAAGACAGAAATCTTACCTATGTGTGCAGCAAACCACAAAGCTTGAAGACAAATGAAACAAAAACTAATAGCCTTGGTGTACCTATAATTGTACTTGGACACTGCAATGCAAATTCACTAATGAATTCAAAAGGCAAAAATTCTTAATAAAATATTTGTGAATAAGCATTGTTGATACCTTAAAAGAATTACGCACCATGATTAAGTGTGACTTTTCCTACTCATACAAGGCTAGTTCAACATTTTAAAACAAATACATATAATTCTCCATTTCACAAATTAAAGAAGCAATATCAAATAATAAGGTCAATTGATCCATAAAAAGCATTATACCAAAATTTAGCTCCCATTCATGACAAAAACCCTCAGTGAACTTGGACAACACACTCAGTTCAGTAAGAATACCTAGAAAAATATATAGCTAATGTGGTAAAGACTCAGTAAATTTTCCCCTAGGATTGCGACCAAGGCAAGGATTTTCTATCTTACCACTTTCATGCCATAACTCTACTAGGGTAACCAAACAAGTAAGGAAAATAAAAAGTCATACAGACCTGGAAACAAGATAAAATAGTTTTGTTGGCAAGCAAACAAATAAAGATTGATGCAGGAAACATGGAGAATTCAACAGAAAAATCTAGAACTCATAAGCTAGTTTATGAGGTACAGCATATGGGATGAACAAACAGACACAAAAGTCAGTTGTGTTTTACATATTAGTAGTGAACACACTTTCAGTAACTAAAAGAATGCTTCAGCAGAAGTCTAATGAAACTTTTTATGTAAGAGTTGTATGTTGAAATATGTAGGATTGCTGGGTAAAATTAAAGATCTAACTAAATGACCACAATGTCTATGGAGTGGAAGACTTGATAAATATGCCAATTTTTTATTAATTCATGTGCTACTTGACACAGTTTGTACTCAGATCTTACCAGGAGGTTTTAATAAATATATGCAAAGGTATTCTATAATTTGTGAATTATAGAATTAATTCACAAATAATTCTTACCTCTGGAAAGATGAAGAAACAAGAATAGCTAAAGACTGTTTTTTGTAAAGAAGGATACCATAGGAGGAACCTCACTTATCAAGACTGTAATAGTGGGTGGACCAACAAATCAAAGGAAAAAAGCAGAGAATTCAACAATAGACCCATGTGACTACTGAGCACTGATATTTAACTAAAGAGCAGAACAATTCAGTGAAAGAAGGAAAGTCTGTTAAATAACTCGCCATCTATGCACTAAAATATGAACCTCTAGCAAATATACCATACCATATTTTTAAAAATCTAAAAGAAATTTAAAATAAAACTGCAAAATTTTCACTATAAGCCTTTTGATTTTTTGGGGCGGGGGGTTGGTACCAGGAATTGAATCAGGACTTCATGCTTGCTAGGCAGGCACTGCAGCACTAAGCTAAATCCCCAGTTCTTCCTACAAGCCTTTCAGGGTAAAACTTAGAGGAAGTCTTTGGGGTCTAGGATAAAGAGTTCTTACATGTGAAATCAAGAGCACAACCCAGAAGAGAAAAATAAATTGAAAAGTGGACTTTGTCAAAACCTAACTTTTTTTTACAAGTCGGTAATCTAGTAAGAAGATGAAAATAGAAACCATACACTGGAAAATTCCATTCCCAAATCACACTCACTAAAATACTTTGAGCTATCACACATGAAAAACTATCAAAGCTCAATATTAAAAAAAAAATAAATCATTTAGAATATGGCCAAAAGACTTGAATAAATATTTAATTGAAGAGAATATACAAGTAAAAGCCTCACGAATTGGATGTGATGGCTCATTCCTGTGATTCTAACACTCTCAAGGCTGAGGGGTAAGAGGATCAAAAGTTGGATCCCAGCCTGGGAAATTTAGTGTGAGCCTCACTCAAGATAAAGTATAAGAAAAATGGCTGGGGATATAGCTGAGTGTGAAGCTCTTAGGTTCCAGTACTAGAAAAAAATAAGCTCATAAAAAATGTTTAACGTCTGTAACCATTAGGAAAATATAAATTAAGAAAGCAATGCAATATGTGACAGAACTATTAGTCCACTGAAACATTTAAGAAACTAAATTCTGGGAAAGAACTTGGAGAAACTCATTTTTCCAAACATTGCTGGTGGGAAAGTAACTATTTCCCGTCACTAGAGAAAATATTCTGTCAGTTTCTGTAGACAAAGGAAGCTGAGCATTTAATTGACATGCAACGCAACAAAGAGATTATTGGCCACTTATTGAGAGAAACACAAGTGTCTGTCCCAATGAATTTCTGTGTACATCGTTCATAATGTTCACCTATAGTAGTAAAAAAATGGAAATCAACTTATATTGGGAATAAACTGAATGGCGAAAGTAACTGGCACATACACACTGTGTGCTGTGATGTAGACACAGCTTGTGCCCTGAAGGTTCAGGTACTGGAAGCTTGGAGCTTGGGGTTAGGGTGGTGGGGCTGAGAGGAATCTTCCAGAGGTGGAGCCTAGCAGAAGATCACTAGTTCTAGAGCCAACGCCTTTGCAATAGACTAAGGTCAATCTCAAGGGCCTAAGATTCAGTTGCTTTGAGAGGGTTTGTTATAAAAGAAACAGCCTGACCCTTGCATGCTCTGGCTTCCTGAGTCATTGTATGAGATTTCCCTCTCACACTCACCTCTGTCATTGTGATGCCTTCTGCTTCTAGGCCTTCACTACAGCTTAGCGATGCCCATGACAGTACCATGAACTGGGAGAACTGTGAGTGAAATGAGCATCTTTTCTTTATAAAGTACCCAGGCTTGAGTATTTCATTATACTAACAGAAAACACACTGCTACTTCATACAGTACTACTCAAGAATAAAGCAAGACTCTTGTTAAACACAAAGAGTTTTATGGATATCAAGGTCATCATGTTAAACATAGAAAGTCAACCTTAAAAGTCATATTTCAGATCAGTCCATTTATGAAACATTCTTAAAATTTTAAATATGTCCAGACAGCAAACAGTTTGTTGTCTACCAGGAGTACAAGGGATACTATGAATACAGATACTGTGCCTTGATTGCAGTGATCAAACCATACCAAAGTCAGTTTCATAATTCCCATACTCAGAGATGTAAACATTTGAGAAAGTGGTGAAATTGCACTAGAACTCTCTGCAATACCTTGCTAAACTTCTGTGAGTTTATATTTATTCCAAAAAGTGCTTTAAAATTATTACTCACTTAAGTGATGGAATGAACTGAGAGAATTAGTGAATGGGTTAAAAACAATTGAATGCACTAATTCGGGCAACTGCCTAATCCATGAATTGTGTTTAATGGTGTTTTAGTGGCCTTAATGCCATAACATATTCCACAAACCAATCTCTCTCCCTCTTCCTTTAAACCCACCAAAATTTAGCCTTGTATTGTGGTGCATGCCTTTTGCTTATAATAGTAAAAGAAAAAAATGGAAATCAACTAATATCTGAAAAAAACTGAATGGTGAAAGTGACTGTAGCACATATACACTATGAGCTGTGATTTAGACATGGTTTGTGCCTCCAAGTTCACCTGAGGATCCCCATGAGTTCAAGGTTAGCCTGGGCTATATAGTAAGTTCAAGTCCAAGTCCAGGCTGAACTATACAGTGAGACTCTGTCACAAAGAAACAAACAAACAAACAAACAAACAAAACCCTAACACACTAAATACATAAATTAAAATAATGCCACCAGGATTTAATCATGGTGACCTCATCCTGATGACTATCTAATCCTAATCATTTCCTAAAGGCCCCATCTCTAATCACTATAGTTAGATTAAGTTTTCCCCCCTCTTAATATCTCACATTGGGGATTAAATCTCAACACATGAATATTTGAAGGGGACACACTCAAACCTTCTCTAAACCATAGCTCTCCTATAGTTACGGATTCTGAAGTCTTGATTCAAGGCTCCATTGGCAAGGCCATTCTTCCGCTGGTGAAAAATCCTTCCTAACCTTTTCCCATCCTTGGTTTTCAGCTCTTTCGTTTTTTGCCTCCACTGACACGGGGCCTTCTTCCTTCTTCCTTTCGGTGCCTGTGTCTTCATAGGGCAAACCCTAATCAGCATGGTGTCATCTCAATTAACGTTATCTCTGTGAAGACTCCATATCCAAATACAGTCACTTTCAGAGGATCTGGGTAGACAGGAATTTGAGGAGGACACTATTCAACCCAAAGCAGGTGGGCATCAAAATGGCACAGGATGTACCTGGGAAGCAGTGGTGCTGATACCCGATTTTCAACTGAAGAGGAGCTGGAAAAGCCATGGCCGGAGAAGTGTGGCAACAAAACTCTAGGTGCAGAGTCAGGAGCAGAGAACATGCAGCCAGGAAGGACAAATTTGTACCTCTCTGTGACGATGATATTTTATTGTTCCCTTCCACCATCAAAGTACTGTCTTTTGTCCCTATTTGATTATTTGTTTTAAACACATTAATGGATGGTTAGTAATAATCAATTGGGTTATCAGTCTCACAGAGGTGTGTAAGAGGTCCTCACAAGAGACGTAGCCAGGAGATGTGGCCAGCTAAGAGGCTCCAGTGCTTCATGCATGAGGAGTAACATGGGAACAATGATAATGGGAATGGGAAGAAAAGGAAAAATTTATAACCAAATAAATTCATGGCTTGTCCATTTGTTCCTGTTTTATGCATTCATTTTATTTGTTTAACTTTACTTTAAAAAGGAGAAAAAAAACACAAAAGCAAAAATGAAACAATGAAAACCAATATAGTTTAATTTCTTTTTATCATGGACACTTCAAACATGTGTTTTCCTTAGAGTAAAAATTACGTAAGTTTTAAACAATGCAAAAATCCATGACTTAGAACAATTTTCTGAGCTCATCCCTTTGCAAAACTCCATAAAGACTTTGTCATTTTCAGAGGGGCCGTGTAATTGTTTGGGGGACGTGTGCTATATTCTAATTTTAAGATGAACATGTAAATCAACTCTTACTTGGTGATTCTGAGTTTGAGCTGTCCGTCTACTTGTGGTTAGTTTGCGTTTCTGTCGAATCACCCTAAAGATCATAAATGTCATTGATGCACAACATTTTGCATTTGTGATGAGGAGGAAGAGTTTGCAAAACTATTAGGAAGTTAATTGGTCAACAGAGAGTGTGAACCTTTTACCTTTATCTCATTTTCAACTCCTTTAACCACAAAAGCTAGCTCACTTCACAAGTGTTACAACAATTACAGCAGAAAGAACTCTTCAGGTTATTATGTACATGTACACCACAAGTAGTCTTGGACAATTTGGAATAAAAATTTAAAAAGACTTTTCAGAAAAGAGACCTAAAGAATTAGAACTGCCCTTTCCATATGTCTAAAGAGTTTTTTTTTTAAATCCTACAAATAGCAAAGTCATTTTAAAAAAATATAGAAGTACTAAAATAATATAGAGACAGGAATAACAAGACAGCTTCTATTTTATATCTCAAACAGAATGCAGGTTGATTGAAAATGGTACACAAGTGTTCAAAGAAAATCTTTTTAGATAAAAATTTGAACTTTCTTCAGTATGGAGCAAGTTGAGATAATTTATGTTTTTCTGAAACTCATTTGTATTCTACTCTAAATATATAGCAACCTAAAGTTTGAGAAAATCTGGGCCGGAGACCTAAATACAGAGCTCCAGGGAGGATTGCTGGCTGCATGCGAGATCCTTTATGTAACCATGGGTCTAGCATCTTATCAGTGTGAGAAACAGAGTTCTTTGCTTCTCTCTAGCCAGTGAGATGAACTCTATACAGAAGCATGTAAAAACAAGATGAAGAAATGGCAAGTATTGACTTGGGAGTTATTTCCTAAAGCAAAAACAGAATGAAAGAGTGTCAGAGTGGTTATAATGCTTTTAGTGTGCTAATATTTCCAGAAAATTTTTTGAGACTGAAACTTTTACAAAAATGTGGGATGTTCTCCAAAAACTGAAAACTTGAATTACTGTCTAAGAGTTCAAAAAATACTAACGTGGCTTTTTTCTGACTATAGACAATTCTACAGGGCCTTTTTTTCCCACCTACATTCTTTCAGTGTTTCTAATGAGTAGCTCTTCTCTTTGATTTATTATATGTATCCAAGCATAACTACAAAGAGAAAATCCACTTCTTGTTCTGTGGATATTCCATCATCTCATAGAACCGGATATCTCACTTTCCATTAACTTTTGGAGGGCAAATTTAACACTCTAAACTAATTAATAAGTTGACAGACACAACTGACTGCATGATAAAGTCAACAAAGAGAGAAATAGCTAGTAATTAGAATTTTGAATCAATTAGGAATAAGATTAATGATAAAGTACCTTGTAGATGACTGAAATTAATGAGTATATCCCTTCTTTATGGGAAATCACATTGCACATTGTGCCAGGGAAGTCAGAGTCAATGTTCTTTTATATTTTAAGAAGTTCATAAGAAGTGCCTCTACTTGGTTTGTCACAACTTTCAGAGTGGTTGTTCTAAAAAATATTATGAATAAGCAATGTAAGTAGAGAAATTTCAATATAAACAATTGGTAGTACTAAGTAAAAAAAGTACAATATTGGCTTTTGGACAGAAACTGTGGTGGAAAATACTGGGTATGACTAAGAGGGTGTAAGTAATTTCCAGTTGGTTAAAAATAACCTTTCCTAAAAGAAACCTAGTACACATGACTTGGCAAGTTAACTTTAGTAAGTGACTAATGCCATCTTACTTTGGTATTACACAATCTTTCTTTTCCCTAGATCTGACTTCTGCTTGACTGGAAGTATGCCTTCCAAGCCTCACTGTAATCAGAGTCACCTGGAGAGTTCATTAAAATAAGGATTGCTAAACTACAATGTCAGTATCTGATCCCACATCACTAGGGGACAATCAAAATTTGAATTTCAAGCAAGTTCTGAATGCTGATAATACTGTTGGTCTGCAGCCATGCTCAATGAGCCAGGAGGGTCAAAAGTGAGAACAAAGCCAGGAGTGATGCCTCATACTTGTATTCCCAATGCTCTCACAGGCAAAGGCAGGAGGTTCAGAAATTGAAGCCCTGCCTGCATAAGACTCTGCTCTGATTCAATCCCCAGTTGCACAAAGGAAAGGTGGGAGACTCTTCTGTTTTTTCACCTTAGTTGAAACTACGTCCAGACCAGGGATGAAATGGGAACACTGAACCAGTTTAGAATTTAAGAGCATTTCCTCACTATCCTCATTAACAGGTAGAACCCAGAGATGTACTAATCCCTGGAAAACCACATAGATTCGAGTTGCTGCTGGTTAGTAGGCTTCTGGCACAAAGATGCTCTGATTAGTTTCAATGATTATTTGGAATTCATGGAAATTTAAGAGACTTTAAGTCTCAAGGGTCCAATGGATAGTCTGAAAGGAAAAGAAACTGCTCAAATAGGAAGGAGCAACTGGGATGAAGTGGGGAGAAGAGAAAGAAAGAAGAGGAAAATATGTTATTTATTCTTTCATTTGAAGAAAGATTGACTAATGGGATACACTGAACGCAGAGCAAGCATTTCCTCTGTTCTGGGGTAGCAAGAATATGTCATAGATATGGAAGGTGTTGATGAGGACAAGGAAAGAGATTCACAAGGAAGTTCTATGATCACAACAGTGAGGGACTTTTCCTTAGAGCCTGTACAAATTTATGGATGAAAGCAAATTTTCTGAAACATGTACTCACATAGGCATAATCATTTTATGACAATATATGAAGTGGACTTTAATTGTTGCCCCCTAACTTTCACACTGAAGTGCTACGCGTTGTAGAAAGTTATTGTGCACAAAATAGTGCCATCTTAGTGCCCCTGACTTCTTTTAAATTTGTAAATCTGCCATTCCAGATGAGGACAAGAAGAACTATTCATTTTTTTCATTCACATTCTAAGCCATAGCTCAGAATCTCTCCAAACCTGACCACCAAACTGAATTAAATTCCTAAAAAAATGAGTAACTAATGACCTACTGGTTCCTTCTAATTCCAAGCATTACTGCTGTATCTCCAAAAATTCCCTTGTGTTCTCTCATCTCTTCCCCCAGCGCCTTCCCACAGGCTCCTTCCCAGTGGATAATAGACAACTTCGATTCCTCTCAAGTCCAAAAGAGACTCATGTCATCTCTCCTTCCAGTGCTAACCAGGCCGCTCTTCTGTGGATGACCATGAGGCTGGGTCCCTGGCACATACTTACTAAGAGCATTAACTAATTGGTTTCTTTGTATGATTTTCAGTGTTTTCATTATTGTTTTGTCTCATTTGCCATTAAAATCCCTCTAATCATGCACTTACGTCTCACCTGGACAAGTATGAAATATACTTTCACAAAAACATCCTGGAGCTCATAGTAAAAGAAAGCTAAATCAGAAAAGTCTAAGCTAGAATCTGTGGCAGTTTTAACAAAGGAATGGCAAAGTTTAATTAAAAAAAGAACAGATGAGAGTAACCGTATTGAAATGGAGTTGGTAAAACGTGGCAATGTGGAGGGAAGGAATTCACTAGGAAGAACATCATCAGGTTGGAACACCAGATAAAACTTGCCACTTTGTCTCCTAAAAGCCAACTTCTCCGGAATCAAGGAGAATTATTCTAGCTAGTTACTTCAGGAATTTTAGCTCAGCTAAAAACCTACAGAATTTTAGAATTACTCAGGATTTTATGGATATAAGCAATATCTACAATGGTGCTTGAAATGTCGTTTCCTTTGCCCTGACCAGAAAGAATCAGTGCAGTAGACTAGAGTTGATCCCTAGTCACATCCTTCACTGGAAAGCATGGTAGTTGATTCTCAGATGCTAACTCATAGAATGCAGTGTGAGAGGCTCCAGATTTTGCCAGTGTCTACAGTTTTAGAAAAGGCTGAAGAAATCACTTAGAATTTATCTACTTTTACAACAAATTTCTTAGGAACTGGAGAATATCAACCACACAAATACATTCCTTTTTGGCCTTATGTAAATTAAGTCAAATTCCCAGATTCTGTGTACAGCCTTTAAAACTTCAGAAAGGAAAATATTTTCACTTTTCCCCTCACCATGGCTTTTAAGAGTACAAATCATGAACTTATGGGTATCATCCGTGCACTTTCAACATCCCCTTCTCAGTAAAAACCACTTTGTCAAAAGAGGTGTGGATCCAAAAGAAACACACAAAATAAAGTAAAACATAAACAATCGACACAGATTAATGGTCATGCTGGAATGAAACTGCAGGATAATTATTATAGGAGGAAAATATCTACTGGATAAAATATATTTTAAAGAAAAGTGCAACTGAAAGTCTACTACTCCTCTAACAATTGCATATAGTAATGTTTATTTTCTACAACCAATGGTAATTAATAAACTCAGCTTGCTTGTATTTGCATTAAGTACAGTGATTTAAAAGTGAAATGAACCTCAGGCTGGGAGCCTTGTGGGAACCTTCATTACTGCTTTCTTCCCGAGAAGACCCAGTGTAAATATGTCAAACCTAACCCCAAGAAAGTGGGGGCACTTTATTCACTGTATCTTGAGAAACTTTACTTTCTCCACTTACACGAACAAAAAAGCAAAGGATTACAAATAAAGAGGAAGAGAATAACTTTCCATTAATGTAAAGAATTTTTAGAATTCAGGTTTGGCAAGACCGAGGAACAAAAGCACTCTAAGTGCCACTTAGTACTAAAAAACAAGTGTAATTCTACACTGACTGATAGGGGACAGTGACACAACAGGCCTGAGTGGTTTGTGATTTTTCAAAGGGCTACACTATCAATTATCATGGACTCTGCTGCCAAACTGGCGTCTCTTTCGGTATCTCAGTCACTTCTAGAAAGGAGCCCTGTAGTCCTGGAGACCTTCCTGCTACACCTCTCACAGTGCGTTGCCGTCCTCTCACCTCTCCTGTTAGTGACCTTCTGCAGAAGCCTGGCCGTCCACGGACGATCAACATGGTTAGCATCGGAAAGAGAGAGAAGCACAACTGTCTTTTGAGCTTGATGAGGACTAAAGATGTCTGCTCTCCATTGGACAGGAGCCTGAGAAGACGGTCTAATTTCATTGCATATCAACGTGACAAAGGCGGGACAATCATATATTCCATAGTTATATTTGCTATTTTTATACTTCTTTTCACACAATAGGACCCAACATGGATAAATACCACACAAAAATCAGTTTGGACGACTGTATTCCAAAGTTCTAAATCCCACAATCATTCCTTCATTATCTTATGCCTGTCTTCTCGTAATGTACCTTTATGTACCTGTAAGATTGCTTGGTTTTGTTTATGCTTTTTTGAATGTATGAGTGCATTTTCTTTCAGCATTCTTTCCTTGAAATAATAGGCTCAGAAAGTGTATGGATCATGACTCATTCAAGAGGAATGAACGGATACATAATTATACCTACCACAGGCTGAATGAGTGCTCCAGATAAAATTTTCACTGATACAGAAATCAGGCTAAAATGAAAGAATCTGCAGAGAGTAAGTGGAAAGTATGAAAAGAACTTTTTAGGATTTCACTCAACTAATAAGCTGTTCTTTCTCCAACCTTCAATGCGTTTCACATACCTCTGAATTTGATTTGTATTTGCTGTGTTTTTAAATCTATCTCTGACTACCTACTGGTTGTTTTATCAAATAAGAGAACAGAAGAGTGGACAAAGAACTTGTGGTATTTTTATAAAATGGAGTATTACTCAGCTATAAAGAAGCATAAACTCAAGGCTTTTATAGGTAAATGGATGAAACTAGAGACCATACTCACGAGTGAAATAAATCAGACCCACATGTGTAAACATTGTATTGTCTCCCTAGCATAAGAATTTGAAAGGGTAAATAAAATCTAAAATGTAAATAGATATTGTGAAAGGGAAAGAAATTCTGCTTAATAGGAAAGAATAACTGGGATGAGCAAAAGGATAAAAGAAAGAAAGAAGGAAAAGAGCAAACTATATGTATATATATACAAGATAGCTAGGATAATTGTACTACTAATTTCTATTGATTTATTGAAAGGAATAGTTAATGTTTAATTGTTTGATCAATCTTGCAAATCTATATCTGGTAACCTGAGCAACTACTTTGAAGACAACAATAAGTAATACAACAACAATTGTTGATTTCCTCTCATCTTTGTTTTGAAATTCTGTATCATTTTTATTGTTCTGTCTTCTTTTGTTTTTGTCTTCTTGTTATGTTGTTTTAGTTCTTCTCTCTTCAAAATAAAAATGTAGTATACCCATAAAAAAGAGAGAATTTATATAACTCTTCAAATCTATCAGAAAGCAAATGGTTACTTTTATACAGCTTTATTGAGAAATATTTCACATAGAATGAAATGTATCTATTTAAATTGTTCAATTTCATCTTTTTATTTACAGCATTATGCAACTATTACTGCATATTAATGTTATCAAATTTTAAGCAACCCAGAAAAAGACTCCATACACAACGGTGATTATTTTTTTCTTGCTTCTCCAGTACTCTTTCTTTGGACCCAGCCTTGGCAATCACTAAAGTACCTCCCTTCCCTGAGTATGTTACAATTATAAATATTTAAATAAAGAGTGGCTTACAGTATGTGCTGCACTGGGACTGCCTTTTAGGTAATGTTCTCAAGTTTCATGCCTGTGGCAGCATGGCATTACTTGCTTCCTGTACATAGTGAATATTATTACAGGGACGTACAACTGTAGATTTTGGTTATCCACTCTTCAGCTGATTGGCTTTGAGAATATTTCCACTTTTTAACTATCATGAATAAGGCTGTTGTGGATGTCCCATTACAAATTTTTACACAGACATTTATCTTTCTTTCTCTTGGGTAGTTACTTAGGAGATGACTTGCTGGAACTGAGCCTTGTAAGGCACAACCAAACTCTTGTCACGGTGACATGCACCTGTCCAGACTCTCAACAATAACTTGCAAGGGATGTCTCTGTTTTCTCGCCAATCCTCACTATTTTCTATCTACTGTTCAATTTAATAGGTTTGAAATGGTTTCTTAGTATGGATTTCTTCTGCCTTCTTAATGTTACTAATGTTGAACATTTTTCCATATGCTTACTGGCATTTGTTTATCTTCTTTGGAGAACTGTGTAGTCAAATCTGCTGCCTATTTTAGAAATTGTGTTGGTTACATATTTGCGGTTGAGTTGTAACATTCTTCATGTTCTAAGTACTAGATCCTACCTGAGGCCTTTATAGGTAAATGGTCACAACTAGAGACCATACTCATAAGTGAAATAAATCAGACCTGCATGTGCAAGCACCGCATTGTCTCACTAGTGTAAAACCTGAAAGAGTTAATTTAAACTCGGAGGTATGATAGACATTGTGAAATGATAGGAAAACACTCAAGGGTAAAGGGCAACTGGGATGTGGGAAAAG
>NW_004955454.1:9780355-9802463 GCF_000276665.1 Chinchilla lanigera | reverse complement strand
TTTTTTTTTTTTTTTTTTTTTGGTTTTTCTCCGGTACCGGGTCCTCTTCTATTTTCTTGTTGATCTTCTGTCTAGATCTTTCTAGCACTGAAAGTGTGTCAAACCCTCAAATAAACTGCTGTTTTATATATTTTCTTCTTTCACAGTGCCAAGTTTTACTTCATTACATTTGAGGCTTTATATTTCAGTACATGTATGTTTATAGTCAAAATTCCCAATTATTTGATCCTCTTTACATAATGTACATTTTTGCCTCTGTTGACATTTTGTCCTAAACTCTACTTTGCCTGTTACAGGTGTTGCTATTTCATCTACAAATTGATTCAACTTTCTCTTGTTGCCACTCAACAAGTTTATTCTCCTGTTCCCTTGCTCTCTATACTGTTTTGTTTATGTATTTCTTTTTGTTATTTTGTTTTTTTAAATGAAAAGCAAAATTTACATGTATATATAAGGATAGCTGGAATAGGTGTATTGCTGATGTCTGTGGTTTATTAAGAGGAACAGTCAACATTTAAAATATTATTTTTTCTTGACCAATTTTGTATGCTTGAACTTGGTAATCAGAATGACTTATCTGAAAACAGTATGTAGTATAAGAACCACTGTTGAACTCCTAAACTCTTGTATGGTGAAGTTCTAAACTTTCTATTTCATATGTTTCTCATCATTTTATTTCCATGTAAAGTATATCTCCTGCAAATAGCATATTGCTGAATCATATTTGCTTCTCCTACATTTGATTGAAATATTAAACATTTAGGTTTAACATATTTACAGTTAGTTTTTTGTCTATCATTTTGCTCTTTGTCTTCCAAATATTTTATGCTTTTTCATGTCTTTATTCACCCATTCCTGAATTTTGTGTTTGTTAAATAGTTTCAACCATTCTTTTAAGATGTCTTTGTTTATTGGTGTCTTTGATGTAGTTTTATATAAAGCCATACATTGTTTTTATTTTATTTACTTTTATGATTCTTACTTTAAAAAATTAAAAGAGGGAAGACATATTAACAGACAGACATGCATTAACAAAATAGCATAAAAACAATACAAATAAAACAGAGTTACAGACAAAGTTGTAGGAAATTAATCATGGTTGTTGTATTACTTATTGATATCTTCAAAGTGATTTCTCAGGAAAACAAATCATACATTGTTTTTATAATTACAGTATTGCTTTATGGGCTTGTAAAACAGGAAAGAGAAAAATTAAGTAACAAACAAAAATATGTGCATCTTGCCTTTCTTAACAACAATGCACAAGGCCTTGTATCAGCATGCATCTTTTTATATATCCAAGAATGTCAGAATGTTTTTCAAGTCATTGCCAATTTTCAGTTCCTAGAATGTCCTTTTAAAGTACTACCCTACCTCTTGCTTTCCTCAACTGAAATTCCATCTTGGTGCTTAAGATGTTGACCAGTAGTCTTTTTTCTTTTGGTTTATGTGATAAAGTTTGGGCAGATGTTTTAATTGGTCCTCCCTGAGATAAAGCTCTGAGTCAAATCAACTGGCTACTACACTCAAATTTCCCAGGGAACTGGAAACTGGGACAAAATATTAACTGTGCTTTGGAGTGTTTTTAATGGAGCTCCAAATGTGATCACGTCTTCTTGTCTACAATGTTTTTGACCTTAGAGCCCAAAGCCATCCTGCCACTGAGCTGGTGTGTGTGTGTGTGTGTGTGTGTGTGTGTGTGTGTTTGATGGGAAGGATTTGAATAAGACCACATAGAACTGTCACATAACCTGCTGTCAAACTGCAGATCAATATGTTCTCTTGGATGTATAGTCTTCTGTTCCTTCTGTAAGCTTGCTTGATTCTCAGACATTACAAATCAGTTGATTTCATTATTCTGCAGTATTTGTGCTGCTTTAGGGGAAAACTGAGTTAATGAAGATCCTCACTTTCCATTCTGGAATTTTCTCTCCACATAGAATTGTCAGATTCTAATTCTGTCATCATTAGCATGGTCTATAAAATGCTTGGGCTCAGGAATATGATTTTTTTCTGTTTATAACTGCTTTCAGTGAGCTCTATTAATCGACTGGGGAGTTTTATAAAATTATATGAAAACACCATTAAAAATGTACAACATTATTTGATTATAGCCTAAAAATTACTTTTCACTTTGATTAAGTCTGTTCCATTCTGAAGGTTTTAGATTTAATAAAACAAGAAAATTTTACATGGAATTGCAGAAAGTTAGCAGTCACATCTTCCCCAGAGAATCTGATTTTAGAGCTCAAACTACAAATAAAATCTATGGCCGACATCTTTTACTATCTTCCTCATTTTAAGAAAAAGCTGTTCCTAATTTTTGCAGTTGTTTCTACATTTAATGGACTTTTTATTACTCCATTGAAGAATAACACTGTTTATCTACCAAAACTGAACACTTGCAAGATTACACATTGACTTGTGGACATTAATTCAACAAATATTTATTGAGTAAAATGCTTGGGTCTACGGCAATCATGTGGTTTCATTCTGATATTTTGATATCTGGGGTGTTGTTAACGCTAGTGGGGCTCACTCTCTCTTTCCAGGGTCTACCACCTCCTAGAGATGGTAAGCAACTCAACCATCAGTATACCACCTTTCTTTTGCAAATCACACAGCCCAGAGCCAACATTAGACCACCTTGCTTACTGGGCTTTCATACTCTGAAACACTATTCACTTGCTTTCATTACCCCAGGGCTCAGTAGTAGACACTAGAGACAGCTTTTATGTGCAGAACCCACTGACATTATTGAAACTCGTGAGTTCCTCCTCAGTCTGGTTTCCCTGCCTTCCCTAGGCACAGTTCATGCCTTCTTTACTGCTCTGCTTCTCCTGCTCCTGACGCACCACCTCTTGGCCCCCCGAGGCAGAGCTGGACCCTTCTTGAGAACTGTGAATAACTATCTTTTCAGTAGCAGTCTCCTCCTGATCTACTGCCTCGCCAAAACGAAATGTCTGTAAAACTAGAAGATAAAACTCAGCCTAACATTCTCATAAATTTTGTAACTTAATTTTCCAACCTCAGCTCCATTGTGATAGGATGATTTCATAACCAATACAGAACGTATGGGAAACTGTAAATTTATATGACTACAAAGAATAATATTGTATTGTGAAAATCCTAGCCCTCTTAATGTTTTCCTTGTTCATCCCCTTTGCAGTGTAAGGGTGCTATCTATTAGACTGCACAAGTAATACTTGTCCATCTGAAATGTGCAGTAGAATACCCTCAACTCCTATACTCTGCTAAAATAGAACAGTCTTGGTTGTGCTTTCCTGCGCAAGTAAAGGAAAATAGGAAATGAGAAAGAGGCAACACCTGCCTGAAAATATGAATGTTCTCATGAGGTTTGAGGAGTAGAAAAATTGAAAATAAAATAAAACTGACATGGATAGAAATAATAGCTAATTAACGGTCAACTTCATTTAATACTTCACCATGGATGTATTTAATGTTCCTCTTAAATGTGTAACAACTTGGATCTATTCTTACCAAAGATCTACTAGAATATTTTGTGCACTATGGTGCCATGGCATATATATTCAAAAATAAGAAAGTGAAGATGATGAAGTGTTTCTAGGTCTGTTCTTTGACAACATGAAAGTGTCTGAGAAAAGGAATGATTTCCTGAGACACATTTCTCCTCATCAGTGTTAAGGAACTGCCAGTCTCAAAACAAAATTGAAACAAGAGAAATATTCCCAAAGGAAACATAGAAAAGGGCCCTAGAATTCTCAGGAAATTTTTTCTGCCCAAAATCACAAAAACAAAAGAACTACACTATTGGATTATGTGCCATCAATTTAATACATTTCTAAATACTAAGATAAAAAATACAGTTTAATGTTAAGTAACTTAGTCACAATGCCTTAAAATTCTGAACTGTCACCCATTTTGGGGGAAAGTTAGACATGTGGGTGTTTAATATGAGAGGGTTATAGGGCATCCCTGAAATAACAAACAATGAGTACTTTACACTAAATATTTGTTTTGTAAAAATATTATTTTTGGCTAGGCGTGGTGGCACATACCTATAATTCCAGTGCTCAGGAGGCTGAACTACAGAGATTGCCCAAAGTTCGAGGCTAGCCTGGGATACTCAGTGAGTTCGAGGTCAGGCTGAACTACATAGTGAGACCCTGTCTCAAAAAGTTTAAAAAAATGTTATTTTTATACTTCAAAATTCTTCAACATGGGTTTAAGATGAGTTAGTTTGTTTAAGGTGAAAAGCTAAGAAGTGTCAGAACTGGAATCAAATCCTGGCCTATCATGTTCTAGGTTTCCAAATAATCTGTCTGTAAGATGATAAGATTGACTCAATCATTTTCAGTGTTTATTGTGGAATGTCGTATGCAGTCACATGAATTCACCTGATTTTATATTTAATGGAAAAAAAGGTAAATGAGAAAAATCACTTAAATTTGTCTCTGTTTTATTCATATTCAATGAATTTAAGTGGTGTGTATATTTTCAATTTAATAAAAATATGTTAGTATCATTAAAATGAATATCAATGCATTTTCAACAATATGAAGACATAAAATATAAATAAAATGATACAATTCTATCTTTGTAGAAATAATGAAAGGAATTTGAAACTACAGGTACTATCTAAATTCCTTCCATTTCCTACTCTTATTGCCCCAAAAACAAATTGTCTGAAGGAAGCTTGTGCACTCAGACATTGTAGTAAAATATTTACCAGTTCATATGCATCAGGCATCCTTCTCCTACTGCCCACAAAGAAAGATAACCAAACAGCATGAATCATTTTGTACATGAAAGGCAGTAGCCTGTCTATTGAAAGCTATAACTGATAGAATGTGAACTTAGGTTTCCTAAGAAAGAGAAAAAATCTGAAAGTCTGCTTAGGGTGCTTTTTAGTGAGAGTATTTAAAAAAGAAAAACCTACCACTTAAAAAGAGAGTGTCTCAAATTGTAAGATATTACGCTGATTTCATCATGTTCACCTTGCGAATTCATTGCTGTTTTAAAATGTAAAAAAGGCTGGGGATTTAGCTCAGCGGCAAAAGCGCCTGCCTGGCAAGCGCAAGGTCGTGAGTTCGGTTCCCGGTACCGGAAAAAAACCAAAAAAAAAAAAAAAACAAAAAAAAAACCATTAGATATCATTAAAATGTAAAAAATTATATTCTTGACAAGATATGAATTCTTATCTCTATGTACTCATAGCCACATGGAATATTTAGATTTTGGCTTATACTGTCAGGCAGTTCTTGCACTTATCACTCTAAATATTAGTGAAACACACACAGTTGTTTGCATGAGATTGATCAAATTACTAAAATGACCTCGAGCATCTCTTCCTAACTGTGATAACAATTCACGAGCTCCACAGTTCTGTGATTCAGTCCCGTAACTGGTCAAATGAGCCAAAAGTCTCACGGGAGTTGTGAAGAGTAAGTGAGTGATTGTAACTCATGCACTTTGAAAATGTCTCACATAGTTGGTGCAATTATTATTATAAATGAGTGTTCTGTATATATTATTGCAAACTAGTATAAAGAGGCAATGTGAAACCTTCAACTTACACATGTTGATAAGCTTTTAAAAAATGATTACAAATTCATCGAAAAAGAGCCCTAATAAAGAACAGCTGATGAGAAAGAAAACGAAGAGGATGACACAGAAATATATAGTAGGATATGATATAAGTATTGTGCACATTCATATTTGGTAAATAATGAATAGCACATCACAGTAAACTTTCTTTTTTTTTTGGTTTTTCTCCGGTACTAGGAACTGAACTCACGAACTTGTGCTTGCCAGGCAGGCGCTTTGCCGCTGAGCTAAATCCCCAGCCCCACGCAGTAAACTTTCTTAATGATAGTTCAAAGAGCCTTTTTTTATTTTGCGAGGTTGGTAATAACTGCACCCCAATTCCAGATTACAGTTTCCTAGTGAATGGTAGAGACAATAGATATGACAAGAACTGGTTCTCAGAGTGCGGAAGGTAATTGTTAAAATGGCTCCCCACAACATTAGTACAAAATGCTTAGGCTGATGTTATAGCAATTCCACATGGATATATTTATGAGAAAGCTCACAGACATAGGCCATATTACACCGCCATCCCTTGTTGCCTGAAAAAAATAGTCCAAGTCGAATGAAACAATTTCTATGTCTACAGTAGTACTTACTTTGGAATTCTTAAACTACGTAAGTGAGAACATAAAACTTTGTGCACCCCCACTGTAAAAATGAGAATTAGCACAATCTTGCAACTGATATTAACTGCTGCAGTTTAAATAGGACATCCATGCCATGTAGGAATGAGTCTGCAGTCAAAAAACATGAAAGTCATATAAATTCAGGAAGAGAGGAATGCACACATGACAGCTCCACAGCTTAGTAACTTCTCAAGTGGTCACTTATAATATTATTTCCAACAAGCATGTGAAGGTCAAGATTTCAGGAAAATAAATTAAATCCTAGTATTAAATACTTAGGGGAAGAACTAACTGAAAATTGATTCTCTAAGAGGTAAATTGTGACACTGAATATTAAAAATTAAAAGTACTTGAAAATTACTCAAAATAACAACTTTCCTATTTTGAGAAAAATGTCATGATGCTTCTCTAATACTCTAATTAAATTTTGCAACCCTGGGCAAGTGCCTAATTAACAAGAGCTACATATAGTATGCATTGAAGTAATGCATCTACGTAAATCTAAGCATAATCATTTTAAAATCTCATATGAAATCTAATTCACTTGTTATAACAAATCAGCAATATGGCAAAACAGGTGGTTGACACATAATTTGATTTACTGCAACAAGTTGTAGCAAAATTAAATAAGCATAGAATTTTCTAGCATTAGCATCATCTACTGTAAAGTTGACAGAATTTTCCTTATTTCTCCATCCATCCATCCATCCATCTATCCATCCGACCATCCATCCGACCGTCCACCATGCACCCCATCTTCCATCCATCCACTCATCCATCCACATGCTCACTTACCACATCAGTGAATAATTTTTTAAGAAAATCCATAGTAATGAATTTTCTATGAGAAGAAAACCTTGCTGGAGCCTTGCTAGTAAAGGCAGTATCTCTCATTGAATATACCTAATAAAGAGACACAGCAATTATTATTTATATATATATAGACATCATATTAAGAAGTGTGCCCTGGTCATTTACTCCTTTTAGAACTCCTTGAGCCAGTTATGAATATTAGCTCATTTTCCTATCAGGAAGCTGTAGTGCAGATATTTTGATCCCCTAGGAGAACAGTGAGTACTCCAGTGTAGAAAATTTCTCTGCAGAACTCTTGCTCTTAATAACTAAATATTACTTTCTACCTAGAAACACACTATTAGCATAAAATCTTCAAAAACTATTTTCTGTTCCTCTTTCTTTCACTGAAAGCTGAGAGTTTCTTCAGTTTAATCTTCCCACTCTTTCTAGTTCCCCATGATTTTTCTTTACTCTGAAATTCTACACCACCTGTTCAAGAACAAGTCATAACCTGGCTCACGGTATATTAGAAAATAACCCTTAACACTATCACTATGCACTGTATGATTTGTTTTATCAATCAACTCTCAGTGTTCAGTCTCAAAATCTTACGCTATGCTGTAAAATAAATTAAAGGTTTCCAGTCCACGTAATATGGTGGTACCTGTCTCCCCCTACTCCCTCTGCTGAGCTGTACAAGGCAGTAAAAGCTCTGACAAGTTGAAGGAGGGAGGGAGAAGACTAGGGACCCAGGACTGGAATAGCATCTCGGAAATGAACGTCATGTCACCTCCAGCTAGCAGCGGAAGGACCACAGGCCTTATTTCCGCTGACCCATAGCATCCCAGTGGAGGGCAGACCAGCCACGCTCATGCCACCTCCAAACGGAAACAGTGCCAAGTCACAGCAGGGAACTTGGGCACATCCAGTGAAAGAAACTGAACAGAAACCTTTTAAGTTTGTTCTAAACTTGGTCTTTTTCCCTGGCCACAGAATTTTCTCCTGACAGGTCAAAAATCACTATTGACCTGGAACACAAATAAAGCGAAAGGCCATAAAATTCCCTAGCTCTTGGTGTTTTGTCCCCAGGGCCCAATCCCCTATCCTCTGGCCAGAGTCACCATACTTTTCATATTTACCCAAAAGGATTTTTCTGCCCTAAGACCCTGCCTCCTGGGAGATGCCTGTCATTGTCTTCTTCCTCTACAGGCAGACAATTTTCCTGCTCCAGCCCTGGTCTGAAAATGTTCCTAGACATTTTTCAGTAGAGATTTCTTCCTATAGTGAGTGGTACCAGGGTAGCTGGGCTTAGCAACTCTCTTTGTATCACAAGCAGGACCAGCAAGGACAAGTGCAAATAAATAAATTGGACCAAATAGCACCACACAGACTCACAAAGTTAGATTGCCAATGAAATCAGACAATCAGCGCAGAGAATCGCACTAGGACTGAACTTACATGGGATGAATGCTAAATATCTGCTTAATGGGATCCAGAGTCTCACAACATAGTAAGAAAAAGACAGGATCCCGCAAAAGATGTTTTGCCAAGAACCAGGATGATTACAATTTGAAAGATGAAGACAATCGTCTAATGCCAATGAGCTGAACTGCATTATTGCAATTGTCTGTGAAAATTTTTACAGCAAATATCGTACAAAGTGTTTCAACAAAGAACTTCCAGTTCCCCTGAAAGAAATGAAAAAAAAATATTACAAAGCTCTCAAAAAAGAAATAGAAGTTAGGAATTGTAAGTTTTGAAACTCAAAAGTAAAATAGCAGACATGAATACAACGTGCTGGCTGGGTTCAGAGTGATTATAAAGCACAAGAAAACGCTGGAGCCAGAACCACAGAAGTTGCTGAATCCAAAACAGCAGCAAGGACTCCAGAGAGACAATAAGCATGGCTTCAGGGACCCACGGAACCACAGCCAGCATCCACATAAGCTAATCTAATTCTGTCGCATAGGGTGTTTTGCATCTGAATTTCAAATACTTGTTGTATAATATCTATGCTACAGATCTGTATATGTAATTCAAACTTTGATTCTACATAAAAAATGATGTAATAAATAGGCATGACTACTTTCTATATGTACATAATAACCTTACTGCACATTTTTAATTTATTATGATACTTATCAATTTTTAAAAATATGTACCATAATAAAATACACAATGAAATGATTGGTACTTTTCCATTTCTACATTAATATATTAGACTGTACCATTGTATTCAAATAATCACCACTGTTATTACATGATGAGAAACATAAAATTTAAATTTCTTTAGCATATATACATTCGATTAAACCCAATATAATGAGACAGAATACAATACATTATTGCTCATGAAATATTGTTTATTTCTTATCATTCTTGGAATAGATCACTGCAGTTTGCAAAATAACATTTTATTTGTCTTCCTGAAATACATGACAACAGGTACATCGTGCTCTATATTTTCATTTTTGCTCAGTTTAGAATATAAATTTTACAATTTTCTTTTGCTGTACATTTTAACTATCATTCCTAGTGCTATGAAGGAATTGGACTTTGGACCTTTACACTGTACCTCTCTGGGTATCAGAAAAAATATAAAAGCAAATATGACTCTATCTGGTATTTCAGTATATTTTCTATTGCAAAATACAAAATAAACACAGTATAATTCAGTCTGCCTCAAGAAAGAAAAAGGTTTACTCTCTCAAATAATGGAAGTCACCGGATGGGGAGGCATCATACAGTTTAATTTAGTACTGCAATAATGTCAGGAAGTCTCCAGTTTTGTTCATTCCTTCTTCTTTTCTTCTGGTGTTATTCATTCTAATATTAGGTTCCTTTTTAGTAACTGTAGGGCCACTTGCTTCCTTATGTTCTTTAAAGAATAGATTTTTTTGTGCAACTTCCTCAGGAGACTAAGGAAATTTAATTATTTATCTCTCCAAAGGCCTCAAAAATCTCCACTTAGCAATATTGGACCACACTGGGTCCTTTGTCAATCACGGAGACAGGAAACATTGCCAGTGGCTAGAATATTAGCAATGTTCCCTGTTCTACGATGAAGTTGAAGTCAACTTTATCAAAAATGAACTGGCAGGGGAGCTATGGGAGCTCACCAGAGAAGGGTGGGGTATTGCGTGGGCAGGCGCAATACAGTGCAGAGGTAGAAGCTCAGATCCTTGCATTCTGAAAAACTGTAATTCCCAGTGACCACAAATCACCATTATCCTCTTTCCTCTGTTGACATGCGAGCCCATCCAGTTTTTTATAAGTTGATGAAAGTGACCCTGTTTCCAAAATTTACTAGGAATTACCAAACAAATATCTTTTAGATCTTAGTGATCCCAGTTTCTGTGAAGTGAGGCAGCCTATTATAGATCAAAATATTTGGGGAATAAAAAGGGGTAAAATTTAAGTAGCTGATCCATAGACACTCAATATATTTCTGCTAAATAGGCATTACCATATTTAACCTTTACAAATCATTAATGGTAGGTTCATTTTAATCTAGTAAAGGATGGGAAATTTAGACTCAGGCATGATAAATGATGTCCCTGTGATTATGCAGGTATTACATCTTTCTGATTCTCATATTCATTCTGCTTATCAGCAACCTTGTGTAAACGTTTATAGATCTCTGAGATCAAAATGGGAATAAAAGTCCTAACAGTTTCGGACTCTTGGCCAATTCTTTTAATGGGAACAATAGCCCTCGGTCAATCACACTGAAATTTGCTTCACCCAGATTTTTCTGGGTTGGGACCAGACTCCAGGGAACAGGAGAGAGACACCTGGATGCACGACTTAATTCTAACGGAGAATGCCAAATGAGCGAGTTATTTTCATTTGGGTGCTTTCCAGGAAGAAAATGACCAAATCATTTTATTCCCCCTGAGCCATTCGTCCACTGTTCTAATGCATACAAGGACAGCTCCTCTTGCAGAAAAAAAGAGTAAAATTTCGAGTAATTACAGCAGTAAAATTGTCTCTCTTCTAAATAGAGTTTGCTCCTAAGAGATTCTTTAGGGAAAAAGTAAATTTCACGCCATAATCTAGCTTTTTAATTAAAGTGTACAAAAAATCTTAATTAAGTAAGACACAAGGAAAGCCTTTCCATAAGTACATCAATATTTGCTATGCATTGTCTTATCCTTGAATTTAAATCAAATAAAATAGTTGTGCCTAGTTCAAATAATTAATTACAAATGATAATTTGCTAGGTTCCGTGAAGATTTTTCTTAAACTATCTAGTAGAAAGACAATTACATTTGCTTGAGGAAAACACTGATACTTATTCTTTTTTATATTTTAAGTAATAAACATACTAGAATTAATTTGTGCTTTATTTTAAACAAATTCAAAATCTTATTACCTTCTTTGGTAACATTTGTATTGGAATGTAATTCAAACTCCACTAAATTAACCATTTAAAAGTTAAAACCTCCGTGGTTTTTAGAATAATCATGAAATTGTACCATGATCACCACAATATAATTCCAGAACTTTTTAAACACTCAAAATAAAAAATTCCTCTCAACTAATAAGCGTTCATTCCTCATGCTTCCATCTTACCAGCTCATTCCAACCATGTATCCATGATCTATCTCTACAAATTTATCTATTTCTGGAATTTTCTGCAACTTGGACCATATAATGCAGTTTTTATGACTTGCTTCATTCAGTTAGAATGGTGGTGACAAGACTTATTCTAGCTATAGTATATAAAAATCCTGAGCCATTTGGGGGACTGTATAATACCCTATTGCTTGGATATATCATGTTTGTTTACGTATGCCTTCAATCAAAAGCATTTGCCTTTCATTTAAAACAAATTCAAAATCCTATTACCTTTTTTGGTGACAGTTCTAATGGAACTGTTGGGTTTTCTTCCTTACTTGTGGCTCATAAATTTTGCTGTTGAAGACATATTTGTGCAAGGTTTTGTGTGGACATAGTTTTCATTTTTCAGGGGTATATAATCAGGATAGAATTGCTGAGTCATTTGATAACTTTAATTCTGATATTAAACCAATAATGCTCAACTATATCTAATTTTGATGAAATATTTTATGTAATTTTTAAATGGTTAAACAGCTTAAACCTGAACATGGTCACAGAAAAATTGAGTAGTCCTCCCCAAATAGTTTTATATTTCTTTCCAAAGCAAAGAGGGAGCTTGTTCTAGGATATTAAAGCTATAGTTCGGGTATTTTCAGTGCTGAATTAAATGGCTTTTCATATTATAAAAGAATGTAGGGTTATTAATGAAAATATTTTAATAACAAGAGAGAAATAGTCACTGCTAAATTTTTCAAGTTATTCATTTGCTCTTTTCTTTATCAAGTCAGAGTTCATAACTGAAAATACCTTTTTCACATTTGCTGAAATTCTTGTCTACATTTCATTCTGCCCCACCTACCATGAGAATAAATGAATCCTCTCATTTCATCATGTTCCAAATTAATTTATATATTGTCTGGGTGAAAAACACCGCAAAATGAAAACAGACTTCATCATCAATAACTATTTGTTTTACCATATGCCGACTATGAACCAATAATAACAAGGAGAGGTATTTCCACTATCTACGTGAAGATCACAAAGTAGCAGAGGAGACAGCATAAATGAAGTAAAGAAACATACAGAGGAAGATCCTGATAACAAGCAGTGCTGAGGTGATAGCCCTGTAATTAAAGGGAGAAAACACCTAACCTTAGACCATTTAAGAAATATCTGTTTTGTGATATGCCACTTTCCTACAACTACTTAACCGCATCACTTTAATTTGCCTTTATGTTTCCTCAGTTTATTGAGATCTCATTCGGTAGCAGAACCTTTAAGTATAATAAACTGGCTAGCGGTGGAGGTGTCAAATGCATGCCAAGCCCGATAAGATATGACGCACATGTTTGCAATAGCTTTAGTCTAGGCGACCCAAACTCCATTCCCAGGCTGATTCGTTCTCTTTATTGCTGGTGTCACCTCTCGCAAATGCTTACTTGCTCTGAGCTCAGCGTTCTTATCTACAAAACGTAGTTCAGTTTCCTGCCTTCATCTGAAGGAGCTTGTATAAATCAAATAAACTGATACTTGGGAAATGACTTTATAAACCATAAGTTTTGCTGCAAACTAGCTGCTTAACCTTGAGCAAGCCCTGTGGTTGCTGGAACATCCTTCAGCAAACCCAAGCAGACTGCTTTTTCCAGAACGGAGCAGAAGGTGGTTACTGCTGTTAGGCAGACAGTGGACTAGTAGTTTAGAATAGCACAAATGCAAAACACTTTAGTGGTTGCTAGCTTGGTGCCCGGCCTGAAGCTTATTATGAGAGACCTGTATGTGTATAGACAGAGGGCTTCTTGAAAAATCACACAAAACTCAGAGTAGCTGGTACCTCAGTGGTAATGAGAAGCCAGAGGTATCAAGTATACTACAGGGTAAGCAAAAAGTTTCCCTTTGGGACCAAATTCTACACAAACTTTTTGGGTCCTTTTCTTGACAAAGGCCACGGCTTTGGCTAATAAACTCATGAACAAAAGCTAGCTGTTGTTTCTACCAGGTTAGGGGTACATCCTCAGGATGACCCCAGACTCCTTTAAAGTATGAGCTCAAGAACGTTCAAAGCTGCTCAAAAAGTTGAGCTTGTTCTAAGGAAAAGCTGAAGCTAGGGACCTGCCTCTTCATCTCTCTAACTTCAGGAAGTCCAGTTAGCAAACCCAGTGATTTCACATGGACTAATTCCTTCCTCTTGCTTTTTTGTCTGTTGTTTTGAAATTTTTTTTATTTTAAAGAAAATAATTAAAAAAGAATGATAGCAAAATACAAACAAAGCAAAGCAAGGATATTAAAAATGATATGGGGTTTTAAACCAAATGATAGGGATTAACAGTGGTTGCTATGTTACATATTGTTATCTTCAACAAAGCTGCTCAGATTATCAGATATAAGAATGGAAGATTGACCAAACCATTAAAAAGAATAAGAAAATAATAATTAAAACACCATTATAGGCAAAGCAGAGTTTCACTAGACAGGATTGTAGGAATTCACCAATGGTTCTTATATTGCATATTGTTGTCTTCACATAAATTGCACAGATTACCAGATATAAAGATGAAATATCGGTCAAAATATATAAAAATATTTTAAGCATTAACTGTTCCTTTCAGTAAACCACCAGGCATCATTAGCAGTACAGTCATCCCAGCTATTCTCATATATATATATATATATATATATATATATATACACACATATATATAGCCTTAATATATATATTAATACTTATATGCTTAATACTTTCTTCCTTTTTCTTCTTTCCCTCATCCCAGTTGTTCCTTCCTTTGTGCAATTTCTTTCCCTTTTATATTATCTCTTGTACATTTTGGGTTTTATTTACTCTTTCATATTCTTATACCAGGGAGATAATACGATGTTTACACAGGTGGGTCATATTTATTTCACTTAAGAGTGTGGTCTCTAGTTGCATCTATTTATCTATAAAAGTCTCAAGTTTGTCTTTTTTTATAGCTGAGTAATAATCCATCATATAAAAATACCACATCTTTTTTATCCATTCCTCAGTTGATGGGCATTTATTTCACTTATGAGTGTGGTCTCTAGTTGCATCCATTTATCTATAAACGTCTCAAGTTTATCTTTTTTTTATAGCTGAGTAATAATCCATTGTATAAAAATACCACATCTTTTTTATCCATTCCTCAGTTGATGGGCATCTGGGTTGTTTCCAAGATTTAGCTATTACAAACTGCGCTGCTATAAACATGGGTGCACATATATCACTGTGGTATGTTTTCAGTTCTGGAAAAATACCCAGGAGGGGAATAGCTGGGTTGAATGGGACCTCTAATCCTAGTTTACTGAGGAATCTCCAAACTGATCTCCATAGTGGTTGCACCAGCCTACACTCCCACCAGCAGTGGAGAAGGTTCCTTTTTCCCCACAGTTCCTCCAGTATTTGTTGCTGGTTGATTTCTTGATTATAGCCATTCCTTCTGGGGTAAAATGGAATCTCAGTGTTGTTTTAATTTGCATTTCTTGAAGGGCTAATATTCTTGATGCTTCTGCTTGTTTACAGAATGTCTTTCAAAAGCCAGTGTGTTGAGAGCTTAAACCTGAGCCAGTGGCACTTTTTGGAGAAGGGGAACCTTCCCTAGAGGAGGCTCAGTGGGGTGAAACTAGGTCATCTGGGGTGCGCCGTGGAGGGATATGGACACTCAATCCCCTTCCTTTTTTTTTTTTTATTTGCTTCCTTCTCCCCTGGAGGTGAGCAGGCTTCTCCACCACACGCTCCTGCCCTGCTGGACTGTGATGCCCCCAGCCTAAAGCAATAGGGTCAGTTAACCATGGACTAAAGCCTCTGAAACTGTGAGTCAAAATAACTTTTACCTTCTTTAAGATCATGTACCTCAGGCCATAGGTACAGCAATAGAACGCTGACTGCCATCCCTGACGCTACTGAGCCGCACACAATTTCCTCTTTCTGCCCTGCTCCCTTATTCTCCCTTTAAAACACTCCCTCGCACCCAGCCAAACCCAAGCTCAGCTCTATATTGCAATAAAGTATCAGGGATTAAAATCTATCCTTACCACTGTAGTGTCCCACTCTGTTTATCTTCAGCACAAATTTACTAGAAAAAAAACTGAAAGGCAAAAGAAAATCTTTGACTACATCATGCCTTGGTGATGATGTTCTGATGCCTTCACGAGAGCCAGAAGTTCAGATGTGGATGAAGCATTTTGCACAGTCACCCAAAACAAACGAATTTGCCTGCCACTAACAAGAAAGACAAGCTTTTGTCCAAATCTATAGGCCACAAAGGAGAATGGAATGAAATACACTAAGTAACTAGTAGGAAGCAATTATTTCTGACTGTGTTTCTAAAGCACGATCTCTGATCTCTCATACAGTTATGTGACATTTGGCGTCTGGAAAAATCTAAGCTCAGTTTGTTGGAACCAAGAAGAATATTAGATATTGCTTTTGAGAAGCTGTGTGATATCTGTGATATTTGCACTAGGAGCTAGCTTTTCTCAGCGCAGGCTCTGCGTGGAACGGTATTTCTTTGCACAAAACCACAGGTTCTTCATAGTCCTCCGGATGCTGAAAGGGGCATATAGGAAAAAAAAGACATGCAGAGCAAAAGCACAAAATGAAAAAGGGAACACAATCTCAGAGCCACAGGCAAGACAAAGCATTTGCTGACTGCACACAAGCACCCCCAGCCTGCATGTGACTCAAACATGGAGAGGAACAGAAACTAATAAATTTTTAAAGATATAAATGATGACACTTGTGCTTAAAAGCTGAACTTGGAATAATGTCAGCGAGGAAACAAACCCGAAAACTCTTTCCTGTGGATATTAAAACCGTGGATAAGTGATCAATCATCTCAACACAAATGGCAAGAAAGGAGAACAGAAGCAGGTCACAGAGCTTGAAATTTGAAAAGGCAACATCTGGAGCAGCTTGGCACACATGGTCAGTTACTACAGGCAGCGCTGCATGAGGAAGTGTTACATGAATGAACAGATGCTGTTGGTCATCCCCGAGGGAGACAGCACACCTTGCATAGAGAGGAATGATTAGAAGGTAGTAGCAAGTACAATTATTCAATTCAACAATAGTCACTGAGCCAGGAAGTGATCTAGACCCAAAAGATAAAGCAGGGGACAAGCACAGTTGACCATCCATAGCCACAGAATCCACATGCACAGGTTTGATCAATGGCAGATCAGAAATATTTGGATATAGATGCTGAGTCAACAGTGAGCACATACAGATTGAGGGCATTATTTCTTAAATAAAACAATACAACATTTACTTATATCACATTTACATTGTATTTGGCATTAGGCCTAAACTATAGACAATGCAAAGCATGCGAGAAGACGTACATGGTTATGTACAAATACTATACCATGTTATGCAAGTGACGCATTTACCAATTAGGGTGTCTATGGGGATTCTAGTCCTAGTCCCCTGTGGAATCTATGAGAAGACTGAAGAAAACAAATTATCTCAGTTCTCTTGGAACTTGTACTGCAGGAGAGGGTCATGAATAAAATTAAGCAAATATTTTGCATTATTAATAAAGGTAAAGGAGGGCGGGGTGAGAGCCATGCAGGTATCTGAAGGAAGAACTTTGTGATGCAAAGAAAGAGCAAGGGTGAGATACACACACAGAGCCTTCTGTGACTGTGCAGAAGGAAATAAAGGGCTAGACAGCCGCTGGGCCCAAAACAAATGGACGAGATGTAAAGTGGTAGGTACAGAAAGTCAGTTTTGGATGGAAAGATTAATAGTGTGCTTGTATGTTTATTGGAATGATCCATCAAGGCATGGGATTAAGGATATGTTAGAAAGAAGAAAGAACTCTGGATAGGGCAGATAAGAAGTGAGGGGTGAGCCACTGGACAGATCCGTGACAGTCTTATATATGTAACTGCTGAAAGTAAGACATGCGGAATTCCCCCCTACAGTGTTAGCATACACAAGAATAGCCTTGTAGATTCACATAATGGCCTACTTCAGGAAGATCCAACTTAGGCTTTGTTTTCTGAAAACACAATCTGAATTTGTTTTGTTTGGGGTGATTTATTTTATTTTGTTTTGTTTTGGAGACAGAGTCTCACTATGTACTTTGGGCTGGTTTTGAACTCACTGGAATTCACTATGTAGCCTAGGCTGGCCTTGAACTCATAGCAATCCTCCTGCTTCAGCTTCTCCAGTGCCGGGATTATAGGTATAAGCTAACACTTGACCACAAGGATAAGCTAAGTAACTAGCTCACAGAAGGTCCCCATTAAAGAGCTGATTAAATGCTGGATATGTGCTTCATTAGAATAAGTTTATTAGGTAAAATTATTCCAATATTACTTTAATTTTAAAAAAGTATAATCCATTTTCAAATTCAATTTGAAAAACAAGAAGCTCTCTTAGTTCCCTGATAGTACCAAAACCCAGATATTAAAAATACAAGGCCTGCAAAAGGAAGTATTGTGATTTGAACACAGAGCCTTGCACATATAGGCATATGCTCTACTACCAAGCTACGTACATTGCTAGGCCTTTTAAAATTTTATTTTGATGTAAGGTCTTGATAATGTATCAGCCCAGCAGAAACTTGTAATCCCCCTACCTCAGCCTCCCCTGTACCTGGGATTACAGGCTGTGCCATGAAACCTGATTTAGAGTGCAAATTTTATTTTATTTTATTTTATTAATTTTATTTTATTTTATTTTATTTTACTTTGTCTTTTTGAGACAGGGTCTAGCTCTGCAGTTCAGGCTGGCCTTGAGCTCACTTTGTAGCCCAGCCTGGTCTCGAACTCACAGTGATCCTCCTCCCTCAGCCTCCCATGTGCTGGGATTACAAGCGTGCGCCACCACGCCCAGCCTAGAGTGCAAATTTTAATAAGCATTTTGGTTGGTATTCAGTGATTCATTCAAGTGAAACTCTTATTTTAAGTGGTTAGTATTTTAAGAAGTACTTTGAAAAAATTTAGTCTATATTTTGAGCTTATTCTTATTTTCAAGCTTTATAGCAACAAAACGTTTCTTTGCAACATGCAATATAGGTTTTAATTAAAATCAAATGAAGGAAAAGTATACAGACAAGGACATGGAAAATGAAGGCGCCCATTTCCTCAAACACTGTGAAGAAAAAATATTGTTTTTGCTGTAACTTTCCTTCTTGATTCATTCATCCAAGAATAATCAACACAGCAGTTCGTACTGCCAAGATGTTTATTACTTCAGGTAATTAAGCTTTTGCTTTCTCCTTTAGAAACATCATGACATAGTAGAAAAAATGAAATGGTTGTCATAAAGTGCTGTATTTTCCTGTTTTATTTTACTTTTTGTATAAGATTAAGGAAAGGAAAAGATAAAAGGAACCTCAGTGGGTTTGTGGTTTACTTATCTAAAATGGAAAAAAAAAAAAAAAACAAACAAACAAGATAAACCCTCAAATGTGTTTAGCATTTTCTTAATGGTTTTCAGTAATTCTTGGATTTCTACAGTCTTTTTTGTTGTTGTTCTCTTAAAATTTCAACTTGGTGCATTTTCCCTCCTTGTCTGCCCTGCGGTTGTCAGTATAATTTTATAGACTCATTGGGTTGCAGCACACATTTAGGTGTAGAGATGTTAATAATGAAGCCTTAAAAAGTAAGTTTATAATGTATAAAGAAGTATCTTGATCACCAACTAATTAGAAGTTGAATAGATGGAATTCAAGTAGAGGAAAATGAGGCTCTGCTGACCAAGCAATGAGTAGTGTCTGCGCACGGACTGGCAGGTTTGCCAAACTGGCTCTGCAGAAGAAGCGCATCTCCAGAGCAGCAATATTCTTCCTTCATTCTGAGCTGGAGTTGTGAGTTTGTGTGTGTGTGTGTGTGTGTGTGTGTGTGTGCGTGTGTTTTTGTGCTGGCAGCAGTGGGATAGTACTAAATCTGACTTCACTGTGAGTTCTACAACCTGAACTGCTAGATGCCACAGGAACAAAATCAAACCCCTGCTAACGTTGGTGCTACCATGATTTTACAGTTTACAAACTCAGCTGAGTTCTCAGCTCTGCTTTCCAGGCAATACCGTGTCCTTAGCAGGGATACTTTCCAGTCTTCCTAAGCTTGTAGCCTGTGGCTTTCTTGCTGCAAATAAACTTACTGCTATTTTCTTGTATAAAAAGCTATTTGAATATAACATTTTTAATAGTTACCCCACATCCAACAAGTACCTCAGAGCTGCCTCCACTCCTTGATTTTTTTTCTGCTTGGCACTATGTTAAATGGACATTTCCATCTTCAAGTTGAAATCTTGACCATGGTGTGGCATTTCCATCACTCTAACAGTTTGAAGCTTCTACCAATAGATGTTTCCTCTTCTTTTATTTTATTAATATATCCCGTGAATTTTCTCTGTGTTGTCCCATTTTAAAAACCACCCTTGAATTATTTTACCACTGAGCCCCAGTGTTCCTATTTATTTATTTTTTTAAATTTTTAAATTTTTTTTTTTTTTTGGTTTTTCTCCGGTACCGGGAACCGAACTCACAACCTTGCGCATGCCAGGCAGGCGCTTTTGCTGCTGAGCTAAATCCCCACCCCCTCAGTGTTCCTATTTAAATGGTGAGGAGATTTGACTGGGCACATGCTTCGTTTTTTCTAGCACTTCTATTTTCTTAATTATCAGACCCACAGGGTTACTGACATAATAAAGTATCCTTTACTATACTTTAATATCTGAGATTATTCTAAATGAAATGAAAAATATCCATTATTATGTTTAATATCATAACTTTGAGGTCACTTCTAATCCATTAAGTGTCTTCTGGTCCTGACTTTTCCACTGTAAAATGTTGGCATTTGTTGTCTCATCACACCAGAGTAAGAAAAAAATGAGGAGTAGTAGTTCTCTAGACTCAGAGAAAAATTAGTGAACAGTAGAATTCAGAAGTGAGGGGATTATACTAGATCAGCTAAAGACCCTCAAAGGAAAAAGGGTTTCCAGAACTGCTACATAAAGTGGTAAGAATGATGGGACAAATGTGTTTGAAGTGAGGGAGGGTATTTTGAGGGGAATTAATGAAAATGAATTTTACTGTGATAAATTTTTAAAATTTAAACATTTACCATACTTTTCAATCCTACCCTGTATATACATACATCAATGATTAGTGGTTTTTTTCACAATCAAAGAGGTTTGGAGCACATAAATATTACACATGAATAGCACATTCCTGCAAAAATAGCACTCCACTTTGAAATTCACAAAGTCTGAATATAAGAAGCTCTCCCTAGATTGGTGAGCAAATGCAAAGTGATAATCTAAATACCATTGATTATGAACACAAACAGCTGATTGTAGTATTTTCCTGGATTTTTTATTTAATAAGAATAAATTTGTAACATTGGACTTTAAATTATGTCTATAAATTAATGGTTAAAATAATACATAGAACCTAATTGCTCTCAAGCGGTGCATTATTAGATGAAACTCACTTTTACCCTCATAAGGATGGTGAAGTGTTTTAATCAGGAGAAATGTGCTACTTAGAATTCTACCTTTCTGCAGTTGGCAAGTAATACCATGAAAACCAATTTAAGTTTCTTCTATCACTACGTATTTGTCAACGCAGATGTGTGGGAGTTTGTTTC
This sequence comes from Chinchilla lanigera, assembly GCF_000276665.1. Lineage (NCBI taxonomy): Eukaryota > Metazoa > Chordata > Mammalia > Rodentia > Chinchillidae > Chinchilla > Chinchilla lanigera. The sequence goes on along the minus strand of NW_004955454.1, from coordinate 9,781,293 downwards.
CAGTTAAGAAGGTTTCTGAGGCACCCTGTGCACACTTAAGACTATTACTCATCTAGACTTACTTAAGTGTGAAAAGCCTTGAGTGATGTAAAATTTAATATGCTTCAAGTTAAATGTTATATAAATCCATTGAGAAAATACTAATAAAATAGTTTTCAAACTATATTTGAAATAGGAAATCTTTCCTAAAGAAAAAAAACACACATCACAAGTGAATATTTAAAATTAAACCCTAATGCGCTGAACTAGGAAGAAGAGTTGATACTGACGGGCTGAAATTCCGCGTGGGGTCTACAGTCCTTCAGCTTTTGTGATTCTCTGTTCACTTCCACTCACACAATCTTGCTTTTGCACCATGGAGTATAATTTCTGACAGTTCCTTATTTTCTTATATTGTTGGTATGCAAAGTATTGCAGTGACCCTAATTTTAAGAGTCATCCTTCTCGAATGTATGGAAATGTGCAATATGTAGTTTCATCTACAGATGCAATTTATGTATGTGCCAAACATGTTCAAATCCTGTTGCCTTATTGGATTGCATGCCACTGGGGAGAATGAGAAACGTAGTAGTGAAACATACTACGGCCATGTTTGGGGAGCCCAGCGGAGAAAAGATGGAGGAATTCTCCTCGCTGACACTGTTTTTTTTTACTTTTTTGCATGTGCTTATTTCTAGGGACTAAACACAGGGCCTTTGCATGGAGTCACATCCTCTACCCAACAACTAAGCTACTCAGGTTGGGATTGACCTTGTCATGCTCATTCTCAGCTTCCCGGAGAGCTGGGATTGTAGTCATGCACCACCACACCCTGTTGATTAATGCCTTTAATCAGATAGAATTCATATGTCACAATATTTGCCAATTTATTTTTTTTTTATTTTTTTTTTTTTTTTTGGTTTTTCTCCGGTACCGGGAACCGAACTCACGACCTTGCG
>NW_004955454.1:9774075-9780255 GCF_000276665.1 Chinchilla lanigera | reverse complement strand
ATTATTACTATTATTCTTGTGTTTGTTTTTGTTTTGTTTTGTTTTTGTTTTTTTTGGTTTTTCTCCGGTACCGGGAACCGAACTCACGACCTTGCGCTTGCCAGGCAGGCGCTTTTGCCGCTGAGCTAAATCCCCAGCCCCGCCAATTTAAATATTACAATTCATTTATGGCATTTATGCATGTGTGCAAATTTTACTAATGATTAATTTTTGAACATTTCTTTATGACAAAAAGAAGCATAGTATCCATTTGCTATGATGCTATCCTATTACATCTCACATATGCTGACCAGCAGTTGTTCAGTCTCTATGGATTAATATAGTCTGGACATTACATACTAATACAATTTCAAAATATAGGCTCCTTTACGATTGTATTATTTCATTTAGCATAAGGTTTTCAAGGAACATCCAGATTATGTATATCATTACTTCCTTTTTATTGTCAAATATTCTTCCAGTACAAGGATGTACTACACTTCGTTTCTTCCTTCAGCTTATATTTGGTTTGTTTCCAGGTTTTTGGTTTTTTTTTTAACCAGGAATCAAACTCAGGACCTTGTGCTTGCCAGGCAGGTGCTTGTGACCCTGAGCTATATCCCTGGCCTTACCTTTTTGATATTACAAAAATAATGCAGTTATAAATAGCTCAATACCAAATTTTTATGGGAACACGCATTTTTCTTTCTCTTGGCTATATCTACAAGTATTGTTGAGTTGCACAGTAACAGTTTAATGTACTGAGAAACTTACAGGTGATTTTTAATAACTGACTGCAGCATTTTATATAAGCAAGACATGAGCGTACTTATTTTTCTACATTATCAGCAATTGTTATCTCTTTTCTTTGTGATCATGCCTTGCCATGTGAGGTGGTTTCTGATTACGATTTGATCTTCAATTAGCAAAAGGGACAGGATGATGAGAATCTTTTCATATTTGTGTTCATTTGTACATTTACTTTGGAGCAGAGTCTACTCAGAATTCTTATCCATTTTTAAATTGGATCATTGTAATTTTATTACTAAGTTGTAAAAGTTCCCTCTGTATAAAAGTCCATTATCAGATACATGATGTGTCACTACTTTTTCTAGTTCTATGGAATTTTCTTTTTATTCTATTAGTGGCGTCCTTTAAAGAGCACAAGATTCTAATTTGGAGGAAGTCCAACTAATGTATTTGTTCTACTTTACTTAAGATTTTCTGTCATATTTGAGAAGGTTGCGTATAATCAATGATCATAAAGACTTTTTCCCATAGCCTCTATTAATATATTTGATTTTAGATTTTATATTTCAATCTGCAATGTACTTTGAGTTCATTTTGCATGAGGTATAAAGAAGGAAGTAATCATTATGGTTACATGTTGATATTGAGTAGCCTCCACACTGTTTAGAAAATTATTCTTTTGCCATTAAACTGCTTACCACAAATTGGAAATAAATTAACCATTAATAAAAATGCTTATTTTTGGACCCTCAGTTGTAATCCATTATTCTATATGTACATTGTTATGCCAGTAACATATTATCTTTATCATTATAGTTTTGTAATAATTTATGAAATCGGGGGCTGTGAATTCTCCAGCTTGTTCTTTTTCAATTTTATTTTGACTATTCTGGTCCCCTACGTGTTTACCAATACTGGGTAAATTTCTAGATCAACTTACCAATTTCTAGAAAACACAAACAAAAATAACTAAGCTGGATTTCTTTGGATCAATTTGCAAAGAATTGCCATTTTAGTAACATTCAGTCTTATAACCCATAAAGATGAGTTGGAACATTATTTTAGGTCTCTAATCTTTTCTAACAATTCCTTGCAGTTTTTACAGTATATACCTTATGCACTTTTGTTGGTGTATTAACTATACTGATTTTAATACCATTTATAGGCTTTTGCTGAATAAAAAGAAATATAATTGATTTTTACATATTAATCTGCTAGTTCAAAATTTGCTGAACTTAAGTACTTTTCAATTCTAATAGTTTTTCTTAGTGGCTTCATGGTGGTTTTCCTCCATAGGATCACGTCATCTATAAGCAATGATAGCTGTATTTCTTTGCTTAATTACTTTTTGGGTCTAGTTTCTCTGTCTAGGAGCTCCAGATTAATGTTGAATGGAAGTGGCAAAAATAGGCATCCTTATGTTATTCCTGATTCTAAGGAGAAACCACACTGACCCGCCCAGTTAAGATATGGCAGTTGTGGTTTTCAGGGACTTTTGCTCTTATTTGTTGAGTGTCATTATCATAAAAAGCTACTAGCTTTTGTAAAGTTGCCTTTTTCTGTGTATAGTGCTATGATTAATCTTTGTTTTAGCCTGTTAATATGGTACGTATATTTCTTTCATTGTTTTTTTGCATGTTAAATCAGTTTTGAATTCATGTACCATATCTCACGTGTTTTTGGTACATAATCCTCTGAATAGGTTGCTATTAGTCTATTAATATTTAATTGAAGTTTTTTGGACACAGGATCTTGCTGAGTCACTAATTTGGGCAAGCTGTGCTCAAGCTTGCTAATCTCTTACATGAGTCTTTTAGAGCACTGGGGTTATAGGCATGCACCACTAAACCCACCCTAATCTGAAGATTTTTGAGACTGTGTATTCATAGATATAGTACACTATACTTTAATTTTATTGTAATATTTTCCCCTGATTTCAGAATCAGGATATCACTAGCCTCATAGTACAAGCTGGAATATGTTCCATCCTCATTTGTTTAGGAAAATTTGGTTTAAAAGTTAGTTCAACTGTTCTTTACATGTTTAGAATAAACCAAAGCCTCGGCGTTATTTTGTGAAAAAGAGCCACACTGTTCATTCTATCATCTACCTACTAGTGATATGTCCAGTCACATTTTTAAATTCTTATTTGATCAAGCACTGAAATTTTTATCGTTTTGAGGAGTGTGTATCTTTATTCTAAATCAATGAATTTATTTATTTACAGTACTTCCAGTACTTAACTTCTTTATTAATCTTTTAAATTTTGTGAGGTCAGCACTAATGTCCTTTCATTCTTTATTTCAGTGACTTGAATCTTCTCCCTTTTTCTTGCTCTTTCTAACTAAAGTTTTATTATTAAGAAAACGTTTTCAAACACACAACTTCTGGCTTCATCAGATTTCTCTGCTTCTATTTGCAAATTTATACTTTTCTCTCATTTTTCTTATTCCTTCTTTTAACCTATATTTACCTTGCTATTTTTTTGTAGGTTTTCATGGAATAGAGTAGGAAGTTTATTTGATATCTTGTGTTTTTATCTTGTATTTTTACATGGACACTTAATTTATAATATTCTATATACTACATTAGTCCATGCATCCAAATGTTTTGATGTGTGGGTGTTGGGGATTTAGCTCAGCAGCACAGCGCCTGCCTGGCAAGCACAAGGTCCTGAGTTCGGTTCCTGGTACTGGGAAAAAAAAAGAAAGTTTTGATGTGTCATCTTTGTTTACATTTTCCTCAAAATACTTTTTACAAAGCACTTTCATTTCCTAATTCTTTTTCTGCCAGCTAAAATCAATTGATGGACTTATAGAAGTATTTCAACTACTGATTGTACTTCTTCAAGTCTGGAAGTTTCATTTGAGTCTTTCAAATAGTTTGGCCTTCTTTATGTTACTTCTTTGGTGAGTTATCATATTATTCATTTGTGTAGTGTTTTCATTTGTTTTTGAACACATGAAGAGCAAGGCTGCTGAAATCTACTAAGTCTTAACTATGGCAATTTGTGCTGTCTGCTGTCTTGTAGGTATGAATCATATTTTTCTGTTTCTTTTTATATCTCAACTTTTGCTGAATACTGGACAGTTTAGAAGATATATTGCAACAGTGCTGCGTGTTCATTTCTTCTCCCATTACCCTACGGTCTTTTGTGTTGTTTTCCTTCCCTGCTGCTTATCAAACTCCTCAGGTAAAGTATTTTATGGAGGCCTCTTTGCATTGCCACATGAGGTCCATCATGTCCCCTGTCACAATCATGAGTTACAAATCACAGCTTAGGCCTATGCATTCATTTCCATATAACAGTAGGTCCATGGAGCTCCTTAACTAAGTTTCCTTCAGCTCGTTGTCAAATTGTCTTTGAATTGGCTTGTATTCTATCGAGCAGTTAGCATCCACCAATTTCAGCTGATCCTTCTATTATGTTTAAAAATGCTCAGAGCATCATCTATTATTCCACTCTCTGCTCCAATGAAATTTGAGTCTTACTGCAGGAGGTTTTTAGAATAGATTGTGAGGTTTTTCTGACCACAGGAAGGCTCATATTAACTCTATCTTTCTTGGTTCTCAGTGTTCAACTTTGAGATGATCTGGTATTTACCTTGTTGCTCTCATGAAGATACCAGTGTCCTTTTAATTGATTAGAACTAAATCTCCATAAGTTTTAATTAGTACTTTTAGGTATAAACTTCTTATACTCTGTACCAATAAAATAATTTCCCTTGGAGATATATTAGGAGACCTGTCTTATGGCTTGATTTTCCTCTGGGGGAAAAAAAAACTGTGATGTCGAGGACTCTGGTCCACTTCTGTAGAAACCTATTTTACAGGGCTACCTGGGCAAAAGAAAAGAAAAAAACTCGGCAATTAGCTTGATTTTCTCTGCATGGAAGCTCTCCGTATGAGTGTGTAGGTAACAGAGCTAGCAGGACTCCGGGAACTAAAGCCAGCAATATCTCAGACAGTTTTCTGACCTCCAGGAAGGAGGTGGATAAAGGGAGTGAGCCTCAGACCTGGAGTTCTTCTTTCTGATATATTCATAATCCAGGGAGGGGGTGGTGGTGTTTGTCTACCTCTTCTGAGAATGCTCAAGTATACTCTGGTTAGTCGAGAGCCACTTTTGCCTAGCTTAGCATGTAAAACCCTTCTTCCTGCCTTAGGGTGCAAAGATCCTTCTATCCCGCTTCTATCCAACCATGCTTCTGTCCATAAATCACTAATAATCTGTATTTGTATAATCGTGGATTTCTCTGCCTCTTCTTCACTACCTTCTGCCTCTGTTGGCTGGTTCTCATACACCAGGTTTTCCCAAAGCAGTTACTAATGGTCATGGAGTTTCTATTTTGGGCAATGAAAATGTTTTAAAATTGCTTGTGATAATGATTGTAAAACTATGTGAACAAGCTAAAAATCATTACACATACACATTAAATGAGTGAATTGTATCATATGTGATTGATAATAAAGTTGTTTTCTCAAAATAAAATACAAGTTTTTAAGTAAATTGAAATATTAGTAAAAAATTAACTCATATGATTATTCCACACTACCATTCTGGAAGGCATTGTCTTAACGCATTCTTATTCTTGTACATTCATGCACGCACTTGAATTTTCATGGATCCCATGATTTTATTGGATCCTCTTCTCTTTTTTTAACCTTTATACATTCACCATTTACATGTTTATACATTCACCATTTACATGTTTATACATTCACCATTTACATGAGTTTTTTGCTTTATTTTGAGATAGAGTCTGTCTAAATTACTAATTGACATTGCTGGTGCTGAAATCTGTATCCTTCTGCCTCAGGTCCTCGGAGTGCTGGAAATATGTGCCTCATTCCTCCCTTTCCTCTTAAGAAAAACTCCACCTTCAAGGTAGAACACTCTTTGTCATACAAAAACTATTTAAACAATTATATTCCTTTATCAGGAAAATGGAAATAAAATATGTAAAGTACTGTGCCAGTTCATCTTAATCACCAACCTGACTGACTTAGAGATGCCTAGAAGATTAGTGAAAGGCACTTCCGGGTGTGTCTGGGTTGGTCCTGGACCACTTCCTCCCTGGCACTGTTGTGCTTCTGCTTCCCCACAGCTGTGCATATAATAAGCAGCTCTGCTCCACTACGCTCTTCTGTCATGATATTGCTGCTTTGGAGCCAACCAGTCACAGACTGAGTCCCCTAAAACTTTCAGCGGAAGTCAGCCATCTCTCTTGGGCATGGGGATATGCACCTGTAATTCTGGTGTGCTTGGAGACTAAGACAGTAGGGTGACAGGTTAGAGAACAGTCTAGAAAACTTAGTGACTTAGTGAGAACCTGATGCAAAATAAAACGTCCGAAAGTCAGGGTATGCAGCTCAGTATGAAATCCTTAGGATCAATCCCCTGCATCACCAAAAAAGGAAAAAACAAAGCTGCTAACACTGCCCTATAGAGTG
>NW_004955454.1:9761575-9769075 GCF_000276665.1 Chinchilla lanigera | reverse complement strand
CAGGTTCAATGTTTGCACTTGACCTCCTTGGGTCCTCTAATTATTGATCTTCCATGAGGGTCTCTGGTGCCAGCTTATTTATTCTGTCTTCTTCTGACCCTTCTGTTAAGACTGCTTCAAGTCTTACTGTCTGCTTTGGTTCTGTTATGATGCTAAAGGTAAACACTAAAGCGTTGCTTCACTGTCTTGAGTGTATGGGACTTCGAACGATACACAGCCAAGATTTATATTCTGGGTGTTCATCTCATTTTTATTGGGAACACAGTGCTTTTCTAAGAAAAGGTTGCCTTTGAAACAAGTGTGAACAAGACATGAACAGAAATCAGAAGGACGTACAGTCTGTGAAAGAACCTTTACCAAAAGTGTGGTGCAATGTGTCTGACGGCTTAGGAATACCTTTTGCTAAAGAATGTCCTTTATTGAATCTTTAATTCTTCAGTATAAACCAAAGATCCACATTACTGGAAAGTTCCTTAAATCAAAATTATTTCATTCACATATAAGTATAATTGATAGCATTGAACGATGCATTATATTATTCTAATTTATAATTTGATAGGTGCATAAATATGACTTTGCATGTAGTTTTGTAATTTTTGACGAGAAAACACTCCGGTGTGTGTGCTGTCCTTCAGGAGTCCATGCTGCTTGGCAGCAGAAAGCAAGCAGGGCTGTGGACCAGGGGCCAGGACAGAAGCACATCCTCAGTGGGGGAGAAAGAGACAAAGAAAGAGAAGGAACAGCCTGCTGCCTGGGTCTGGGGCTGGGGGAATTTCTTAAGGCCAGAGATGTGGGCGGGCCTTGTGTGTGCATGAAGTGATATGACAGAAAGATGTGGTGAATTTTTATGTTTCAAAAATATTTATTATAGTTAAAGACATGTTGCCATTTATACTCTTAAAAATACTTGCCAGCACTTGGAATACTCTTATCCCATTGTGAAGTTCTGGACATCACCTTTTTCTGTCTTTTTAGTTTCACAGTGGCTGCCGCCATGTCCTGAATTGATTTAAGACATTTATTTATCACAGTCATTTTGAGTTTGGGGAAGAGCCAGAAATCTCGTGGTGCCAGATCCAGTGAATGGGTGGATGAGGACACCAGGACATTTTCACAAGCCTGCCTTTCCTTTGGAAGGCAGAAAGCAGCAGTCATCTTATTTTTTTTAAATCACACTTCTTAAAGACACTCACTAAAGAGAACTTCTAGAACTGCTTCAGAAAATATCAAGAATGATTATTTGAAGAAAATTTGTGTATTTTGAGGGAGATTAATGGCAATATGTAATAAATTTTTAAAATTTAAATATTCATCATATATTTTTATCGTACCTCTATCCATGTTTAAACCAGAAGAGGAAAGGACTTGGATTTTCCATTTTAAACAACCAGGAGGTTTTCAGAAACATTGGAGCAAGGGTGTGTACAGGAGAATGGTTATTAATCCAAACAATGTTATGAGGTTATAATTAAAACACAATGAGACATCTAGAAGGACAAAATTCCTTAGAAATGAAAATAAAACTAAGATTTCTAGGAGCTTGCTTAAAAGCTGGGGGAGGTGTAGGGAATTGTTATTTAATGGTACAGGGTTTTGGTTTTGAAAGACGAAAATGTTCTGGAGATCTCTTGTACCGTAATATTTCACACCACTTTATGTTATGTAGATTTTGTAACAAATTAAGAATAAGGAGCTAACCATGGTAGAATACTCCCAGAATCCCAGTGTTCTGGGACAGTAAGACAGAAAGATGGCAAATTCAAGTCCAATCTGGGCAATTAATCAATTTAAGGAGATCTTGTTTCAAAATTTAAAAAATACAAAAGGGCTGGGGGATTTAGTTGAGTGAAGGCCCTAAGTTCAACCCTCAATATTTCTAAACCAACATAAAAGTAAATACACTTTAAGATCCAATATGGTGCCCGTAGCTCAACAGCAAAGAAAAAAATGCAAATTTAAGGTGATTAGAATATGTAGATGTAAATGCATTTTGTCTAAGCAACTGAAACACAAGTGTGCAAGTGTGTCTGTGTGAGCATGTTTCCTCCTCACTTCTTCTATGCCCATCCCTGCTTTCAGCCTCATGCCCTCCTTTCACACTGACAGTAAGAGCAGAGCTGTCCCACAGTATTCTTGAATTTTATGACTCCGATATGGGTGCAATGCTTGTTTCTCAAGAGCAGGCTCTTTAACCAGGATGAGATTTCCTCCACAGAAATAACCTGAGGATATAAATAGCCATGTGCATCTGCTTCTCCCCTTTTCTCTCTCTCCCTCTCTCCCTCCATCCTCCTTTCTTTCTCTACACAAGCAAATGGGCACAACAAACTATAAATAACTGACTCATACACTATTTTCACGCTCCTGAAGTATGAATACCAATTATCCATCAACACTGTGAAATCTCTCTCTTTGGATATTCAGCCAATAAACACCGAGCAGCCTGCCTGTGCTGATCCCTGCTGGCAAACCTGAGGGACAGATCCTTCCTCAACCAAGGATGGGGTCACAAATGAGAACCAGAGCAAGATAAGTGCTAGACAAGACTAAGCCAAGAGTGGAAAATTGAAGGAGTCCTAGGAAATAAGCACAGAGATCTGTGGAAGGAAGGTAGGATGGGAAGGATCAGAAAAATCTCAGGATGGGTAAATGGAGCAACAAACTGCAGTGGTCTGGACCAAGAGAAAATACTGTCATCCAAAACACAGACCTTGCGCTTGCCAGGCAGGCACTGTGCCGCTGAGCTAAATCCCCAGCCCCGAGACCTTAACTGTTGAAGAAACTGGCCATCTAGTGGGGAAATCCACCTTGAGAGAAGCAAATTCACACACAAGTTTCGACGCTGTCCAGGCAACGCATCTAACTACGCTCCAGAGAAGGCCGGGCCTCAGCCCCTGAGGATGAAGGAGGTGATGGTAAATAGGAGACCACAGGAGTGAAGGCCAGAATTTGGGGTAGAGAACTGGGTATTTCAAAGAGGCCTATCCCTGCATATGCACACAAGCCAGCCTGAAGAGCCAGTTGTTTGAAACCCTCTTCCTATCACAGCATCTCTTTACCTTACAAAAAGGAGGAAGAGCTTTGAAGAAAGGGGCAATGTACATACATTGATAAAGGACAGTTATTGCACTGGTCTCACAGCAGGCACCATGGGCAGCATCTTATCAGTATTAATACAAATGATCTCCCAGCAATTTGTGATGTGGTGTGTTATTATTTCCTACCGCAAAGATCTAGAAACTAAGCCTTATGTGTTCAGTCACAAAGGTAGTAGGGCGGATTGACAACTGGTGGTCAACGCGTAACAACACACAGCTGAACTGAACCAGCGTGGTGCTGGGTGTGGGAGGCCCACCTGAGGATTGTTGTCAGCAGCATAAGAGGCAGAATTGGAGAAGAAGAAGAAGAGAGGCTGTTGGAACCTGGCAGAAGCTGTTGGGAGCCTGTTGGAAGCTGCTGAGAAGCTGTAGGGAGCTGTTGGTTTTCCTGGAGGAGTTTTTCATGCTGGCTTCCCTGATGAACTCAAATGTTCTCATCAGAGGAGGAGTTCAGGACCTCATTGGCACTGAGAATGGCTTCAGTTCACTTTGGGGGAGCTCTGGTCCTCACTTTGAATATCATTTCCTGGCTCTGGAGGGGGAAATGGTGCACTGCTCAGTCTCCTGGAGAAGTTTGCTGCATTGGATTTCCTGATAGGAACTCAGCTGTCTTCACCACTGGAGGAGCTCGGGACCTCACTGTTGCTGAGGATGGTTGTGATACTTTTCAGAGGAGCTCTGGTTTTTACTTTGAGCATGACTTCCTGGCTTCAGTGCAGAGCCCTCAGCCTGCTAGCACAGATCCTTCGTCCTGCTGGCACAGACTTTCTAACTTCCACCACTGACCTTTGGGCCTTCCCAGTACAGATCTGTGAAATAGGCCTACATGAGACACTGTCACATGCTTTAGGCTTCCAGTTGGACTTGGGGGAGGCACTGTCACGGGCTCTAGGTCTTCAGCCAGACTCATGCAGGACATTGGTGTGGGATCCAGGTGCTCAGCTGGATTCTTTGGCCTTTAGTGTGTGGACAGATTTCCTGCACATCTTTGTATATGATTCTTTGTGGGACTACTTTAAGTAATCTCATAAAATATATGTCCTATATTATATTACTTCTCCTTGCGAAAACCTCAAACTACAACAGGTAGGAAGCAGCTTTCTCAGAAAGAATACGTAGGTCCATCTAATTCCCAGCCATGGGTTTATCCACTGTTTCTTTCAGAGTGTGTGTTATCTTGTGTCCTAACTTTGATTTTTCATAGCTCATGTTGTGAATTCCCCATCTGAATATCTTCTACCTGTGACGTAATTAACAACGCCAAGGAGGAACATAAGCCCTGGCTAAAAGCTGCAAGAGTTGGTACAGAAGAAAGCATTCGTATCCTGGGCATGGTCTCAGCCATACATCTGGGACAGTCTTCAAAGTTGGAGAGACGTTAACTGTTGTTTTTTTTGTTTTGTTTTGTTTTTTTTTTTGGTTTTTCTCTGGTACCGGGAACCGAACTCACGACCTTGCGCTTGCCAGGCAGGCACTGTGCCGCTGAGCTAAATCCCCAGCCCCGAGACCTTAACTGTTGAAGAAACTGGCCATCTAGTGGGGAAATCCACCTTGAGAGAAGCAAATTCACACACAAGTTTCGACGCTGTCCAGGCAACGCATCTAACTACGCTCCAGAGAGGGCCGGGCCTCAGCCCCTGAGGATGAAGGAGGTGATGGTAAATAGGAGACCACAGGAGTGAGGCACGAAAGCTGCCGAAAGAGATGGCGACAGTGACAGGACTGCTGCAGTGACAGAGACAACAGCGATGACAAAAAGTAGCACTGCACCTAAGAGTATCTGTTTTCTGCCTTCTTTTGAGGAAAAGGTCATTGAACCATCATAGATGCTTCACCTGCACGTTTACCATCAAGGACTTTTCTAGACACGACAGCTGGGCAGAGAGGCCCTCTTTTAATCCCAGCGGTTTCTGTCATCCCGCTATTTTCCTATCTAATTTTTGTTTGAAAAAATTCGGATTTCAAACCATAAAAAATATGACATCGGCATGAGAAGACAAACTGGCTTCGCTGGATGGGTGAGCCAGGGTCCAGGGTCTAGACCTACTGGAGCATTACTTCACAGGTGGCCCTGGAGGAGACCTGTAATCTCTGGGGTATGAGAGTTTATGGGCCCAAAGGATGAGTAAGGATTGACAAACTTTAAGATTCTTCTGGTTTCCAAGGTGGAACTCTAGAACCAATTTCTCTCTCTTCCAGCCATGGGGGGTGTGGCTTTGCCACATCATCCCCAACAGCATGTGCTGCCTGAACAGAGATGCCAAAGCAGTGAGGCTGACTAATCACAGACAGAAATATTCAACCTGTCAATAAACCTTTTTTCTTTACAAGCTGATTCTCTTATTAGTTATAGTACCACAGAGCAATCTGATACAGGTCAGAATCTATTTTCAAAACAATCCATTCCTTTTTTTTTTTTTTTTTTTTTTTTTTTTTGTCTTTTTGAGTCTGCTAGCAGTTCAGGCTCACCTTGAACTCACTTTGTAGCCCAGACTGGTCTCAAATTCACAACGATGCTCCTGTATCAGCCTCCCAAACATTTTTAAAAACTGCTTTACTTGATTGATGATCTTAATTTATGAAGAAAATGATATAAACTATCTACAGGATAGGACAAGGACTTGCATTTTTATTCATAGGTCCATTCCCATGTTCTTCTGAGTCTGATCAGGGTTGTTGAGAATAGTTAAAGTTTATCTTTTTTCACCTTCTGGCACACATCTCTAAGCTGCCCATGTCCTTTTCCCTTTGATGCCTTTCAGCTTCGTTTCTTCTCCTTAAATTGGGTGGGTTGGAGTGACGGTGTCTTCTCTCACTTCACGATTAAACCAAGGAGTTCAGTTCAAGCTATGTACGCCTGCTTCTCCTCACCAACATTTCCTTCTGCCAACCAGCAGCTTCTGTTCTGTGGTCACGGAGACAATCCCCACTCTACCCTGAGCTCCCTTCTTGTCTCTACAGTTCTTTTTTTCTGCAGACTAGCAAGAACAAACACTTAAAAACAAGCAGACATGTGCTATTTAATCTTGCTTAAACTAGGTGAAGACTTCCCAAGGGACATGGAATTGAAGTAAAACTTCTCTGTGTGGCCTTAAAGCTCACCCAGCAGGGTCAGGTCTCTTTCTCTGGTGCTGACCACCTCAGGCTCTCCACCTGGGCCCTTCTCTCTGTTTCCTGAGCTCTCCCCCTACTCCTCAAGTGCTTGACTTTGTTCTGTCCACTACATCTCAGTCTATGAATTAACTCCTCAAAGGAGGCTTCTTTGGCAAATTTAACACCTATTTTCTTTTTGCTTGACCTTTAACAGTTCTCTCTATACCATTCATGACTGCCCTGTGTTCTATTTCTCCATTTATTTCCTTTTCCCAAGTCAGCAAATGTACACACTTGCACGTAAGTTTCATGGAAATAGGAACCTGTCTGAGTTTTTCACTCCCTCAGTCTGATAGAAGATGGGCAATACATATATTTTTAGAATAAATATAAACAAGTGAAACCACAGAGAATAAGTTTGTGACTTGCCACTCAATCTGACCTATCTGTATCACAGTACTTTACTAACTCTGTATAAACACTGCTTTAAAAAAAAGAAATCTTTTTCTTCCTATTCTTTCTAGTTTCCACATAAATAGTCACACACTGAGCATCAACAGAAAACCCTGCTTTCCTAAAATTATATATAAAACCTAACTCAGTGTACCTTAAGTGCAAGATTCATCCGGATGAGTCCTTGCTCTGTAGGAAATTAGTACGTGCATCTTGAAAATGAATAACAAGTAGTGGGTTTTCTTTCCATTTCACTCTTCATTTCAAGTTTTGAAATAAAAGTAAGAAAAATAAATGACTCAGGGAGGAACTACAGATTGCAAAACAAGCTGCTAATTGAAAAATAAATGAAACTCACCTTCTTGTATCTCAGCATCAACATGAATAAAAATAAATACAAAAGCAGAAAATGCCAAAACAAAATCAATATAATAATTTCTCAATGCAATGACTAATTTGCCACAAACATAAAAAATTTTCAAGTTATATAACGACTACTGGGGCCTTTGTATATAACAATATGCTTCTGCAAGCATGGCAGGCATGCTGCGACACTATTTTAAAATAAGATAAAGCTTTCCTCAAACTGAAAGTAATAGTCCCCTTCTTGTGTACTACCTATGATTTATGTGCCCAGAGAACCTGTCTGCTGTGGTTATTGCAGAGTTATGTTGCCAGGCCTGTGGATGCCAAAAGCATTCAGATCAGCTTCATAGTACTTGCATCCCGAAAACAGTAATAAGAAAAAACGTTACCGGAGATTGCAGAGATCTTGTGCCAACTCCACAACCCAGAACAGTAAGGATGATTGTGTAGCCAAATGCCGCTGTGTATGTCCCTTCCCTCCTCCCTCCCT
>NW_004955454.1:9745705-9761438 GCF_000276665.1 Chinchilla lanigera | reverse complement strand
CCCCTCCCTCCCTCCCTCCCTCCCTTCCTTCCTCTTTCTCTCTACCCCCACTCTGTCTCTGGCTCTGGCTCTGGCTCTGGCTCTGGCTCTGTCTCCCTTTCATTTCCCCTCCCTTCCTCCCTTCTTTTCACTCTCTCTTTGGAAATGCTAAGCAGAGGGCTTTCCCACTGAGCTACACCCCCAGTGCCCCGGCTCTGCAGTTTGTGGTGATGAGCACTGGAACCTTGGGAAACTTCACGAAATAGCTTTAGATCATATTGTCAGCATTCGTTAGCATACAAAGCTAAAATCAGCATTCTTAATACGAAAGTACAATACTTTTCAAAAATCCCTTCCTCTAACACCTGCAAGCTGTCGTAAATTAAGACAAATGAAAATATCTCTGAATACTGTTGAAAAATTTCTGCAACTGAGGTGACCATGACTTTTACAATTCTGAAGGTTCAGGCTGGTTGAAGAATATTCAACCAATACAGTTGGTTGAAGAATATTCTTTAATTACTTTTCCACTAAATGTTTTTAGCACAGGTCTCGGCCACCTGAAAATAAGTTTTGGAACAGGCAAGGTACAAATCAACCAAATTTTGTGAATAAAAGGCCATTACGGACTGTTCTGACTACAACTGGTTTCCCAAGGAAGTCTGTTCGGGGCTGTTATTCCCAGCAACAAGTCCATGGAGCAAGGCTGCACTCATAGACATTAAGTTTCCTTTTTCTAGTTTCACTTTGCATTTCACAGATTAAAGTCCCCAAGAAGTCCTACCCTCAAGAGTTATTCGTCTAATTTTGTTTTACCTCCATTTCTGAAAACCAAATTGACCACAAAAATTGTTTTATGCTGTAATATACATTAATGTACATGGAAATATCATTTACAGAATACATTCTGGGAAACTTTCAGCAATAAAATATATTATTATGGAAGCATTTTCTCAAACACCTTACATTATTTTAAGTAGATGCATCAAATTTTACAGCCCAAAGTACTAAAAATGATCTAGTTCAAAGCTTTCATTGTACAGTTTATGAAAGGACCTACAAGGTCATAGAGCTAGTAAATTGCTGATCCAACACAAAAGGGCTGTGTTCTTTTAATTCACAACCCAGGGCCCTCTCTTACAATGACAAAAGAAAAAACGAATTGATCCCTCATGGAAATGGTTGATAGAGCAAGGAATTTGGAATCTAAGGATGTGAGAAATGGTTGATAGAGCAAGGAATTTGGAATATAAAGATGTGAAGATCTTTTCACTCCTTATTAACTATATATATTTGAGACCACTGATTCTTCTGGAAAATAGGCATTTTAATCATGTTTTATATCCTACTTCACTAAATTATTGGAGAAGCCCATAGAGCTGGTGACATAAAAATCATTCCACCTGAGTGCTTTAGAGCAAGTATTAGTACTCATTTCTTGAAATTGTTGAGGCTGTTTTGTGAAACGCACTCAAAGATACAGTCAATGTTGAAAGTTTAAGAATTTGTTACAGTAAAAGATACAATGCTACTAATCCCCCTCAAAATACTTCCCCTTGCTTCAGAAGTGCTTATCCCGTTGTTTCTGCCACTTTGTGAAGCAGTTCTGGAAATCCTTTCTCATGTCCTCAGAGGAGCTGTCAGGAGGCTTGTATAACCTAAATCTATTCAAAATGTGTACCTGTTATGGTCATGTGACCTTGAGAAGAATCAGAAGTCACATGGTGCCACAGCTAGTGAATAAAGCAGGGGCCTCACTGTATTTTCCGAGCCTCCCATTCCACTGCGAGCACCTCACACCAGCATTTGCTATGCTTTTTATTACATCACATAAATACACTCACAAAAGAAAACTTCCAGAGCTTCTTCAGAAAGAGGCAAGAATCACGGGGAAAATGTGTTTAAAGCGAGAGAGAGATTTGGAAGGGCAAAACTTGAGATGTGCTGCTCACTGTGAGGAGTTTTTTCCAATTTTAACATTCACCATATATTTTGATCATGTCGCATACTTAATGGGCCTCCATATGTAAATGACGATTTGTGATCATTTGTACTGCTGGTCTATACTTTTCTCTTCTGGAGGCTAATGTAGCTGTGGCTTGTGCTGCTAGATAACAGCCCCTGTCAAAAGACAGGTGGATGTTTGGAAAATTTGGTGATTACATTCATTCACGTGGATGAACAGCGCATTGCTCTGGAATAAGAAGCATACAAGCTTAAAATACTGAATAAGCTTAATGAATTCAAACAGGAAAGAGTCCAACAGTCTCACTACCGGAAGTTGGGCTTTATGGTGACATGATTTTCTTTAGAATGGTAATATAAAAAAATAAAGATTCTTCTTAGTTTAAATAAAACCACAAAACCTACTTAGGTAGCCAGAGTCATTCTGGAAGTACGGTTTAGCTGAAATGAACTGGTATATAGGTTATCAAATGAGGTCAGAATTATAATTGTTGGTTGCACTTACAGTTTGACTAATATTTTCTTTTCGAGCTCTGTGTGTCTCATTTAATTCTAAAATCTAACATGATTTGATCTATGCTGAGTAATTGGAAATAGTACTCTGGTCTCTAACATGTACTTTTTTTTTCCTACACTTGTATAAGTTGATCGAATTACTTTTAATTCTTTTGTACGTGATTTATGAGAGCCAAGACTCATGAAGTTAAGGCAGGGAATTTCATTTTAGCTGGAAGACAGCCAGACTCTTTATATCAGAAGTCAGCTAGGAGTTGACTCTTATGCAACTCGTACAGCCCCTGCTATGCAGATCCCCTGTACCTTTAAATCAACTTTGCATGGAGCTGGCATCACGCCCAATTACAGCTGCCAAGTGTTCAAGGTGGGAGAAAGGCGTCTCTAGCATTTAAAAATAAGCTGTTTGCCTGTCTCACTAGTGCAAAATCTAGGGCAGCAGAATGTTCTCCAGAGACATGGGAGTTGGAACTACTACGTCAGTTAAAACGTTCCCTGACCCACACTTGGATAGTGATGGATGGAATAGAGGAAAAGAAAAAAAAAGGGATCATCTAAGTCTAATTTGGATTCCAAGGGAATGAATGCCTATTTCTCTAATGAAATCAGTATTTTGCTATTGCTTTTGAAGGTGTAAGGCAGAAGCGATCATGCAATACAACTGCAGGTTTTCTGAGAAGAAAGTCACTGCTCAGATCAGACAAGGTCACGAGATGCTAGGTTTTGAATGAATAAAAGCAGAGCAATGACAGAAAGGCGTTTGTGAAAGAAGGCAGCGCACTCCCGTGCACATCTCTGCTTGCAACGTGACCCACTGGCTGTACACGGTGTCGAGCCTATTTGTTGGTACCAACAGCTGCCTGGTGGTGGCCTGGAAGAGCCCCTTATTCACCACACGGGCACTGGGAGCTTTTGCAAGGCAGGGAAATGCAGAGGTATTACTGCAGTACTCAGGGCACTGAAGCCCTTTAATGATGTTACCCACATAAAAATTTACAGGTTTCAACCCATTTCTCCTCTGTAATCACCCCAGTGTTGGTCTAAGCATGCTCTTAAGTCAGTGTGAGTAATGGCAATTTGATTAAGGTAAATAATAAAAGTGAGAGATGGTCTTCTCCTACAAGGATTCAGTGTAGAAAAAAAACAAATAAATGTATCAGCGGAAGCATTTGGTATGTGGCTGAGAAAGGGAGATGGGGAAGGAATAACTGCTTTGGGATTTTTCTTTTGGTGCTAAATCTACTCTGCATGCCTACACCCTGCATGCCACATGTAACAGATCGTTTCAAAAATCAAATGAATTACAATAAATTTGCTTTTGACAGCTTTCCTAATTTTTCTACAACTCCCAGTTTCTTTGTATTAGTTCTTCTCCCAGAGTCCTTCCAGACTCATAACCAGTTCAAAGAAGGAAATTTAAAAAGGGAGCTAGGCTTGTTCCAAGAATTAGTTCCCCATTTCCTTAAATAGAATGATAATCAGAACAGAGGTTTAGAGACAGCACACTCACAAGCCACCAGCCTATTAGATATCTCCATGTGGATGTGTTTTCACCAGATTCACCTCTCAGAAACCCTCCAATTCATTTTGCCAGGTTTCAATTCATATCCTAAAGCTCAGAAGTGTTCTCTACCTCTCCTGTTCTGCCAGGTTATCTCTAGACCCCGTTACATGGGATTCAAGTTCTCTAGCTTTACATGCAGCCTGGTCTTTACACATTTGTATTAATACTGCCCTTTGTCTGAAATAATTGCGTAGAAATCAGTTCCATGGAAAGGTTCACCATCTCTAGTTATATTCTGAATGTCACTGCCTTCAAGTATGGGAGGATATTAGAACATGACACATACAAATAATTGTGATTTAGTTGGAGGAAACAAAATCTCTCTCGGTTCTTTAGGAGGTTCTTCTTTCACTGCGGAAGTCACCCTCATTCTTCTAGATCTGGATCCAGTGTTAATTACATCATCAAGCTACTTCCTGGCCCTGCAAACTTGATTAGCAACAAAGATATCTGACCCTTGGAGTAGGAAGATAGCTTTTCTTCAGAGTAACGTGGTACACTTATGTCCTTTCAGTTGAGAAGTCACATCCCATTCATTTTATATCCTTTTTGTTCCTAGCACGCAATCTGAAGGGATTTTTTTTTTCTTTTAGATATTGAGGAAATTTGGTGATTAAAAACTTATGCAGTGCCAGCCACTATGCCAATTTACTAAGGGAAAACATCATTAGTTATGTTTTTTGGGGTACCTTTATTTATTTATTTATTTATTTATTTATTTTAGGGGATACCAGGAACTGAACTTGGGACCCTGTGCTTGCCAGGCAAGCTCGTATTTCACTGGCTGGGCTATATCCCTGACCCTATATGTGTACATTTTAAATCACAAGAAATAAAAATGTTTCTTTAAGGTTAAAACTCTAACCTTGAGACAAATATAGCATGACCAAGGGAAAGAAAATACTGTTGATATTGCATAAAGTAATATAAGATGTTTTCTCAAACATCATGTCCTGCTAGAGTAAACTTTAAACAGATTCAGTGAAGTGCATGAGCAATGACTTTGTATACAAAGTGGAAAGCAGGAAATATTATTTGCTCTTTTCTGCCAAAAATCTTTTGTTCCCATACAAACTGGTATACAAAATAAAATGTATATTGAGTAATCACCATTGTATTTCTTTACAGAGAAAACTGAGAATTCTCACTAGGCAGGGACAAAACATGCTTGAAGTCATAGATAAAGGGTCAATTTTGGGGGTGCTATAGGATGCAGATGGGGCAAAGACCAGGAGCAGAAGAGGCCCTGTCTCTCTGCCTGCACCTGTCTTCCCTACGTGCACCTGTCTATGGACAGATGTATTCACAGTTCCTGGAGATGGTGGTGAGGGTGCTGTAAAAAGAGCTTACTTTGATAATCATTATCTTAAACTACTGAGGTCAATGTTAATATGGTCATCTTTTAAAAATATTTCTATTAAAGTCAACCTAGTGCCTAACTTGGCTTAATAAAACTTTTCACTGCTTTTATGTAGTGTTCAAGGATAATGACTACCCTTCCATTCTCACTACAAATGAAAGGCATTGCAGAGAAACAGGTGAACTCAAACCATCTGCCACTGTCATGGCTTACACGGATTGAGGAAAGGCTGAATATTATGTGTACTGAACATGTTTCCACTAAATGAAGTCCTTAGAACTTAAAGGCTACATATGATCATAAGCTAGCACAAACAGAGAACAAAAAATTGATGGAAATTCCTCATGTGAAAAACTTGTGCACCACATGTATACAATTTGGAGGCCAAAACAGAAAATAAATATGGACAACATTAGAAGCTCCTATCTATAAAATTAAACTTTATAAAACAACAAATGAAATGGAACAAATGTCTGTGGTGCATAGTGACATACACCACAATGCAGATAGATCTAGATAGGCTCCCTGGAGACAGACAGGCTATATTTTGGTAGAAGTATAGGAATTATTGTTAAAGGTACAGAAGCCAAAGCCAATGAGGCATTCTCCAGGACCTTCCCAATCCATTTTATTAACTTTGTTTACTTTGGCAAGTAATTTAACCTTTCCATAGATATGCCTATTCATCAGTGAAATAAAAGTCAGAAATGATCTAGCTTTAAAGAGTTCTTATGAAGATTTTTATTTTCTTAAGTGCTTGGAGCAATGCCTGGCCAAAAGTTAGTGAGGAAATGTTAGCTACAATTATTATTATTATTGGCATTTTTTATCGTATCGCCCTCCACATAATAAATAGAGCACCAAAACACTTGCTGGCATTTTTTATCAAAATAAAAAATAAGGCTGAATATTATGTGTACTGAACATGTTTAGTAAACCTTGTAGGTGAATTCATGATAGGACACAAATTTACATAAATTCTAATGTATCTGTTTGCATGGATATAGTCATAAAATAATTATTTATTACCCATTTAGTATTAGCTAGCTATACATAGAATTGCACATAGAAAACACACTTAAATAGTAAAGAAAACAATTTTATAATTTATTAAATCTTGTTTCTCATAAAATAACTGCCACTGGAATAAAAATGAAAAGTCATTTCAGAGGCTATCTATGTTTTTGTGAAAATGAGTGGAGTAAATAATAGATTATTTTCAACAGGAACAATAATAGTACCCAAATATTTAAAATACTGCCTATAATTATTTATGCAAAATTAAATGGGTCTAAATCTACAAATTGACAACCATTTTATCAAATGAGAACTATAACAATATATATTTTTACAGGGACAAGAAAGTGAAGCACTAAAAAATAATTTTACAGTGATCCAGACTCAAAACTCTGGGGGTTGGGGATATAGCTCAGTAGCACAGCACCTGCCTGGAGAGTGCAAGGTCCTGAGTTCAATCCCTGGTACCAATAAAAGAGGAGGAGTAACAAACTCAAAACTCCAAGTTATTTTCTTTCTCTCTTTTCCCAATAAAGATGAGAAAAATAGAGGCCACTGGAGACTGGAGTCATGAGGAATAGAAATCAGATACTGAAAACACGAACACTGCATGATGAAACCACTGCAAGGGGCTTCAGTAGGAAAACACACAAAGACGCCGCTGAGCAAGTGGGAGGGAGGAGTAAGAGGACCGGGCTCAAAAGGGGAAATAATGGCAAATTCCAATACATCGACCCACTTTCATTTCCTGGTAAACAAAATGGAATGAAAAAGAAAAGTGAGCTGCAATAATTAACATTTCTGTTTTGAAACTATTTTACTGCTATTTTTTTCCTCTATAAAATGACAAAAAAAAGATGATAGGAGATCACAGGACAAAGTTAGAAAAAAAGACAGGCAAAGAATAAGCATAACATCAAGAGAAGAGACATCAAATCATGCATAAACAGAAATTTATAGTATAATTGATTGTTTTAAATAGCTTTGAATTTGCGAAAGCCAGTTTGGGGCCTAACTGCACTATTTTCATTAAAATTCTATCATCTGAAAAGGAATCCATCTGGTGAGTTTAGGGAGTTGCCGCTACACAAGACCCATGACATAATGTGAATGAATTTAAGGGACTACAAGTCAAGTGTCTGCTAATTTAGATTTCACATTTCCACAGAGATCGTTGCCGAGCACCCAGGGTAAGACCCTCCTGAGCTATCACTGATAACTTCAATAATTCATTTTCTGAATTCATTCACTTTGTTCAGGTGACTTAGCATGAAAATCTGAGCAAGGAATACTAGAGGCAGAGTGAGCTGATTAAACAACAAGATGTGTATTCGCAAATATGCTCAGACCTATATTGGTTCCAACTTCGTCACCATTGTCATCATCGTCATCATTTTTGAGTGCCTCACTGGGGAGCTAGAGTTATCACATTCCACCATAAAACTCATCTTTATGCCAAATTCATGGGCAGCCTGTCACCATTTACTTAATGGGATTCCATTGCTCCTACAGGTTTAAAAAATGTGCAGTGCAAATATTGCTGATGATGGGAAAACTGTGCCATCCTAATGCAGTAGGGACAATTGTCAATGCCAGCGTGTGGCCCGGCTTTTCGTGTCACAAAACCCAGACGATAGGCATTGAATCAGTGTTTCTTGTTTTAACTGAATAAATCTCAGAGATTCCGTGTCCTAGTTTGCTCCTTTGCCATTAATAATTTTAACTCACCTCAATAACTATTATACAAGTAAACTCTGATTTATATAACATGCTAGGACTAAGGTGTCAGGAAAATATTCTATGTGCATATATGCTATCAGTAATAGAAATGTAAAATACCCTAAACATCAAAGCTATACTGAGGACACTGCCATGTGTCAATATAGTTAACTCCTCTTCGAGTTCACTAAGATAATTTTAGAAACTTCAGGGAACCAAGGATATCATTAATAAATACTAATTTTCACTCAGCTGGATTAATATCAAAATATTGGCTCAAAAGATAAAACAGAGCTGGAAATAGGGGTGCACACCCATAATCCCAGCAATCGGGAGGCTGAGGCAGGAGAATCACCATGATCCTGGGCTACATAGTGAGTTCAAGGCCAGCCTGCACTGCAGTGAGATCCTGTCTCATAACACCTAAAGGGGAGACAAGGAGAGAGGGAGAGAAAGAGGGAGAGAACCAGAAAGGTATTAAAACTGAGGAAAAAAAAAAGTTTGCTTTGTTTCAAAAACTATGCCTGAAAGAATCAAAGAACAGCACAAACTTTTTCCAACTGGTTGAAAAGAAAGAAGGAGTAAAGCACCCATCACTAAGAAACAATTAGAGTTGTCCAGAGAAATAGAATCAATAAGCTGCCTGTGCATGTATCTCTTCATCTGTGTATCTTTCCATCCATCCATCCCTCCATCCCTCTATCCAACCACCCATCCCTATGCCTACATTCCTGTCTCCCTACATATCCTGTCCTTAAAGAGAGAGAGACTGACCCTGATTTTAAGGAGTTGGGTTATGCGACTGCAGCCACTGACAGCTCTAAAATCTGCAGGACTGGCTGCAAAGCTGGAGACCCAGGGAAGAGCCCATGCTGCGTGCTGGGGCCAGAGTTAGAGCACTGCCAGAACTCCTTCTCAGCTGGGAGAGATCGGTCTTTCCACTGGGACTGTCACCTGATTGGGTAAGGCTCTCCACTGTATGGAGAATAAACTGCTTTACTCAAAGTTCACTGATGTAGGTGCTAATCTCATACACACAACACAGAAACATCCAGAATAATGTTTAACCAAGGACCTAGGTTCCTGGTGTACCCAAACTGATACACAGGGCCTAGTCTGGGTGAGGTACTGTGACAAGATGAGGTATAGACTGCATTTAATTTGCATTCAGCCAAAAATTAACTCTGAGGACTTAACAGATCCCACCCCCCTGCCGCTCTGGTACCAGAAATCAAACTCATGACCTTGCATTTGCCAGGCAGGTGCTGTGCCACAAAGCTAAATCCCCAGCCCAGACTTAGCAGATTTGATTGGACTCTGAAACATGTCTGAAAAAGTCAGAAATTAGTAGGGAGCCAAAGAAAAATGTTTTCTATCTTGAAAAGTTTAAAAAGGTCTGTTTTGTCATATGGGTGATGGAAAACAAAGAAAAAGATGGAGTCTCTGTTAGGTCCTAGTTTTAAATGCTTCTAGAATTCAGTGAAATAGAGTGCGATCTATCCACAGCATTCTGACATGCTTTTAGTCTTAAATAGGTCTCCAAAGGTATGATATAAAGATCGATGGCCTTCAGGAAAAGTGGCCCCAACCTGTAACCACTGGACTGAAATTCCACCTCGGTAGCACAACCAAGGATAGAGGTGATACCCATGAGGTCAGGAAAATTCCCTACATGGCAAGGAAGTGAGATGAACGATCCCTAAAATTTTTGGAAAACAAGCTAAACATGAGAAGAGACATTCAGTTGCTTTGAAATAACTATATAAATAATATAAATTCTTACCAGTTATGACTCAAAAATGATAATGCGACAGTGAAACAGCAAAACAAAAATGAACACTAAAAGCCCAAGGCATGAACCAAAACAAAATCAGCTCTGCCAAGAGGAGAACAGGACGGTGTGCCAATAGGAACTTCCAAGCCTGATCTCCAGGCTCCTCTTTATGTACTCTTGGCAGCGTGCTGCGGTGAGGTGCTCAGGCGCTTGTGCTGCATGCAGGCATCTTCAATGTTTTGGGGTCCTGGGACAGAAAGCAAGGAAGTAGTAAGAGCTAAGGATGAAAGAGCTTCCTAATCTGAGCCTGAGTCAACTGTTTATCCATTTATACTTTACACACTCCCCCACTATTTTATTCCACTAACTAATCTTCTTAGGTTTCACCTATTAAAGCACAGTGGGTACTGTCACAAAGCCAAGGAAACAGCAGATGCTTGGAGTTCCTTCTTCTTCCAGACCTGGCAGCACTGACCCAGGGATTCCAAAGCCCCGGATGCGCCCTGCTTCCGCATGGATGCTCTGCGGTCTTCGCCACTGCACACAGCCCCAGGAGCCCAGCATTGGAGCCACGTTCTTAGCTTTTCAGAGCCCCAGAACAAGTCCACTCTTTTCTGATCGTTGAGTCCATCCCCTGTCTCTGCAGTCACCCGTGCCAGCCAGACCTTGCACCTCGTGTTGGATTCTGAATGTCACACTGACTGCAGCCTGATAGCCTGAGCCCCAGCCAGGGCCAGCGAGCAGAGGGAAAGCTGTAGAATTTCTTCTTAGCTGTCACCTGCATTGCCTTTTCATATCATTCTGACTTTCTTAAAGTCAATTGTAATTTTGTATTAATAAGCCAGTAGAAATGATGCCCTTTTTCCTAAAGTTGATGTAACATCAAGCTATGCACTGCTTCTGCCCATCAGTGTCCTCCTCCATTGGAAAGAGTCGGCAGGAGCTGCAGATGTGCTGTGAGGTAAATGTGCGCTATGAGGTCCCGTAAGCAAATGGCAGGTAGATGACCAGCAGATATGTTCTGTCAGTTGTCGTCTGATTTTAAGTGTAGGCATATTACAGGCCAACAATTTACAACAAAAGTTCTCATTCCAGAAAATCAAACTGAAATAGTACCGTTAGCTAGGATCTAGGTAATTCTGCTTCCAACCTTACATTTATTCAGACACACACACACACACACAAACACACACACACACACACATTTTAACAACAACAGAAAGAAAATGCGGCAAATTTTATTTCAGGGAAAATGTAGATCAGGATTCAAGGGCAAATATGTTTGAGGAGTGACAACAGGAATCCTTATTGTTACAGGTTAGAAAATATACACGATTCTATTCCCATAACTAGAAGTTTTCCATCCACAGCGGACTACAATACCCCCACTCAAAGTCACGGTTCAGAGTTGAAGGCCTGTCTTTCGTGATTTTTCCTTAGACCCTAGTTAATAATTGTTCTCTGAAACTGGCCCCTCACCCCTCAGTTTTGTGAAACTGCGAATATCCTCCAATTGTTTTTTGGCAAGAGGTTTGCAAGTAGCTAATCCAAAAGCGTTATTCTGTTCTTGCTGCTGCCAGGCTGCTGCCCCGTAACCACCCCCAGCAGGGGCCCCCGCGTTCCCGCATCATAACGGTGCTGTATCACGTGCAGCTGTCTCCAGTGTTCTCAATGTTATACTTCTTAGACCTAAGATCCTCAAGATGCCACCAGAATGCCCAGCACCTTTGAAGGCTTTATTGATAAAGTAGTTTATTAAAATATACAACTGTGGGGAACATAGACTATTTAGGGGTTCAAGTATAAAAACAGGCATTTATAGGCAATTTTCTGTCCATATCTGAAATTGTCAGTTTTTCACAATTCATAGATGCTCTAGGAATGTAATCCTCACAAGTTTTGGGGGCCCACTATATGCTCCTGTACATGGTGGACTTTTACTGAGAGAAATAGTTCTATTTTTATTGATCATGATGCTGGTAGATCTTAAATACAATATGAATGTTAGTAGTATTGATGCGTACTGCTGATGTCCAGCGGGCAACTCCGAATACAAGTTTCCTTTAAAGAAGAAACAGCTCTGAAGGGGAAGAAAAAGGAGGCCAGCTGTGTTCATGAAGTCTGCAGGGGACAGGACCCACATAGCCCTGTCTAGCTAAGCTGAAGCTAAAATTACAGTAGGGCAATTTCTACTTCATTCTTTTCTTGCCCAACCTAGCAGCTCACCGTCATTTCTGGAAAAGGACAGCCTTGCTAAATAGAAAAACATTCTCACATTTTACTCCTTTTTACTTGCATAAAGGTATACTTTTATTAAGTTTTTCTTACTGTAAATATAATTTTTCTCTTAAAAGGATCCAAGCCACATCCAGAGCAGGATCTCTCCGTGTTTCCCTAATCAGTGGGAGACTTTTGTCATTGGCTTCTTCTAGAATTCTTTTCTTATTGTGACTCTACCACTTGCACTCATGTATTGACATATGTGAATATCTACTCAGTTATATGTCATTATGTACTTGTGCATGGCTTAAAATGACTTGTGCTGCCATCTGACCCCTAACACTTCTAGCTGTAAGAGGCACTGGATAGCAATATAATTATTTTTTCAAGGATAATATAACATATACTAAAAGAAATAGATGATTTTAAAAATCATATTTCTATTTAGTTGGTATAAAAGTATGATAGAAAATCTACATTACAGTAAGTAAGCCTAAGTATTATGATGCATTTGACCTAAAATATGCAGTATAGTCTGTTCAGTTTAACCATGCCCACCTCCTTATTCAGTAATGATTGTAACATCAGATTCCTTGATGCAGTTGTACGTCCTTGTGCATTTAAAAGCATCTCACATTAAATTAATAATTTATATTTCATAAATATGTGTTGTTAGATGAAATCCATACAGATTACAACTCAACAAAGCATACATCATAGAATCACCATTAAAATATTACAAGTATGTAAATAGAGACAATACCACGTATTCTTTTTGAAGTATCAAATATGCAACTTAAGAGTTCAATTTGACAGGGATTATTTGTATAATAAGTTTCTATTCTAAGAAATTAATAGCTGTGAGACTTAAGTTTCCAGTTGAGCTCACTGACATGAGTTCAGTTCGGTGCACCCAGTTTAGTTCTACAAGGCACAGTAGGAAGAATGCTGATCTCAATTTTAAGCAGATTCTAGTTAAACTGTTGGCACTACATGGGTGAAATACTTTTGGTAATTTACTAACTTCGTGGGACAGGACTCAGTTTTCTAACAGGAAAAGCAAAGAGGTTGAACTGGAAATATTCAACTGCTTAACCTTAAGGCATTCCAGTCGAATTCAGTATTGCTCATAGGTCAACAGGATTCTTTGTGGGGCAGGAAAAGTTACAATTTGTTCTAATAACTAAGTGTAAATGATAGTTTATGTCCACACAAAAATGTGGGCCCAAATGTCTACAGAAGCATTGTTCATAACAGGCAAAAAGTAGAAACAGTCAAATATGTAAGTGCTGACTGAAAGAAGAAAATGCAGTATTGGCATACAGTAGAATATTATTTAGCTATAATAAAGAAATTAAAAGCTCACTCCTGCTAAAATATCGATGGACCTTGAAGACATTATACCAGGCAAAAATGCTGGTTACAGAGAAAAAGAAAAACTATTGTACAATGTCTTTCATATGAAATGCCAAAGAATATGCAAATCTATGGAGACTAAAAATTAGTGGTTGTTTAGGGCTCAGTAAGGGCCATAGAAAGTAACCCTTGTATACCCAGATCTCTGTGGAAAATAACTCAGGTATCTGATCTCTGGGATAGCAGAACCATAGGAAAGCTTGATTATTAAAATCTCAATCTAGATGCTGAGAACTAGGAGCTACAACTCTGTAGAATCCTGGTGCCCAATCATGTTTAATTTTAATAAATAGGATTTTTCTTCCTTTTCTCTCTTTGTCACTCTTCACTTGCATCCATCTCAGGGCAGGAGGGAGTCAGAGAGAGAGTATCTCAGTCACTTATTCAGGGGAGGTCATTTTCTCTTGAGCATAATTTCCCTACATCAGAAAAGTGCCTCTGGTGTGACATGATTTTCTAGTACAAAAATGTGTCCTACTAATTTTTAACAGTTGACAAAAAATAAAACGAGCAAAAAATTCAAAAGAAATAATTAGGTGGCTTTAATTTTATATTGCAAGGCGAACCATACTCTACATATTAACTATAAGATAAAAACATTCTATTGGATGTTTAAAAGCACATTTTCAACCACGAGTCAGTTTAGGCTTTAATTGAAGCTGTTTTGGCACTTGTGTGAATGCCATAGTCTCTGCTTTGGAGAAATATTTCTCTAGTTATCAGAATGCTTTTTCTATGATAAGGAATGATTTACCTGTAAATATGTGTGACACATATTCACCTGTGAATATATTCAACCTAAAGATTATTTTAACTAAGTTTTAGAGTAGTATGGTTCTCAGAATACAAGGAAAATATGAATCCAAAAAATCACACTGCAATTGTGGAATCACGTCGTTTTTAACTGTCCAGCTGGAGAAATTGATGTCCTGCCACTATCCCTTTGGTCAGGACAGATGTCAGTAGTCTTTCACTCTGTGATCAGATGTGGCCTCCATATTGGATGGAGTTTGCCTTTAGTTTGGTCCCACAGGGTACATAAAGCATTGACTTGAAGCCCATACAACAGGGCCTGGTCCCTCTTACAGTCTGCATTACCTGCCCCAGGGAGGGATTGGTTTCTGCTTCACCTACCTGGGGGAGGGTTGCTCATGTGTCTGAATCCCTGACTTTCTAACAGCAATGACTTAAATCTGTGACAACAGAAGCTTAGCCACTAACACTGAACAGAACAAATTTTCCTTCTGGAAGCAAGACTTTCAATATCACGCATCATGGTCCCTACATTATCTGCATAATCTTAAAACCATCTCCCTTTTCAATCAACCCCCGCAAATCCATCCAAGGAACAAGGCATAGTTGATCAGCGGAGTAAGTAGCTTGGCCCGGTTGTAGGGATGATCTGAATTTTATTTCTGTCTGCGTGTCTGTGGTGAGGTAAGTGTCTTCTAGAAAGTGTTTGCTTTCTGGGTGTCCCTTGGCATCCTTCCGCTCCCTGTCACTCCCTCTAACATAAAACGAAATCATGACACACCCACTCTCCTGCATGTGGCCAAACCAACCCCTATTGCTCAAAATTATTTGTATAAATTCAGCTTAATAAAATAAAAAAGCATACAGATAAATAACCTTAATCAATAATGTTCATATGTACAAAATGAGTTCATTTTACTCTAATAAGGAAAAACATACAATAGTTAGGACAGCCCTAAAGAAAGTATAGCTTATTTCAATAAAATGACTTTTTCCTGATTTTGGTGCTCTCCGTTCTTGTTCACAGAGCAGGTCTGTCTTCTGAAAAGTGCCGGGATGAGATAACTCACCCACTCTTTCACAAGTCTCAGATGCCAGGGAGGATGGCGAGGACTCTGTCATGTCCTGAGATAAGTTTCTCGCTGCTCTCATTTGGTTAGAGCCTTAGTGAGTGCTCCCTACCAGGGACTGAATTAACTTAGTCATCTTGTAACTGAAATTTTACATCCTTTGATCAAAATGCCAGCATTACCTCCACCTCCTAGCTGTTGGCAAGCAGCATTCTTCTCTCTGTTTATGTCGGTTCAACTTTCGGAGTCCACACAAAAGTGCAAGCATGCCGTAGTTTTATCTTAAAGAAATCTCTTTCTACCTTTAAAGAAATCTCAGGGAAAACAAAGAAAAAGACATTTTTTTTATTTATTTATTTATTTATTTATTTATTTTTTTGGTT
>NW_004955454.1:9653865-9745053 GCF_000276665.1 Chinchilla lanigera | reverse complement strand
GTTTTTCTCCGGTACCGGGAACCGAACTCACGACCTTGCGCTTGCCAGGCAGGCGCTTTTGCCGCTGAGCTAAATCCCCAGCCCCAAAATATTTCTTCCTTTTTTTTCTTTTTTTTGGTCTTTTTTTTTTTCCTCCGGTATCGGGAATCAAACTCATGAACTTGCGTTTGCCAGGCAGGCACTGTGCCGCTGAGCTAAATCCCCAGCCCCCGGAGCAAAATTCTTTTACGAAAAAATCCATCCAGCTGGAGAAAGGTAAATTTGGCACAGAGAAGAAACATATGTCAGTCAAAAGAAAACAGAAGAAAAATGACACTGAACATAAGATGGCATGTTTGGGCCCTAGAAGTGTTTTGCTGAGTACTTAAGAATCAAGACCACGAGCTTCCCCAAGCTCACGAACCTTACAGTAGACAAGCATCTGAGTAAGTGGCACTGACTTCCACAAAGGAGCAGGGAGGGGTTCCGGAGCCTTGGACACACATCTGTGGCAATGCTGTTCTGTTGTTTCAAATACCATGATGGTTTTGTAGCACCTATGGCAAAGCTGAGCAGTGATTTCCCCTTTGATTTTTAGTGAAGAGAGTAAGCTGACGGAAATAGTGGGAACTCACTGCTTCCCAGGGAGTTAACATTAGCGAGCTGTTAAAATCAAAAGAATACCACTAAGCACCTGGGAAGAGCTAGTCACATGAACTGATCTCCCATTAGAGATAAGTAAATAATGAAAAGCTACAGATCAGGTCTTGGCCAGATAGTTTGTACTTGTAAATGCTTTACTTTTCTCCTCTGCTCTTGCGTGTGCAGGAAAGGAATAGAGCACTGGGCCTCTCTATGAATACAAAGTTTCACTTCACCTGGGGTATCACGAGGATGCATGCACCGAGCCCAATATTAAACGTGTTTCACTGTGAACCGGGGATATAGCGGGCTCAACTAGCAGCATATCACTTTACCCATGATGACAGTCTAAGGTCATCACCCTAAGTTTAAACTGCTTTTAGCTAGCTAAAAATAGTTATTTCTCCAACTAGTACATACTAAAAATTCAGGAGGGGACCCAGTATACGTTGAAATACATTATACAAGGTTGTTGGTCTTAAAGGAAAATAAATCATGCCAAGGACTCTGGTTAAGGGTTTTCCCATTTATGGTGCATGTAGATTATGAACCTTGAATAAATAAAAATATAAAAGGTAACTAATATTAAAATTGTGTGACATATAAGTCTTTGTTGGTTGTTAATAGAACTACTTTTTTCACATTTTTGGAGTCATTAATGATGCTGGCAATTAAAGAGATGTCATTCAAGCATCTAGGTAGTGGAATGCTGAGATATATATAGATATAGATATGGATATAGATATAGATATATGCAGTTATGCATGTTATATATTATATACATGGAGTTTCAATTAACAAAACAATGTAGTTTTTAAAATTCTTTGAATTAAACAATAAGACATGTATGAAGGTATGGCCCACATGAATAAGGCAAATGTAGATTTTTTAAAGAAAGAGGAAACATTATCAGAGGAAATGTGATATCCTTCTTTCCAAGTCTTGCAAATGGCTTATATATCTATCTACAGATGAATGGGTAAGTGTGGTACTCAGACATAATGGGGTACTACTCTCCCATAAGGAAGAATAAATGAGTCATTTGTAGGGAAAGAGATGCACTTTGAGACCATAATATTAAGTGAAATAAATCAGACAAAATGTAAATAAAGAACAAAATAAAATTAATTGGAGAAAGGGAGATAGATTATTTGCATAAGGGATAGAGGCCAAAGGGTCAGCAGAGAAGGAGAGATTAAGATGAGTTATGTACGTGTACCAGCTCCTCACAAGGAAAGTAATCGTTATGTACTACAAACACGTACTAAAAGCTAAAAATTGAAAAAAGGGAAAAAGAATCATTTGAATTTAGAATAAAAAGATATGACATCAGACTCTGTCATGGGAGGAGATTACTGCTCTAGCTAGGATGTCTTGTCATGTAAAATTTCAAGGCAATAGCAGATTTTATCTGAACCACAAATTAAAGAAGAAAAGAAAGGGAACAGAAAAATATTTCAAGGTATGACTTTGGCTCCATATTTCTCTGTGAAAAGTTAACAGAGAGTTAAGAAAATATAACCTGATCACCGTTCTCCTTCCCAACAGCAGCATTTACAAATTGGCTTTAACTGAGGGCATTTATTAGATGTAACCGCCTAGAATAATTTCTAGTGGGAGAGCTGTTGGTGGATTTTACATTTGATACTTCATTCCTGATCATGATGTACACCAGCCATTTAGCTATTTGGCAAGTCTCTGAATGTGTCTTGCTAATTTAATTACTGTACTGTAAGACAATAGTATTCATTTAAATTTTACTATCTAGCCCTGTGGGATTCTCTCTGGTTGGATTTTCTTTTAAATTTAGCCAGTTAGTTAATAATTATTAGAGAAGTAATGATTAAATTAAGATAGATGTTAAATGGTTATCCTCATCCTTATAAGAATCATCTTCATCCTTATAAGATCACCTAACATTTCTAGTCTGACCCCCTACCCGTAAAATTTGATTCCAAGAGATGCTGTCAGTGCTTAGCTCTTTTCTTATTAAAGAAATATAAACAAATTCTAAGATTTGCATTTCTGTTTTATAAAGACAGAGCATTTCTGTCTTCAATCAAATGGGCATGCCTATAGAATAGGGAGGTATTTAGGGAGAGCAGCAGTTGTAGTCACCACATAAAAATCTCATCAGATGCTCAGTAGCGCTGAAAGTTTTCCTGTTTGCAGAGCTGTGATTCTTCTGAAGAATGAACTGCATCTTCCCACACTAGCCTGGTTTTCCTGACCCGAGTCAGTATTGTTTTCCTCGCTGTGGGTGAGCCAACCTCAGCAATAACAATGCTAACACTGGAGAGAGCTGTAAACTTTTCAAGCAATTTCCAGTGTCTCAAGTAATTTAATTCTCATTATATCCTGGTGAGATAGCAAAATAGATATCTTCTACATTTCCTTTGTATTTCTATACAATTCTAAGGGTATGATTTTCATGCTGTAGATCTAAAACTATCTGCCCCCCCACCACACCAGCTGTTTTTGTTGGACCCTTTCCATGGCTGTGCTCCAGCTCCGCCCTTCTGACTACCCTAGAACTCTGCCCTAGATAGCTGCACATGAAGGCTTCCACACCTTCTAGCTTCTGACATGTATTGACCAATGGCCAGCACCAACAGAGGACTGGGGAAAGAGAGAATAGAAAGAATACAGGATATTTGTCCTCTGGTTCTTCCCTCGGTCCCCTACACTTGCTACTACCTGGTCTGCCATCCCCTTTGTGATCCACATATAACCCTAGTCATTGCTATTTCATTAAGTTGGATCCACCTAACTAGTTAGCCACGTCAAAAACCCAGCAGTTTTCACTTGGTTTCTTCCCTGCCACCACAAAACAAGCCACACAAAGAGGCCTATGTATTCAACTCCATTAAAACACCCCAATTTTCCTAAGCCTATGGGCCTGGTTCTAGTGCAAGATACCATAAAGTATGGCCTAGAACACTGAGATGACCTCAGCCCATGTCAGCATATCTGATTACGTCACTCTGCCAGCCCAGGCCAGGCACCTCTGGGGAACGATCAATAAAAATAATGGTAACAGTAACAAAGGACAGATCATGCCACACACCTGTCCGAGCCCACTGGGCCGTGGTCTGTGTCTCTATCCTATTCTAAACACTCATCCCTTGCTTCCTAAGCTCTTGCCCCAGTAACCCCTAAATTTGTCAGCCACACCTAGATCTTTTCTGCTTCTGAATTGTGCTTCTCCTGTGCCAGGCCTCAGCCAGTTCCTGTGTGTGCACTTGTTGATTCTTTCCTTCTTTCAGCCTCAAGTGAGCTTCCTTCTGTCTCCAAATTTCCATCAGCGCCTTGAGTTAATTAATACAATTGCATGAAAAATATGTGCCTGGTATGATAACACTTCTCGTGATCTGATTCCTGTCTTCTCTCAACACTCTGCAAGGAAAGGGAATATTTGTGTTTGTACTGTTTGAGTTTTCATGGCACAAAATGTATTACACATCGAGTTGAATAAGACAAACAGGAACACTGTGAAGACATTTAAGACTAAAATAACATTTCTGGTGGAAATCTTTATCTGAGCTCTAATGAC
The DNA here is from genome assembly GCF_000276665.1 of Chinchilla lanigera. Lineage (NCBI taxonomy): Eukaryota > Metazoa > Chordata > Mammalia > Rodentia > Chinchillidae > Chinchilla > Chinchilla lanigera. The sequence continues at coordinate 9,740,879 of NW_004955454.1, read as the reverse complement.
TCGGTGAGGTCAATTCAGTTCCAGATAGCCTCAGAAAATAACAAGCCAAAGAGCAGTGCTAGGTGGTACATTTGCTTGAAACTAACTACCTTTCCCACTCCTTGTGTTTGGAAATGGTGTAAAGGAGTTCAGCGAGTACTCTTGGAGTTTTGGCCTCTCCAACAGCAATGCCACCTCTTCATAATTATGTGATTACACCCAGAGCACATGCTTTCTGTGCCTCAGTGGTATCCGCTATGAAACAAACTATCTCCTGATCAAAGTTTGTGACAAATCACTTAGGTATTGAATTTGACTGGAAGGCTCAGGATACAGCTCAGTGGCACAGTACCTGCCTGGCAAATACAAGGTCCTGAGTTCAATTCCTGGTACCCCCAAAAAATAAATAAATAAAAGAAATTGATAGAGGAGAAGATGTCCTCCTTCTCGTACCACAACAAAATACACAGGCTTCTGATCTACAATTTCTTGGGTACAGTGGGCCTTCAGATAATGACTAGCTTTTATTTTCATTCCTTAGACTACTGTTTATTTTTCTTTTCATTGGTAAACTATCAAGGTTTTCATCTCTGAAGTATTTGTTGTGGCACAGTTGTATGATGGAATACCAGGTCAACACACATAATTTCTAGTCTGAGACCATGAAGTATCCATGTGAAACTGGAGTAAGGGTATAATCTTTCTTGCTCTCAGTTTCACTGGCTCCCAAAATGCAAATGTGGCAATACATGTAATTAACATTCCCAGCCAACCTTGAGATTATAAATGAAAAAAAAAAATAGCTTTTATCACCTCAAAGTGACATGAGATCCTTGCAAGCAAAAAAATGCACAATTTCCAAACAGTGACAATATTTTCTGGACTCTCAGGAAGAATTTACGCCTTTCAAACTTCAAAAAGTGGAAGGGATCATGGGGAGCATTTGGTATAACCCACATTTGGCAGATGGTGAAAGTGAGAATTGACAATTTTCCTACACGTCAAATCAAAACCAACTGCCCTGTCTTCACACACGACCAAATTTATCATTTTGAGAAAGCAAATATATCCTCTTCATGAAAAAGTGCTAATATATTAATAGGGCATCTTTTATTTGATTAGCAAAGAATAAAATTTACTCTGAATTCCTAGTTCTGTTAAAAAGAATAAATAGCTCAAATAGTACAAATATGAACTTCTAGAAGAAAGAGTATGTAGAATGCTAAGACCGCTTGTTGGAAACCTTTACAATTGTAACTAGACAGGAAATGAATTATTTCATTTTATTAACTTTGTCTTGTGAGACCCTTGAAATGGTAGACTATGTATTTACCTTTAGTTTCAATAGAAGTTACACTATTAACATTTAGACTTTAACTACGGAAATCTATAAAGATATAACAAAATTTCTTATCCTTTAAACTATCATATAAAGTGAAAATTTTAATAGTGACTAAAATATACTTAAGAATGTTAGCCATTAACAACCTTATTTCTAAAAGCCTTACTAGCATGTGATGGTTTACCTACCTCAAACTCTTTTAAGCAAAAATTTTCCCTCAGGCTTTTGGATGTGTGGTATTTTTATGCAGTACAAGCTATCTCTGAGCACATGGAATTTGGATCTCTCATATATTAATTTAAAGACATAAAAGTCAAAGACATCTATGAATCACTTTACCAAGTAGTGCTTTTCCTTACCAAGAGCTACATGTATATCAGGAGTTACTAAAAGTTACTCCAAACATTTTCACATTCATTTGTGAAATTCAAAACAAAGAAGTAATACTTAACATATCACGAAGGAAGCATCCCATCCAAGAGGGTGTTTTTATCTTAATAAGACCAGTACATCATAAACTAAGCATAAGGGCTGAAATAAATGTAGTCTAACATACAAGGACTGAGTATTCATTCTTGATTTATTTTGCCTTTTAACAATTTTATATTTTTTCTAACTTTGTTAATTTCCCAAAGCACCATGGCAATGTCAAAAACATAGAAATACAAGGAGGTATTCATTTTAACATTCTATGTATGAGCAGGTCATGGTATGTGGGGTGGGAGGTTTTGACAACAGGAACAAGTTTTAGCAATAGGTAAGACAGAAGTCATTTTTGATTTTCAACTAAGTTGTAAATTATCCTTTGTTGGTAGGGCACTTTGACAGTACTTTTTCCCCATGCACATCAGTTCTGTTTTGTTTTTGCCTGTGTTTCTACAAATGCATATTGCCACTGAAAATGACTCACTGGTAAATCTTTGCTGCCAGACAGCAGCCCATGTAACCTCATCACCAACCTCAAATTAAGTATCAGCCTGTCCTAAGAAGAACGGCCTGGATGGGGCCAGGATGCCCTCAAACACTAGCGATGCAGAAACTGAAGACTTTCACAGAGGGTTCCTTTCTCAGCTGAGGAGCCTTTGAGTCCAGAGATGAAAGCTAGTGGATGAGAATTCATCTCTCTGTGATGTGGACAGGGTGATGCTCAGAAGCTCTGGAGCTCTTAAGTTTACCAGAAATCAGAGAAGACCTTAGGGGAACCATGAAGAGATGGAATCGGTTTCTTTATCCCCTGAGCCTGAGGGGATCTGCAGAACTTAGAGCCTAGTGCCTCAACAAAAGCCTGACGAGTTTCTAACCCATGGAGAAGAGATCTCCACCGTTTTCATTCAACTTACTTAGCTGCCAGAATACTAGGCATCCGCAGAAAGAGCTTTAGGGCTCAGTCACGAATAGCGGAAGGAAATCAAGCATCTGGATGGAGGAAAAATCAACAAAATGGGATTCTACTAAAATACACCTTTGGGAGAACACAGAAGGTGCTTTATACCAAAAATGTAATAATGAGTACTTTAAAGAGATTCAAGGACTGGATTACACTCAAAAGACCAGACATTAAAGAATTTAACTTTCAAATCAAAATAATCAGGAGATGAGTAAAGTAAGGAGACAATGATCAAGTGACTTGAAAATTCACATTGAAGAAATACATCAAATTATACATTAAATAAGGCACGGACAAGAACCACTAGGAAAAGTTACTGGGAAATCACTGGGGAAAAGAATAATTAGGGAAAATCACCAGGGAAAAAGAAGACAGAGTCATCCTTACTATAAACTGATCTTCATATTTAGTAGAGGACATCAAAATATCTGCAGAGGTCAACTGCCTCGCCATTATACAATAGCTTACAGTAAATAATAAATGATAACATACTACAAACAATTTTTGGATGCTCTGCATAGACTATGAAGTTAGTAAATATTAGATTTTAAAGATAAAGCACCAATCTTTTCAAATGTAAAAGAGGCCCTATGAATCTAGCAGGAGGAAAAATAATGAAAGATTCAAAGACATTTACATTGCAATTACACAAATGACCTCTTCTGACTTTTATTATTTTTAAGGTGCCATATTTTAATATTAACACAAAGCTTTGATATAGCCAAAACATAGCTATTGAGAGAACGTTTAAATGTCCTTAAACATGTTCCCCTAAATTTCTAGGCTCCTGTCACTGGGTCTCCAAAGAAATTAGAAAGAGGTTATTTCAAGTACATGAAATCACTGCTGAGTTAATCTCAATGGGATTAAGAGTTCCTCCAGCAATATACAACTTGATAGCAATTTTCACAGCTTGTTAGAAAGTATAAGTATGTTCACCTATCTAGGAAAGCCTAAAATCTCTTCAAGTTTTAAGATGAAACATCCTTCCTGGAAGATGCACATTATAATGTGTATGTGGTTAGCGGGGAAAGTGAAGCACAAACTTCTGTCTGTAGACCGCCCAGGTGCAGACGATAACAGTGAGCCATGTATTTGCCAATATTTTTCGTTAGAGTTTGCAATGTGGATTGACACATCTCCCTTCATTTGAAATTTACAGAGGTATTACATGATATACAACAAAAATATTTCCACATCACAGATGAAGAAATTGCTTGTCGAAAGATATATGCCTAGTAAATTTCTCTGTATTTAGAAATGAGGCATCTATTTTTCCTAGTTTAGAAAAGAAACTTTACATTCTTTTTTTTTTGCATTATTTATGCTGCTATTAAGTTTTTCTTGGATAAAAAAATGAAGTAACATTTTTGGTAATCATTTTAGGTCTCTAAAAACCTTTTAATAATGTTAACTTATTTTAAAAGGAATGGTTGGATATTTTTGGAACCCTAGTTATTATTTTTCTAGCAATTTCATAGCTATTATAAAATTAAAATCCTATGATAAACATTTTTAATTTTTTAATGTACTAGGAATTATTTTTAAAACAAAGGTTGTGATCGTGTTTCATACATTGAAATATACAGAGACACAAGTAATGTACGCAAATTTAAAGTCCATTTTACTTAAAATTTGAATCCATGTATCCAGATAGCCATATTTATGTTGATAGCAACTTTGAAAGAACATCAAGTCAATGCTTACTGGCGTCAGATGGAGAAGAACGCAGGGTCTGTCCGTGCCTTGAAGACCCGAAAGATCTAGGCAAGGGCTAGGAGCACACAGCAACGCCCTTTGCAAGGCTGAATCAAAGATCTACACTGGGAAGGCCAGGGGCTGGTGGTGGAAGCTAGGAAGTCTGTGTGGGCAGAGTGAAGGATCTGTGTCACAAAGCAGAGGGATGAGAACTCAAAGTAGATCACAATGTCCAAGGTGAAGACAAGGACTGAAGCTTTTCAGAAGGAAGACAGGAGCCAAACGCTTTGAAGCAAAACCGCAGCAAAGCAGCTTCTTCAGGAAAAGCGGCAGCATGCAACCTGCTCGTCCTGTTCTCCTTTTATGACATCCTGGCAACAATCCTCGGGTGGGTCTACCACGCCGACTTGGTTCAGCTGGATGTTCCCACTCAAGCTGACCATCATTCAGTCCACCACAACAAGGGTGCATTAGAGAAGTTTAAAAACATTCCAACACTGTAATTTCTCTTTTAGCATACCTGTATATAGCAAAGAATGTATATATATGCATATATATATATACTATACATACTACACTACATGTACATATACATAGCATATATATGGTGTGGATTCTATAGTATATACTACACTATATATACTATATATCACATATATGTATATATATACACATCCATACATACACATACACTATGCCTCATAAAAAAAATCTAGTGTGTTTTGAACATGCATATGACAGGTATTTCTATGGAAGATTAGTTCATTAATTTATGTCAGTTCTACAAAATACTAAAGATTTATTTTTCTGTTTCTCTCTCTCTCTCTCTCTCTCTCTCTCTCTTTCTCTCTCTCTCTTTCTTTCTCTAGCAAAACTTATTGAGAAGCAGGGATGATTTGCCTCAAGTCAAACAGATAAGGCAGCAGATGCCAATCATGTGCTGTGTAGGTTTTGTTTTATTTTGATTTTTACTTTTTTTTTGCTGTGATTTTCTTTGTAGCTCTATTCTTCATTTTTATGTTATCATTTAGGAAAAATTTTAACTGAGGTTGCAAGTGAAAATTTTTTCTCTTTTATACCTCTTGTAAAACTTAAAAACTAATATGAAAAGAATATAAGTATGGGTATTGAATGTACTAGCATAACAATTAAAAATATGACTACAGTGATTATTTCCATGTTAATAAGAAAGAATATAGTATGCAATTTGAAAAGCTAGACTTCAGTTAAAGATTACATCTCCTGAGGATTATTTCACAGAGATACGAGGTGAAGTTTTTGATGGTTTTGATCAGATTTAGGTACAAGGAGAAAGGTATTACGTAAAGATATAATTTCAAAAAAGATGAGATTTAGATTACGTTCAAAGACCCAATTTGACTACAACAATATTGAGACAATTTGGTATTAATCTAATTTTCTTTGCCTTTCTAAATAATAAGAAATATTTAGTTGTCTATGACCTGAATTAAGGAATTGTTTTTCTGTGTAAAGATGAATTTAAAAATCACTACTTTTTTAAGCCTATAAGGTTAAAGCTATGACCAGTCATTATAAAGTCAACACATTTTAAAATTTTAAAATTTAAATTTAAAATGTAAACTAATTTAAAATTTACTTTAAAATTTAAAATTCTTAAAAGCCCATGTAAAATCTCTGGTAGGGGATTGGGGTTTAGCTCAGCAGCACAGTGCCTGCCTGGCAAGCACAAGGTCGTGAGTTCATTTCCTGGTACAGGAAAAGAAAAAAAAAAAATTAAAATCTCTGGAAGACTGAAGATCTTGTTATGTGTGTATGTTTCACCATCCTCTAGCACAATCAAGATTTTATTCACAAAATCTCTCTGTAGTCTGAATTGGACCATACACCTATTGGACAAGTATATTTAGAAATACTTTGTTCATTTATTGTAGTAGACTATAGTGTGTTTAAAGAGTATGAAATTATTTTGACCATGGTAGTTAGGAGTCCTATTTATATGAACTGAGTAACAGAAAGCTAAAGGCCATAGGAGAGAACAGTAAAGGTGGAAAATACAAACCTTCATAAATGTACTTCTAACATTTATGGATGGATGGATGGATAAGATAAATGATTTAAAAAAATGTAAAATAAATAGCCTATAGTTACGTGGCCATGGAAATAAGATAGAAGCCAGAAAGGGAGAGTGAGAGACTGAGAAACCTGTTGAACTAGAGGAAGGCGTTAGAAACAATGCAAAGAACAGGAGTTGCACATTCAATTGGATGTAAGTTTTCTTTGTCGCCTAATTAGTGAGACCCTGGGAGATATATCTAATATTTCTGATTATCAGCTACTTTAAAGGCAAAAGTGGATATACTCGCATTGATCTACTATGATCAATACAAATTTAAGATGAATGAGATGTTGACTTAGTGTCCTACACCACCCTTCCCCTCTAGTCCCGCAGTGGGCAGAGGGCCAGCTCCTGTGCCCTTTAACTGATCCTGGCCATGTGCCATGCTCTGACAATGGACCGTTCAGGAGCGAATACAAACAGAGGCCTCTGGGTTGCCTGAGAGCATGTTCCAGTTGTCCACTCTAGAGCATGACCCCACCCACCGCCCTCTCAGACCCCGGGCCTGGAGCGTAAGAGTGAAACAGACCCGACTCCACACTGAGCCTGCTGCAAAGCTCTGCCTATAGATCATTTGAAAGTAAGCTGTAAGTTACATGCTGGCTTATGAATGTAAAGATGAAGTGTTTTGATGAGACGTGGTGACACATGCATGTCATCCTAGAATCTAGGAGGCTGAGGCAGGAGCTTTGCAAGTTCCAGTCCAGCCTGGACAACTTAATAACTTAGAGAATAATGCCCCAAAATAAAAAGTGAAAGCAACAGGGAATGTAGTTCTGTCCAAAGGTCATGGATTTAACTCCCAGTATCACAAGAAGGAGAAGTAAAGGAAGAAGAAATAAGAATAAGGAGAAGAAAAAATACTACACAAAATCTTACAACTGTAAGTTTTTGTGCTCATAACTCCACATTATTAGTGTGATAGCTGATCAACATAAAATCGGAGAAAAATGGTTAAAGGGAAACAGACATAGGTTTTCTAACCATGTGGTATTGCTCAGTATTGCAAAGGGCTGCCTTGAAGAACATGATGTGAGATGCTCAGTGAAGGACAGAGGAAATCACAGCCCTGCCAAAGCCACTGCCCCCAGGGACTTCTACACTAGAATGAAGAGAAGCTTGTCGCCAAAAACTAAGCATCACTGTGTGTGTGTGTGTGTGTGTGTGTGTGTGTGTGTTTTAATTAATATTACATGCAAAGATGGAATTAACAGATAAAATCTTAAGTAGTGTACTAAAAGCATAATTATTAGATGAGTAGGCATTATGTGAGATGTGTCAGCAATTGGATTAATTACATGATAATAAATATTTTAATGGGGAGACTTTATGGAAATACAAGGGCAGATTAATACTCAGATTAAAAAAAAGCAGAAGCCATGTTATAATTTTAGCACAAATACCTTTTTTCCTAAACATTTATTCCTCACACAGCATTTATTGATCTCTAAAGGGTAAAGTTCCTTAATCCTTCAAATAGAATTCTATTTCAAAACCTACAAAGAGCTTTGTGTTGTCAAGTCTGATATCCTGCTCAGCCATCTTAGGAATCATTCCTTTTCCAGCAAAATAGGTATAAAATGTATGTCAGAATTATGACACTTGAAAGATTTCGTCTTTTATGGTATCATGCAAAGATCAAGAGATGTACAAAATAATAACAAAGCAACTATTGAAATTAATTGGAAGGAGGCATTTTGAAAGAGCTTTTACATCAGATCTACAGGAAGACAAAATAGGTGGATGCTTTAAAGACATAGGGTGCATGAACAAAAACCAAGCTACATGGGAAATATTTCAAAAGAATCAACAAATGAGATCTCATCTTATGGAAAACTTTTTGCACATCAAAAGAAACCACCAACATGTTGAAAAGAAAACCCATGAATTGTGAAAAATTTTAGCTGACTACCATTCAGACAAAGGACTTCTATCTAGAACATATGAAGAATTAAAAAAATTAGACCCCCAAAATTCAAACATCCAATACAGAAATGGGCATCTGAGATGAATACACACTTCTCAGATGAAGAAATACTAATGGCAAATCGCATATATATACAAAAAAATGTTCAACATCATTGGTCATTCGAGAAATGCAAATTAAAACAATACTGAGATATCATCTCACCCCAGAAAGAATGGCTATCATCAAGAAATCAACCAATAACAAATGCTGAAGAGGCTGTGGGGAAAAAGGAAGCCTTCGCCACTGTTGGTGGGGGTGTAGACTGATGCAGCCACTGTGGAAATCAGTCTGGAGATTCCTCAGTAAACTAGGATTAGAGGATCCGTTCAGTGCAGTTACTTCTCTCCTGGCTATTTTTACAGAAAAACTGAAAACATCATACACAGCATTATATGTGCACTCATGTTCATAGCAGCACAATTTGTAATAGCTAAATCTTGGAAACAACCCAAATGTCCACCAACTGAAGAATGGATAAAAAAGATGTGGTATTTTTATACAATGGAGTATTATTCAGCTATAAAGAAAGTTAAACTAGTGACTTTTATAGGTAAATAGATGCAACTAGAGACCATACTCATAAGTGAAGTAAAAAAGATTCACATGTGTAAACACTGTATTTCCTCCCTACTATAAGAACCTGAAAGAGTAAACAAAATCTGAAGGGTACAATAGATATTGTGAAAGGGAAAAAAACTGCTCAAATAGGAAGGAGCAACTGGAATGAAGGAGAGGAGAGGAAAAAGAAAGACAAGAAAAAAATATGTATATGTATACACAGGATAGCTAGGATAATCATGCTACTAATTTCTATTGATTTATTGAAAGGAACAGTTAATGTGTAATTGTGTGATCAATCTTACATGCCCATTTCTGGTTATCTGAGCAACCACTTTGATGAAAACATTATGTAACATAAGAACCATTGCTAATACCTTATCACCTGGTTTTGAAATTCTGTATCATTTTTATTTTTTTATGCTGTTTTGTTTATGTATTTTTGTTAATTTGGATTTTTTTTCTTTTCTCTTTGAAATGAAAAAAAAAATTTATGTGTATATACAAGGATACCTGGGTTAGGTGTATTGGTGATGTCTGTGATTTATTGAAAGGAACAGTTAATGCTTAAAATTTTCTTTTTCTTGACCAATTTTGCACACTTGTATCTGGTAATCAGAATGACTGATTTGAAGAGAACAATATCCAATATAAGAACCATTGATGAACTCCTACTATCTTGTGTGGTGAAGGTCTGCATCATTTCCAATGTATTTTTTTATTACTTGTTATGGTCTCTGAATGTTTGATCAGTCTTGCATTCTTTCATCTGATGCACTGAGCAACTTCGCTGAAGATAACAGGATATAGTGCAGCAACCATTGCTAATTCCAATCATTTTGTTTTGAAGTCATGCATCATTTCTGTTGTTTCTGTGTTGCTTTTTTTTTGCCTTCATTGTTGTTTTGTTAGTTTTTTCTCTTTAAAATAAAAAAGAAAGTTTTTAAACTATTATATAATAAGTTCTAAAATGATAATAGAGATAGTATTCCATAATTATATATTTCTATTAGAACTATTTTATTTGCTTTAGAAGCATCATGGATTTCAATTTTCCTATCCTAATTTTAAATGGTTTTTAAAAAATGCGCTAGCCAAAGTAACCTAATAACAAAAATTACTCATTTAAACTGACCTGGTTGCTTCAATATTTTGATTACACTAAGGTGAAAATAGAAATAAAATTCAAATTCAATAAAGCGATGCAAAAGTTTGCTTTTCTACAAAAGGTCCGTTTTAATAAAAAGGAAAAGGCAATGTCATTTGGAATGACTGTAAATATAGAGATATTTTCACCCAAAGGATTCTTATACTGAATGTAAAGATCACGATGAAATTTTTAATGCATCAATTATAAGGCAGCGAGGCAAGGATTCCATTTCCGCAATGTGGGAAATGCAATAAAGGTTTCCCATGCCTTTCTGTAGGAAGATCACTTGGCATGCGCATAATTTTTAACATAAGATTCCTTTATATAACCCTTAATTTTCATAAATATTCTTGTGCCTCTTTCTTATATATTTCAGGAAATGCAGTAATGGTTTCAGAGTTCTGAAGACATTAATGTTATCTTAAAATGCCAGCAATGTAACTGGTGCTTAATATTTATTGAATAATATAACACTACAACATATGGTTCATCTTCATCCTACAAGCACCTCTCCAGAAATTTCCTCTTTAATTGGCCAATTTCCTCCCTACTTTAAATGCTTCCTCTTGTCAAGCAATGGGTACTGCCTTTGAGTAACATCATTTAGGTACAAGTCCTGAATATGTTTTCTTTGACGAGTTATTTCATGTTTGAGTTGTACCCTCCTTCCTGCCGCCTTCTTTTTTTTTTTTTTTTTGGAACACTGTGCATTGAATATCAAACGACTTTAAAAGGAACTTAATGGGCAATAAAATGAATGACATAACCTTATATTATAACTGAAATTATAAAATAAATATCCATGAGTTCATACTAATACAACTAATGAATAAATAAATAACTGGGGAGAAGAGCTGAATGTCTTATAAAGAGGAATTACAAGTATGTTTAGATGGACAGTCTTCAGAGAGGTGAAATGAAAAGCCTGTACTGACTTTGCTCCAAAGAGGACAGAGTACAGAGAGGAGTGGGGAGTAACTTCACAGTGGAAAAAACTGCAAATTCGACCTCAGTCCCGTGACCAAGGTCAATGTCTGCGCTGTCATGTTGATGGTTGCCCCCCTGAGCTGGATGTATTGGGAGTGGAATTTGGCTCTGTGATCTTCCTCCTGAAAATGTATAAAATTGAATAGTGATAAAACATCAAACAAACCTACTAGGAAGGCAGCTTTCTAAGGAAAAGGGGGTCAAAGATTATCAAGACTCTCCAGGTCATCAAAAACAAGGAAAATCACAGAAACTGTCATGGCCAAGAGGAACATGAAAATATGTGACAGCTAAATGTAGTATAATGTGCTAAATGGGATCCTAGAACAGGAGAAGAGCATTAGAAGAAATCTAGGGACTCCTACAGAAATTAAGGATTTTAGTAAAAAAAAAAAAAATGGTATTTGTTTATTTTTGGTACCAAATCGACCATAATAATGTAAGATAATATTAGGGGAAAATGGTACATAGAACATGGAAATGCTTGATAGTATTTTTGTAATCTGATGTATATTTAAGGTTCATAACACAGTGATATATGTGCACCCATGTTTATAGCAGCACAACTTGTTACAGCTAAATCTTGGAAACAACCCAAATGCCCATCAACCGAAGAATGGATAAAAAAGATGTAGCTTTTTATATATACTACTCAACCATAAAGGATAAACTGGAGACTTTTATAGGTCAGTGAATGCAACTCGAGATCATACTCAGAGTGAAATAAATCAGACCCATATTTGTAAACATCATATTGTCTCTCTAGTGTGAGAAACTAAATGAATAAATAAGATCCAAAATGTACAATAGGTATTGTGAAATGAGGAGAAACTGTTCAAAGGAAAAGACAAACTGTGATGGAGAAAAGGGAAAAGGAATAAAGGGAAAAAGAAAAAATATATTTAAACTTAAGATAGTTAAGATAGGTATACAGCTAACTTCTATTAGTTTCTTAAAAGGAATTCTTTGTTCAAATATTATTTAGACAAGATATCATGCCTATATCTTGTACTCTGATTAACTAATATGAAGACAACAATATACAGTGTATCAGCTGTTTTATTGTTACTTTTCTCTTTAAAATAAAAAACTTCTAAATACAAATTTTATTTTAAAAAATCAAATAGATTGTATATAAAAGACATTTCTAAACTGGAAATTGAAATGTGAATGAATGCTGTGATCTTTATTAGTTAATTTATCTTGCATTCAATCAAATCAGACTCACACTAAATTCAGCACTTAATCAGAAAACTTTTCACTAGGTTATTTGTCCAAGGTTCAGAATGTTCCTTTACTCCATAATACCTGTGTTCCAATTTCAAAGGCTAATGTGGCCTAGGTGATATTTAAAATACACATCTACCTTTGTGTCTTTTTGATCTATGCTTTTCTATGATCATTTATATGCACCTTAGCGATTATAAACCTCTTGGTATCAAACATGTGATGAACAAGTATATGCATTTCTGATAACTTTATCCTAGGACTGTGCATGCAGTAAGTTTTCTAGGCTAACAAATAGACCTCTGTAAAAACAAGTAAATAAATATAGAAAAGGTAAAGCAAGAGGTAGTTGTCTTTGAAAAGAAAGGGTATGGAAAATGGGGATTGAGCAGAATGACCAGTCCAACCTCCTCGCAGAAAGCGCCCTCTTCTGTTCCGTTACCAACCTACCGTAAGGTTCCTGACATACCTGCCGACCTGACATGCGTGCCGACCTGACTTACCTGCCCACTCCGTGCGAACACATAGCCAGCAGTTCCCTCAGAATGCCAGGGGAGATCCTAGTGAATTTTATGGATGACCACAGACCTCCAGGACCTATCTTAAAAGCCATTTTAAAAATATGTTCAGTGTTTTAAGAAAATGTCATTTAATTTTTTCATTGAAAACTTAATGTAGAAAGTCGCATGAGGTACTTAATGGTAATATCAATTACAAGTAAAGAACAAATTTGAAGAGCCTAGAAAATGTAGGAGAGCCATAAAGACAATTTTCCCAGGGAGGAGGGAGCTCATTATTGTAGAAGAATATTGTTCCTCCTCTAGGGTGATGTCAAGTCATCTCACAACAACACTGATACTAATATGAGAATAGACCCGATATACTTCTGAATGGAAAATGGGCATTAGATCAAAAAGGAATGTCCTATGAAACTGAGGAAAACACCTTCTTTAATGAGCACTGACAAAGCACAAATGCAAAAGAATTTGGCACAGGAGTGTTTGTCTTAGAAAGGTGATTGTCCAATTAGAGAGACCCTCTGAATGTCATTTCATTAAGTTAGTGTAGTACATATTCTCACCTCTAAATTGCAAAACAGTTCCAAAAGTACATTCAGTATTGCTCCATCAAAGTTACTTTGATTTTATCAACTAAAATTTTTTATACACAGAATAGAATAGAGTACAATAGAATAGCAATTCATAGCTATTCATAAATGAATAGCAATTCATTTATTGGAGGCAGTCATTCCTGACACTGCAAGATGGGATAGTCTTGTAGTAGCACTCTGCACTTCCCCACTGAGGTATTTGTCCAGCACATTTTATGGTTCCACTCATATGATTATATGTTTAATATTTCTATCCACAATTAGAATATAAGTTCCTATGACTATGTTTTGTGTTCTGTATAAATAGTATGGTATTTGTCACATGTTAGGTTCTCAGTAAATATTTATAAACATTATTTGATGAAAGACACTATGCAGAATATCTTCTGTTATATGCATTCTCTCCCCTCTAGCAGATATGAAATGAGGTTGAATGTTAGAAAACTTTAGTTTTGAATAATAGATTTGTCTTAGTCCATTTTGCATTCCTATAACAAAATACCTGAGACTAGATGATGTATAAATGAAAGGAATCTTTTTGTGTGTTACCCAAGGCAAGGGGTAAAGAGAAAAAGAGTGCATGGAGAGATATAGGAATCATAGTCTCAAGCTCTTTTATAATGAACATTAATCCATTTGTGAGGGTATATATGTGAAATTTTTATGACATAAATGTCTCTCAAAGTCCCCAGCTCCTAATAGTATTGGACTGGAGATTAACTTTCCAGCAAATGACTTTGGAGGGACACATTCAAACCATAGCAGAAATCAGAATAGAGGATTTAGCATGAAGTACGACTGAAACATATGGTGAATTAGTACATTTATAAAAATTACAGTGAAAGACACGTTGCCCTTAATCCCTTAAAATACTCCCCTTCACTTCCAAAACACTAATTCCTCTTGCTACTGTCTGAAAGCAATTCTCTAAGTCATTTTCATGTCTCTAGTTGCCCTGCAGTGGCTTCTTGTGTATCCTGAATTAAATTCAAATGTTTACTGTGTTGGTTTGGGGCTTATTTTTGCAAGGGAGAATAATATAATACAGGACACACATTTTATAATATTATTTATAATAGTCACCCAGAAAATGATATACAAGAGAGTGAAGGAAATCTGTCCACACACTATACACCAGGAATTTAGCTGAGGACCTGGATCCCATGATAATGTCCTGCATGAGTCCTAATGAATACCTAGAGCCCATAACAATGCCTCCCACAAATCCAACTGGAGGCCCAGAGCCCATGACAAAATCTCATGCAGGCCTGATTTCACAGGTCTGAACTGGGAAGGCCAAAAGATCAGTGGTGGAATCTAGGAAGTCTATGCCAGTGGGATGAAGGATCTGTACTGGCAGCCTGCTAGAGCCAGAAAGCGATGCTCAGAAGAACCAGGGCTCTCCGGAAAGGTACCATAACTATCCTCAGCAACAGTGAGGTCTTGAGCTCCTCCCATGATCAAGTTGGCCGAGTTCCAATCAGGGAAGCCAATTCAGCAAGTTTCTCAGGTTACTGGCAGTGCACCATCTTCCCCTCTGGAGCCAGGAAGTGACGCTCAAAGTGAGGACCAGAGCTCCCCCAAAGTGAATTAAAGCCATTCTCAGTGCCAACGAGGCCCTGAGCTCCTCAGAGGATGAAAACAGCCAAGTTCATCAGGAAAGCCAGCACGACGAGCTCCTCCAACAAAACCAACAGCTCCTTACAGCTTCCACCAGCTCCCGACAGCCTTTTTCAGCTTCCAATGGCCTCTTTAGTCCCCAAAAGCCTTCTGTCTTCTTCTCTAGGTCTGCCTTTTATGCCACTGGGAACAATTCCTAGGTGGGTCTCCCACACCCGGCACCACACTTACTCAGTTCAGCTGGGGTTAAAAGTTGAACAATAGGTGTCAATCCACTACATTTGCCTGTCAAGGTCATTTTGACCTTGGAGAAGAATCAGAAGTGACACACTGCCTTGTCTTATGAATAAAGATGAATAAGGCCACATCAGAATCTTTTTACCAGTCTGCTTTCCCATTGGATGGCAGTCAACAGCAGCATTCTCATAGCTTTCTATCACAACTCATAAAGACTTTCATGAAAGAGGACTTCCAGAACTACTTCAGACAATGGCAAGAATGATGGGACAAATGTGTTTGAAGTGAGAGTAATTTGAAGAGGATTAACGATAATGTGTTTTTTACTGTAATAATTTTTAATTTAAATATTTATGTCATTTTCATCAACCATTGTATTTTGAAATCAATGTTTTATAGAAATGCGGTAAGAGACAAAGCATTTCAGAATAAGGAAGTGCCTAACTCTAGGATAGGATGAGTCATGGACTCTTCCATGTAGACCACATTTCCCAGGCGAATCTTTATTGTAAGCTAATAACACTTTACCTGCAGAGTCTGGCCTTGGAATTCTCTAACCAGCAGTTTTTCACATCTGTGCTCATTGTATTTATTTGGTGAAAACTCCATGTTGATTCTGCCTTATACAGTTTCTAAGATCTTTCATACTTTTGATTTCTGCTCTTACGCCATTTAGGGTGGAGAACACACTTCTCTCCAGTGAGTTGGTCTAACTCAAGCACCTCAGATCTGAGGTAAGTTAGGTTATTCAACCTAAATTCTGGAAGGGCCATGTCCAAAGGAATGCAAATACATTGAATACAAATATCCTCTAACACTTTACTTTTATGTCCTTAAATTGTTCATATTTGAGCTTATTTTACTTTGTAGACTTTGTGGATCTCATTTTCTTACTTTTTTTTTTAAATAAAAGGCTGCAAAAATAAGCTCTCAGTCTATGGAACCCTGGGCCCATCATAAACTGCTATATTTCCAAGACACTTCAGATTAGAAATTCTGTGGAGTGGGTGAGGTTGTAGCTCAGTGGCACAGTGCCTGCCTGGTAAGCATGAGGTCCTGAGTTTGATTCCTGGTACCAAAAAGAAAAATTTCAGGAGCTCAGTGCTTCTCAGGAGAATCAAAAATAGAATAATATCAAATACACTTAGAAAAACATGTTTCTCAGTCTGGTTATTTTATTTTATTTTATTTTATTTATTTATTTATTTATTTATTTTGGTTTTTCTCCGGTACCGGGAACCAAACTCATGACCTTGCACTTGCCAGGCAGGCGCTTTGCTGCCGAGCTAAATCCCCAGCCCCTTCAGTCTGGTTATTTTAAAAGCTTTATTTAGTTGTCACTTTTAATTAATGAGCCAACTCAAGAGAAATATGGCAGCAAGGTATATTATATTTGAGGTATAAAATATAATGCAGTGTTTTTAACAAAATGTTAATTTATACATGCCTATTTTTTAATTCATCTATTTATTGACAGCTGACTATAAATAGGCAATTCACATATGAAACCTAATGGTTAAATAGTAAAGAGATTCTTGCATTTACTAATAATGAGAGAAATACAAATTCCACCATATTGAATTACGTTCATCAGAATGACAAAATTAAAAGGTAGATTATGTGAAAGTTTATCTAGAACAGGAAAAAAATTTGAAATCTTTATGTACTACTGGAGATAGTAGAAAGAATAACAGTTCAGTGAACCATTTTGGAAAAGTCTATTATACTAGACAAAATTAAAAATATGAAAACCTTCTGAGACAACAAATGCATGAATGAATAGAAATCTATGCTAAGAATATGCTCTACTATGCATAGTAATTGGTAACTGACAGAAATTGAAAGACAAATCTCTAGGGGACAAGTATGTGAAATGTTCTGGGTTACCACTATGCAACTTAGCAATATTGAACTATGGATACATAAACAACATGGTGATTTCTTCAGAAACATATTGTTAAAAGAAAGGAATGGTAAAGAGTAAGATGTAATGTAAAATATGCTACATATTGCATAGAGATAATTTCATATAAAAATAACAGAACTCTTACTATGAAGTCCAAGAAATAATAACAAGGAACAAATAAAGGAGGGAGACATAGGAATGGTGTTGACAGCAAGAGAGGAGGGAGGGAAAGGGGAAATCCACAGAACAAAACTTAGGTTCTGGCCCCTTCCTGTAGCTACTAACTTGAATTTTCACTATGTAATCATGATGCATGTCTTGAATATAGCATTTAACAAAATGTAATGCATTTCTTCATCAGTGAGATGGGGATTGTTATCTATGTTCTAAAATCCTTTTACAGACTATAATAGCTAGGGCATATAAAGCCCTTAGCACACATTAGTCTTAATAATTTTGAGATGTGTGGTGGGGAATGATCTTACACTGATGTAGAAACACATGTGATCTTAGCTTTGAACAGCTTTGGAAATGACCACAAAGTTTACCCTGTCATCATGGACAGCTAATGAAAGTTAGTGGGCAGAGCCTGGCAATATTAAGAATTGTGTTTTAGAAGATGAACCAGAGAGTGGTTTGAATTGGAAATGAGTGAGAAAACAATGATGAGGCTGTGCTTACCCCGCTGGAGGGAGGAAGCCAGGTTGGAAGGCAAGAACAAAGCAGAATTTAAAACAGACCACTGGTGAAATATGGAAAAGGAGACAGCAAGGGTCCATGACTCTGCCCAATTCACTGACTGTAGATCTGTAATTACACAGAACTAGAGGAACGTGAAGGAAAAGGGAAAGAGCGAAGAAGAGGGAAGGAGAGAGAAAAGAGAATACGCTGCCTTTAAGTGAGCTGAACTCTAAAGAAAAGGTTAAAACAAGATTTAAAAATGTCTCATTACATTAGCCTATAATTTTTTATGCCCTTTTCTAATTACACTTTCACTTGTTATTCCTTATAGTAAAAGCCTGGCCATTTGCCCTACAGATTCAAACTGTAGGTATAGTTGATGGAGCCTCAGTGGTGGTGTTGGACACATTTCACTGTCCTTCATATTTCTGCAGAACTCTTCTTTGTTCTAGATCTCATAGAAATGGAATGCCATCTATATAGGTAATTTTCAATGTTTTAGGAATCACCTTTAGAAAGCACAAAGAAACAGGTACACTAATTTTATAACAGTTTTTACTAAAAATAATGTATGCACAGTGATTTGCATATATTTCAAATACTCACATTGGATCAATCATGATAACCAAAATACATCACCCCTTAATTTCTTTATGTTCCTTTGTGGTCCCTTTTTTCTGCCATTCCTACTTTTCTTCAATCCCGGGCAACTACTTATCTGCTTCTGATCATAGTAGTCATCTTCCATTTTTTACAGATTTATGCCAGTGGAAGACAATATACTGTTTCTTTCAGCGGGCAAAGCTATTGGGAATCAAGCTTAGGGCTTTGGACATGCTAGGAAAGCATTCTACCAATAGTTTTGCCTATAGCTCCATAACACATACTTTTTTCTTTTAAACTGGTTCATTTGGCTAGGCAGAACTATGTTCAAGTTCATTGAGGTTGATGCACATTTCAATAGCTAGACCAATAGTTAATTGTGTTTCGTTGCTTGAGAGCATTTCTTTATATGGATTTGCCATAGTTTGTCCATTCACCTGATGAAGTACATTTGGGCTATTTCTAATTTTGACTAGGAAAAAGTGCTAGGAATATTAAGTTCACTATAAAGTAAACATCTCAAGGAGGACATTGTAGAAAAAAGAAGCTTTCAAGCTTTGTTTTTGCTTTTGTTTGTTTGTTTGTTTTTCTTCCAGTACTCCAGGAATCAAACTCAGGACCTTGCACTTGCCAGGCAGGCGCTGTGCCACTGAGCTAAATCCCCAGCCCCTCAAGCTTTCTATTTTCAAAAGAAAAAATACTTTCAAAAGCTTGTACTTGCAAGGACAATAATTAAAGGAGCCTATATTAGAAAATAGAGAAAAGCTGTGCTTTCAGCTAGATCAGTTTTAAACTTCATTTTTTAAAAGACATTAATGTAGCTGATGTAATTTTGGCCAATTCTGCTAATGATCCTTCCCGTGTTAAGCCTTTTAACTTATATTCATTAGTTTGCAATGACCCCTAAGTTCCTTGCATTTTGCAAACTCAACCATTGCCAAGGAAATCTAGATGATATAGTACATTCCAGTTAGGCTGCTTTTCAGTAGTCATAAACACATTTTTAGTTTCAATATTGATCAGTTTTAATTGGATCTCCTTCCATATCATCAATTAGTTCCTTTAAATTGAAAATATCAAACTTCATCACTATCCTGTCAGTTAAATGGTCACAGATATTACAGCAGAAAACAAAAAAATGAAAAGAAACTGCCATACCACATAGTCTAATAAAAGAAGTGAAAGTGAAATTGAAATGAGAATAAGACTTTGAAAAACGTGAGTATACCTGCCTGGCTCTTGGGTGAATCTGTGGGTTGAGCTCCGCAGTTGCCAAAGCTTTGTCACTCTGGCTGATGTCCCTGGGCCAAAACTGCAGGCCAACAACTAAGGACGGTGCCAAGAGCACAGAAGGAAAGCTGGGTCTGAGACCACATCAGTCTGGGTCCTGCAAACCTTGATTCAGCTCCGCTTGCTGTGTCCTAACCAGAGCTAGGTGGGCAGGAGCCAGCTTAGCTCTTTTCTCATTCTAAGGTAACTTTGACACTTAGGAGGTCTGGATCAGGGTCTTAAATTCATAGTTTTAAAAGCTTCCCAAAACTTCAGGGCTGGTTTTATTAACCAATGGTCTAGACAACACATGTTTTGCTTTCATCAACCTTTATGATACTAGATGGTTTTAAATCACTAATGCTAAATAAGTATTGGCTTTCATTTATCATGCTTTTTAAAGATATATGTATCCGTTTATGTTTAAAATACACTGATGACCTTCTCCAAAAATTCAAAGAAAAGCAATTCCTGTATTCCTGCCATGTCCCAGGATTTTTCATCCAATCCTTTCAGAGACTCATTTGTGATACACGAACATAACACTTGTTTGAGGTATTTGGCTGAGGGTGGTTCATGCTGAAACCCATATTTTTGTAGAGAAAATCAATTTCCTTACCTGGTGAAGTGGGATACTATCTTCACATGCCTATATAAAGAAGTTGTTCATACCATTTACACCTGTATTTTTGATGAAATGTCATATGAACTCTAGTAATAATTATAGCAATGACAATAGCATGTTTATTTTGCATTGATTTCATTTTCCAGAACAAGTATCCTGCGGTACATAGCCTTCAGGGGTTTGTTTTCCACTGAATAATCTAGTCCCACATTCTACCTGAGGTCTCTCCCGTTATCAAAGTACTTACTATATTTACTTTAACCTAAAATTTCCTCAATGGATCAGTCATTTAATCCCCAAATAGAACTTGGCTCAAATCTTTAGTTCCTAATTTTCAAATGACACTCAATCAAAGATACAGATATGGATATAGTTGTATCATATATATCTAATGTTATGTACATAATTTCATATACATACAAAGTCCAACAAAAATGTATACAAGTCCGAGGGGAAGAAAAATAGCAAGATGTCTTTACAATAGATGATGTCACTCCTCATATGGCAGAACCCAGAGCATGTTGTGTATCACAGAAAACTCACCACACTGCCAGCCCTTAGAGAAGAAATTGAAAATGCATGTGTAGCAGTCTCAATGGCAAAGGTCACCCAAGCAGGAGTTCACCACACCAATAAATATCTAGAAGCTAGTGGTGACCACTTTGAGCACCTTTTGCAATTGTAGAGGCCAAAGGTTACTTGCATTAATTTCATGATGTCTCAATAAATTTAGCATTAAGATATCTATATGTTTTTCTTTTCCTGAAATGTGTATACTTCTTTTAGTGGTCTCTCTCCACCTCTCTATCCGTCTCTGTCACACTCTATCTCTGTCTCTGCCTGTTTCCCTCTCTCTCTCCACCTCCTCCTCCTCCCTCTACCCAGAAAGATGTTAATCCTAAACGATTAAAAATTATGTACTTAGGAGAGATACCCATGTTTCAGCAAGGATACTTGACAATACCTAGAGGTGATAACAAAATTAAGTTAAATTTATGTTAGATGGTGACTCACTCCATAGATGGTACTAGGTAGTTACTCACTGGCTAAGCAGCATCCTCCCACTCACTCTTCTCATAAATTGTACCAGATTTATTAATGTGTCAACACATTTGATTTCTGTTATAAACTTGCTGAGTCACAGGAAGAAGAAAATACACTGAATATAAATTACTATGTTTATTTTTCTTTCATATTTACACCTTCTCTCTTTCTCACATAATTTCTAACCTAAGCAGAGGCTGTATACACCTGTCAGTTTCCTTGCTAAATATCTTAAGATTGAGTTTAGAAGATTACCAGTAAATACCTATCATATTAATTCCATCAAGTACGATGGAATAAAAGTGCACAGGTTCACACTTGCCCGTCTCACAACACACAAAAACACAATTAGCTCATGGGGTACTGAAATAAGCACAGATGTCTATGTCCATGGAATGAAAAGCAGAGTTCAAATATAAGCTATAACTTTTATGGCTATTTGAGTTCCAGTAAGAGAACAGAGGCCATTCAACAAGAAAAGAACATCCTCTGTGACAAATGGTGCTGTTATACATGTATGCATGTATAAATGTGAATATATATATAAAATATATATATATGTATATGAATTTTGTTCCTAAACACAGCATATACAAAGACTAACTCAAAATGAATCAAAAACCTATGTGTAAAAACTAAAACTGAAAATTTATTGGAAGAATGTTTTTGCGTGGACGTTGAGATCTTGGAGAAGACAATAATTTTTTAGCTGTGTACCAAATCACAGACGATGAAAAATATAAAAATTGAACTTCATCAAAATTAAAACTTTAAAAATTATAAATGAAGTAAGAAGATATTATAGAAGAAAATATTTATGAACCATATATCTGATGAAGGTGTACTGCCTAGGATATGGAAAGAACTCTTAAAATTCAACAAAATGACTTTTTTAAAACAAGCAAAAGATTTGAATTGATAAGTCTCCAAAGCAGATATACATATGGCTAGTAAACGGAGGAAAATATACTTGAACGTCATTAGCCATTGGGGAAATGCACATTGAAACCACTGTAGGATAACACTTTAAATTTATTGAATATTTCTAATTAAAAAGTAGCAATAACAAGTGCTGGTGGGGATGAGGATTAAGTGGGACCTTCATGCATTATGTGTTGAAATGTAAAGTAGTGTAGCTTCTTTCCAAAGTAATCTTTCAGTTCTTTCGGACATAGATCTACATGATCCAGAAACTGCACTTTTAAGTAAATGCACAGGAAAACTGAAAACATGTCTTCACATAATAACCTGTGCCGAGCTGGGCATGGTAGCACACATCTGTATTCCCAGCACTCAGGAGGCTGAGGCAGGAAAACGGAGGATACTTATGAGTTTGAGCTCAGCCTGAACCACATAATGAGACCATCTCTCAGGGAAAAAAAACCAAAACACAGAAAAAAACACCACCACCACCAAAAACAACAACAAAAACTTCTGCCAGAATGTTAATCCTTGGGCCAGGGATATAGTTCAGTGGCACAAGTGCCTGCCTGGCAAGCAGAAAGTCATGAGTTCGATTCCTGGTTAAAAAAAAAAAAAAAAAAAAAGACCCGAATGTTGATCCCTGTTATTTATAATAGTCAAAAAGTAGAGGTCTACACTTAATCTTAGCCAAAAGGCCAAGAAGCGATAAAAAAAGTAGAGGTCTGGACATATCAAGCAGTGGGACAGCACTTGCCTAGTGCCTACGAGGAGCTACTGAATTCAATCCCCAGCACCGCAAAACAACAGCAAAGATGTTATATACTTGAAAAGGGAAAATATTATGTCACAGGAATTCTATGTCAATTTATGTTAAAGCAATGGAAAGAAAAGAAATCAGCAGGAAAGCTAAGAAGTTTGTGATGGGCAAAAATAACATGTAACTTCATATAACAGGATAGCAATACAGAAGGACAATGATATTAACAAATAGTAAATCTAGGAGAAGAGTCTGTAGGTGTGCAATCTAACATTCTTTCAATTTTATTTAATGTTGAAAGTTTTCCAAAAACTTGTTCCACAAAAGGTAAATGAAAAATACCTGTTTTGAAACTTGGTTTCATTGTTAGGTTTATCTTGTTTGTCCTGTCCAAAAAAAAAAAAAAAAAATTACAATAAATGCCAGGACAAAAATTATATAGAACATTAGCGTACATTAAAACAGTGATGTTTATTCTCTCAACAAATGTGTTTGAGAGGGGCTGGGGATTTAGCTCAGCAGCACAGCGCCTGCCTGGCAAGCGCAAGGTTGTGAGTTTGATTCCCGGTACCAGAAAAAAAAAAAAAAAACAAACCCCCAAAAAACAAAAAAACAAATGTGTTTGAGGTCTTATTCTGTGATAGACAAGTACTAGTAACTAAAATAGAAAACAGTAAGTTCCAGTCCTCTAGGTAAAACGTAATTTTAGTGATCAATGTCTTTTGTACTACATATGTTTGGCTTTCATTAAATGGAGAAAAATAAGGGGAAATATTCTTTTCTACTTTTGATATTTTCAAATACATTAAGATATTTTTATTTAATTTAAAAATTTTGTGTGTACACAATGCATAGACTATATATGTATGGTTTTAACATTTGCTTGGAAATCTATTAACTGATAAGGAGCATGCAGATGAAGAAATGGATGCTAATAAATCTCAGGAATCTCCTCCATTCCTCAGGTGCTCCTCATTTTTAGGACATTATAAAACAATCTTTTTTGGCCAGTTTGAGAAATCCATTTAGATGGAATTATAATATGTTTTTTTTCCTTTTGTATTTTGTTGCTTTCATTGAATATTATGGTTGTGAAGTTCATCCCTACTGAGAGTATTCTTTCATTTCTGATACTTAACTTGCTATTGTATGGATGCACAACATATTTTTGTTAGATTATTTATAAATTTCTATACTACTTTTCATTTTTAATGAATTATATTGCTTCATACTATATTTATATCAATTAGCAAGATTATTTTATTAGTAAACTAAGACAGTAATTTGCATCATTAGAAATATTATAATTTTAATAAATAGGTTTTGATTTAGTCTTTCTGTTACTCCCATTGTGATTACTTTTTACTTTAAAATTTGTATGTATATGCTCAGTTTAGACCTATTTACCTTCTTTTACTTTCTAAAAATATAGTAAGGTTAGAGAACTATTTTTTATTTTAAAAGAACAAAACAATAAAATGATACACAATTTCAAAACAAGATGATAGAAAATTGACAATGGTTATTATATTACATATTGTCATCTTCAAAGTAGTCATTCAGATTACCAGGTACAGGCATACAAAACTGATCAAACAATATAAGCACTAACTGTTCCTTTCAATGAACTAATAGAATTAATAGTACAACAATCTTAGCTACGTTGTGTGTTTCTCTTTCTTTTTTTCTCTGTTTCCCCATCCCAGTTGTTTTCCCTTTTGGGCAGTTTCTTTCCCTTTCACAATAACTTTTGTATCTTTTGATCTTATTTACTCTTTCAGTTTCTTACTCTAGGGAGACAGTATTTTAAAACTATTGGTAATCTACAAATTTTCATGTGTAGTATTTATCATTGTTCCATTTAAAATATTTTCTAACACCCTCTAAGATATTTTGTTTTTTTTTTTGTTTTGGTTTTTTTTTTTTTTTTTTTTTTTTTTTTTTTTTTTTGGTCTTTTTGGCTTTTTCTCCGGTACCGGGAACCGAACTCACGACCTTGCGCTTGCCAGGCAGGCGCTTTGCCACTGAGCTAAATCCCCAGCCCCCCTCTAAAATATTTTGTATCGTGGGAAAATTGTTTCTTGGTTTACAAAATGGAAAATTTCTAGTCTTTGAATTAAGTGGGCTTCCTTTGTAGAGCACTTTTATATTCACAGAAAAGGTCAGCGAAAAGCACTCCAAGTTACCATGTATCTCTTATCCCTGCCTCCTGTACACTCATCCTGCCGCTGACATCGTCTACCACAAAGGCACCCTTGCTACAACTGACGAACTTGCATTTGTACATCATCATCACCCCAGATCCACAGTTTTCTCTGGGGCTTGCTCATTCTATGGGTTTCCATAAGTGTGTGCAGACATCCATCTATAATTACAGTATCAGACAGAACAGATCCACCGCCCTTGAAATATCCTGTGCTTTATCTATTGGTTTCAAAAAAGGACATTTGTTAAACCTTATTCAACTTTCCTTTACTACACTTGGAGCTTCATCATCAATTAAACAGGCCTCTGTCAGCTCAGACACGAACTGTTTTCAACTTCTAAAAAGGTGCAAGGATTTTCTGAGGGTCAGTTTCCTAAAGTGGTCATCTGTGAGTACATTTCCAAGTCTACCTTGAATGACATCGTGATTCTGTGAGTGCACAGCTTTGCTTCATTAGACTCTAGCATTCTTGAGGTTGACAACCAACTTTAGTTTCTAAATAAGTCTATACTGCATGATTCTGCATGCTCAGATGCACCACAAATACTTGTACCTACAGGAAGTGCTGAGTTATGAGCTATGGCTGCCTTTGCTCATCTGAATTTTGTCCACTTGACATCAAAATTTAAAGTCCTGGCAATGGCAAAAACAAAAACAAAACAAAACAAAAACAAAAGTAGACATTTTTCTAACACATTTTGTTTTTCTATTAAAAACAAAAAGTTTTCAAGTGTTTCTTAACACAAGACAGAAATACTATGAACCTTATACTACACACAATTTTAAGAGTAGTTCAGCATTCTGTTTTTGTTAGTTATATATCTAAGATTAGTGGTATTGAGTTGCTGTGGTAATCTTATTCACAGACAATTAAATTATGGTGAAAGATTTTACAAAATGTCTTAGAAAATTGATACTTTATTTTCAGAATATCTTTGCAAAAGCAC
This sequence comes from Chinchilla lanigera, assembly GCF_000276665.1. Taxonomy (NCBI): domain Eukaryota; kingdom Metazoa; phylum Chordata; class Mammalia; order Rodentia; family Chinchillidae; genus Chinchilla; species Chinchilla lanigera. Next base: position 9,714,554 of record NW_004955454.1, on the reverse strand, counting down.
CGGTATTAGAGGAATATATATGTATATTACATATATATACAAGTATGTATACATATATATATATACTGCTTTAACAATCCAATATATAGACCCAATGATGTTCTATAATTTCTTGATCATCGTGTTAGACAGTTATTGCTAGTTCACTGATAACATACTTTTTAAAAAGTCATTAAAACCTGCAGCTGCACCCCACGATCATTTCCTAAATATAAAGACAGCATTTATAAATGATTTCTTTGTTCAAAATACTGCCACACAGCTCACAAACTCTTTGCTGGAAGCCAGGGAGCTTTTATTCTTTACAAAAAGAAATGCTAAATAATTCATCAGATGCCAAGCCTTTTTTTTTTCCCCTTTTGGGCACATATTTGCCTTGTTCCAAGTTTTTAAATTTGGTGTTCAGTAGGAAGAGTTAAAAATACAGTCTGAGGTTGGTATTTAAAACTTTTATCTGAGTACCATGTCACCCCTAAGATTAATATCTTAATATTTAACTTGGACACATTTTCAAAGTTTCAGTTATTTGGCTTTAGCTGAGGACATGAAGTGTAGATTTCATGCAAATATTCTGGAACTGCAAATTGAAGGAAGACATTGTATTTCACTTGCAGTTTTGTTAATTATATTCAGGAGAGAATAGTCTATTGAAGGTTTAATATGGTTATAAAATTAAATTATTTCAATGCTTCATTAAATTTATTATTCTATGGTTATAACTATTTATCCATATCCTCCCCAATAAAAAGGTTTCAGAAAAATAAAAATTAGAATTTTTAAAATTCAATTTTTGAGAAATAAAAACTTTGAATTATATGCAACAGAATTTCTATTTGTCCAAATAGTTTCATCCACTTATGACTGTTACATCTTCAACATTTGACATTTCTTAAGCTGTCCCAGTGGAATTGATAGTGCCTGTGAATTTTCTAAGTCAGTCTCTAAAAACAATGTAAGACGCTTCTGATTTATCCAACTGAATAATGTTATACTCGCACATGTTATTTTATCAAATATGATTGATGGTTAAAAGAAAATTCTTAATTGTTTTCTAGTTGAAATTTCAGATTCCAGATGGAATCTCAATAGTGATAGAAAATAACAAAAAACAATAAAGTAGACATGAATCAGTATAATTAGCATTAACTTTATGTAGAAACATGGAAAGGGTTAATATGAAAGAGATATTTTTAGTGCATTTGTTAAAGTTGTGATTGACTTTTAAATTGACAGGAAGTAAATCACGCCATTTCACAACAAAAGACCAGGATAAAAACTGTCACTGAAAACTTTATAAAAAAAAAATAATAATAAAGGGATTGGTTATTTCACAATAAAAGAAACACTTCTATATAGATCTACAATTTTTGTGATCAAAAGTTGTTAGCTTTCCTATTGTTACCAAGTATACAGTAACGTAGAGAGATTTCATCAGACAATGGCCGAAAGCGGTATCTGAATTTACAAGGATGGGGGAACCTCTCCTGAATGGTGATAAACACCTTCCCACAGCCCACAGTTTGCCTCACAGGCACCGTGCCTTCGTGCTTTGCTGTGACTCTTTTCCAAAGCTCCCCTTAATACTCTAAACTGTCGGCCCCCACCGGCAAGGAGGGAATAAATCGCCCTCTGTTTGGTGGTACATTAACTCCTTTGGGTTACTGGGGATCCTTTCCGTGTACTGAAAAGATAATTTGCTAAATGGCACACTGATGGTTTAGGAAACTTAATTGGCCTCCAGAAAGTAGATAATTTACTCCTGCAGTATCAAGATAAAACTAGATAATTGTCCAGAGAATCTGAGTGGTTTGAGAAAGGAATTTAAATATGAGACAAAAGCAAACTAGTATTTGACGGAACTCTGGAGAATTCCAACTGTCCCAGTGGAATTGATAGTGCCTCGGAATTTTCTAAGTCAGTCAGTCTCAGAAATGAACAAAACCACTAAGAAAATTTAGATTGAGGTCTGCAGATGTCTTGCAGTCATTCTTCATAAGAAGAAATTTATTTTAGAAAAGTAAGTAAACTTTGCACAAAAATGGAAAGGAATAATAGTGTAGATGAAACTAAGGGAAAGATATAACAAATACATCATTACTGGCAATTATGTAATCCTTGAAGTCAACTCAATATTGTCACTTACTGCTAGTAGATAAAAGTCAATTTTCCAGTGGCAAGAATAAAACTGAATAATTAGCATTTTATGTGTATTTTACATGACCCTTAAAGATGAATATATAATGAAGGTGAGAAGACAAACTTTAAATAAGGCTCTTTCAGATGTCATGCATATATTTTAGGTTGTCTGTACAGGAAATTTTAATGTATCTCACTACAGCTACATCACCACAGAGCTAATCTAATGCAGTGAAGTATACGCATTCTCAGAAAGGCAATGGCCCAAATTCTAAAGGGCACCGTGACTAGGAATGGAACGTGGGTGAGACAGAACATCTTCAATACTCCTGCAGTGTGGAGGAGGACATTCTTCGATTAGAAAGCACTGAGGACACACAATGATTTCTTTATTGTTTGTTAGGGTTTCTAAAGATAAGGCTTCATTATACAGCCCCAGCTAGCTCAGTCAGAAAAAATTGTATATATGGAACTGTTACATTAATGTAAATGTGAATAGACTAAGACGTGCTAATTTTTCACAAATCTGCCACTAGAGACCATGGATTAAGGAAATGTGTATGGTTATCAAGTTGACCAGGGGTGGACTGTAGTGGATTGATAACTAGTGGTCAACTTATAACCCCCAGCTGAAGTAAGTAAGTGTGGCACTGGGTGTGGGAGGCCCACCTGGGGATTATTGCCAGCAGCGTAAGAGGCAGAATTGGAGAAGCATAATTCTTTAATTACTAAAACATTTGGCATCCGTCCATTTGTACTAGCTACGCCCTTGGTTCTTGCTGAATAAAAGGTGACTGAGATGGTAATTGGGGCTGCTGTCGGAGAGGTTGTGAGCCCCTCACCCCAGACTTTTGCCTCTTGTTTTTCTTGTCTCTCTTACTTTTCTTTTCATCCATGGGCACCTCGTTCTTGGGAGCTGTCACCCTGGATAAAACGACACTGCAGCGCTCTCAGGCACGTAACGCTTATTCTTTCCTACCACTTTCTCTAAATCAATCTGGCCTTTGCATTGTTTCATCTTGTGTTTGATCCTGAATATTTCATAATCAAACACTGTCTCAACCACTTTCCCTAACACCCAGTGATCTACTTCTGTTCAAACACAAAGGAATCTTGTCTTTATTTGCTTTCGTTTTGTATCAACACTGTCAACAACCTACAATATTTTAAACTCTATTTTCCCTACCTTCTGCTTATACTTCTCTAAGGACTCTTTCCTTGTCTCTTTTTCCTTTTCTCCTTCTAAAATGTGAACATTTTTGTTCATAACAGTTTTTCCTTTGTCCTCTCAAATAACTAGTACATTTTTATAGTTTCTCCAATAATTTCCATAGGTTTTTTTTTTGTTTTGTTTTGTATTTTTGAGACAGGGTCTCGCTCTGCAGTTCAGGCTGATCTAGAGCTCACTTTGAAGCCCAGGCTGGTCTTGAACTCAAAGGATCCTCCTGCCTCGGCCTCTCGAGTGTGGGATTACAGGCGTGCACCATCACACCCAGCTAATAATTTCCATCATGGTAACTCTGAGTTTAGATCGCAGGCTTCACACTGATGTTTACACTTATCATTCCTCTTCCTGCCATTCGGCTCTTACAACTTTCATCATCCCTCTCACTCATCCCAAGTCCAAGATCACATCTTTTTTTCCAGAAAATTGTGCTTTCCATTTAGAGAACACTTCAGCATTTACCTAGCATGCATGTGACACATGCACTGTCTCCCTCAGTCTCCAATTTACTTTTGTTCCTTAGCAGCATTTCTAGTGTCTCATCACCCAGGCATAATTAATTAACTCCTAACTCTCATTGGGCCCCCTTCTTGTCACCTGAGATCTGCATTCTGCTACAGAATCGACCGTATTCATTGTGGGTCACTGATGCTTCTAAATCATGACCTTAAATAAGCCTCCCTGTCTACTTACATTAATTTTTTTACAATATCATAAATTTGTATCTCTGCACGCTTCCAATATTCTCATAGGGATCTTTGTCTCTCCCCAGCATCTCTTTCCATTCTCTTTTTAAACTTTATTTTAAAAATAAAAGAAGGAAAACATGAACAAACAGATATTCATTTACAAAATAGCATAGGAACAACACAAATAATATAGAGTTACAGACAAAGTGGAAGGAAATTAATAATGGTTGTTGTATTACGTATTGATATCTACAAAGTGGTTTCTCAGGAAAACAAATAGAGACATGCAATACTGATCAAACAAGTAATCATTAACTGTTCCTTTCAGTAAAGCAATACAAGACAGTAGTTCAACTATGTTAGCTATCCTGTATATACATACATACATAATTTCCTCTTCTTTCACTTCTCTTTTCTCACACCCTAATTGTCCTTTATTTTGGTTATTCTCCTTTCATTTCACAACATCTATCATACCTCCTAGTTTTTATTTACTCTTTCAGGTTCTTACACTAGTAAGACAATACATTGCTTACACATGCAGGTCTGGTTTAATTCACATATGAGTATGGTCTGTAGTTGTGACCATTTACATATAAAATCCTCGAGTTTATCTTGCTTTATAGCTGAGGAATATAAAAGTACCACATATTATATAGAAGTACCACAATTTTCTTATCCAATCCTCAGTGGATGGACATTTGGGTTGCTTCCACAATTTAGCAATTACAAATTGTGCTGCTATGAACATGGGTGCACATATATCATTGTGGTATGATGTTTTTGGTTCTTCTGGGAAAATACCCAGAAAGGGAATAGCTGGGTTGGATGGGACCTCTAAACCTAGTTTTCTGAGGAATCTCCGAACTGATTTTCACAGTGGTTTCACCAATCTACAATCCCACCAGCAGTGGAGAAGAGTTCCTATTTCTCCACAGCCTCTCCAGCATTCGTTATCAGTTGATTTCTTAATGCTAGCCATTCTTACTGGAGTGAGATGAAATCTCATTTTTTTTAATTTGCATTTTTCAAATGACTAATGATGTTGAATATTTTCTCATGTATTTATTTGCCATTTGCATTTCTTTATCTGAGAAGTGTGTGTTCATCTCAGCTGCCCATTTTTGGATTGAGTCTTTGAATTGGGGGGGGGCTGATGTTTTTTAATTCTTTATATGTTGTAGATAGAAGCCGTTTGTCTGAGGGACAGTCAGCTAAAATTTTTTTCACAATTTCTGGATTTTCTTTTTACTCTGCTGGTGATTTCTTTAGATGTGCAGAAACTTTTCAGTAGGATGAGATCGCAGTTGTTGATTCTTTAAAGTATTTCCCATGTAGTTTGGTTTTTGTTCATGAATTCTCTACCTACCCCTATGTCTTCAAGGTTCTTACCTACTTTCTCTTCCAATAGATTTAGTGTTTCTGTTTTCATATTGATATCTGTGATCCATTTTGACTTGAGTTTGGTGCATGGTGATAGACTTGGTTCTATTTTCAGTCTTTGGCAGATGGTAAGCCAATTTTTCCAGCACCATTTATTAAAGAGGCTACCATTCTTGCAGTGAGTTTGTTTGACCCCTCTGTCACTATTTTCAAATGATATGATACTTTACATGGAAGACCCCAAAAACTTCACAAGAAGACTCCTTGAATTAATTGACAAATTCAACAGTGTAGCTGAATACAAAGTCAACACTCAAAAATCAATAACATTCCTATACACAAACAACAAACAGACTGAGACAGAAATTAAGGAAACCATACCTTTCACAATAGCATCCAAGAAACTGAAGTATTTATGAATCAATCTAACAAAAGAAGTAAAAGATCTATTCAATGAAAACTACGGTACTCTGAAAAAAAGAGATTGAAGAGAATCTCAATAAATGGAAGAACATTTCTTGCTCATGGATAGGAAGAACAAACATTGTGAAAATGGCCATACTACCAAAATTGTTGTACAGATTCAATGCAATTCCCATTAAACTACCATTAGCATACCTCACAGATCTAGAGAAAACATTCCGTGAATTCATCTGGAGCCAGAAGAGAACCCAGAATAGCAAAAGCAATCCGGGGAATAAAGACAAGTCAGCTGGAATCACAATCCCTGACCTGAAATTATACCACAAGTTTACTGTGATGAAATCCACCTGGTACTGGCTTAGAAACAGACCAGAGCAACAATGGAACAGAATGGAAGAAACAAACAGAACCACAAACACACTCAACCACCTAATCTTTGACAAAGGGGCCTGTCTACTTAAAAACCAGAACATGAGCCTTCAAGATCTTCGCCAGTTTAAATACTTCCAGAAACTAAGTTACGAAAGCTGAAAATCATTAAAATACAGTTATTAAGAATTTGCTGTTGTTGTTCTTTTATTGTTATTAGTATTTTAAGTTTTTATCACCATATAAAGAAGTAAATCACGTAGTAGGCAGGATATGAGAAAACACTTTTTCTTCTGATGCCACTCATAAAGAGCAGCAAAACATGAAGTATTGACTCCAAGTCTTAATTTACACATAATCCTTAGAAAATCATTTAACATTTTGAGGCTTCAATTATCTCGTTTACAAAATGGAAATGAAAAGTTCCTGCTGTGGAAACCACATGAGCTGCCCTGAGATGACATTCTAAAAACTATCACCGTCAGGCCAAATGCCAGGGAATAATACTGTGGGCAGAAACCAAAAGAGATGATTAAGTCTCCTGGTATGTATTTATTACGTTCTCTGAAACTTTTATGCAACAAAATGTTCTAATTCCAACTTCAAGAGGTTGCCCAGAAATTTAAGTTGCACCAACACAACAAAATGGTAAACCAAAATAAAGAGCAATTACTTTTGATAGATAATAATTGATAGGACAAAAAGAAATACAGATCTGAGGATCAATGGAACAGGTTAGAAGATGCAGAAACACCTACAAACACATTCAGCCACTTTACCTTTGACAAAGTAATGAAACACCGTTACTCGAAGAAAGATAGCCTCTTTAATAAACACTGCTGAAAGGAAATCTGGCTGTCCATATGCTGAAGACGAAAACTAGAACCATATCTTTCACCATGTACTAAACTAAAATCAAAATGGAACAAAGATCCAAATACTATTAAAAAAGAAACACTAGGGTAAGAACCTGAAAGAGTGAATAAAAACCAGGAAATATGACAGCTATTGTGAAAGTTAAGGAAACTGATCAAAAATAAAAACAACTGGGATGAGAGAAAAAACAAAAGAAAGAAGGGGAAAATTATGCATATACATATACACAGAATAGCTAACATAGTTGTACTACACACTTCTATTTCTTTATTGAAAGGAAGAGTTAATGTTTAATCGCTTGATCAATCTCATATGTCTATATTTATCTGAGTAACAAATTTAAAGATATCAATGGGCAATACAACAACCATTGTTGATTTCCTATCACTTTGTCTGAAATTCTGTATTGCTTGTATGGTTTTGGTGATACTTTGTAAATGTATATGTGTTTGTTAATATGTTTTTGTTCTTTTATCTTTAAAATAGAAGAAGAGCAAAAAAAGGAAACACTAAATCTGCTAGAAGATAGAATAGGTAGAACTCTTGAAGATATAGGTATAGGCAAAGACTTTAGGAAGAAAACCCCAATCACACAAGAAATATTAATAGAATCAACAACTGGGATCTTATCTTATTAAAAAAGATATTTCAGGGCAAAAGAAACTACCAAGAGAATGAAGAGACAAATCACAATGTGGGAAAAAATTTTGCCAGCTGTTCTTCAAAGGACTACTCTCCAGAATATAAAGAATTGTTTAAAAAATCAGGCCTATCAAAATTTAAAGACCCAGTCCAAAAATAGATATCTGAAATGAATAGAAACTTCTCAGATGATGAAGAAGAAATGGCACATAAATCAATGAAAAAATGTTCAACATCGCTGGTCATTCAAAAGAGGTAAATTAAACCAACACTGAGATTCTGTCTCACTCCAGATAGAATGGCTGTTACCAAGGAATCAACAACAACAAACGCTGGAAGGGCTGTGGGGAAAAGGAAGCCTTCTCCACTGTGGGTGGGAGTGTAGACAGGTGAAATCACTGTGCAAATCAGTGTGGCAATTCCTCAAAAAACTAGAACTAGAGGTTCCATTTGACCCAGCTATCCCCCTCTTGGTATCTCTCCAAAAGAATCAAAGCATCATACCGCAGTGATATATGCACATCCATATTTATAGGGGCACAATTTGTAAAAATTGTAATAATCTTGGAAACAGTCCAAATGCCCATCAAGTGATGAACAGTTGAAAAACCTGTGATTTTTTCTTAATACAGTGCTACTTTACCATAAAGAAAGATGAGCTTGATACATTTCTAACTAAATGGGTGCACCTGGGGACCATACCCTTAAATGAAATAAATTGGACCCATACGTTTAAATTCTGCATTATTCCTCTGGTGTGACAAAGCGAAAGTATAAATAAAGACCAAAATGTATCATAGATACTGGAAAATGGGAAGAAAACATTCCAATGTGAAGGAAAACAAGACAAGGTATGGGGAATAAAAGGACAAGAGAAAAAAGAAAATACAAGGAAAAAATAGGGGAAAACCTTTTGTAAATAAAGAAGGGGAAAGGGATTAAAGGAAGGAGAGGGGAGCGGAATAGGAAGAAAAGAAGACACAAGATCTATCACATACAGTTACAAATTCCATATGGTAAATATTATCATTATGTATGTTAAAAATGTATCAATAGGCTAGTGCAATAGCTCAGTAGTACAGTGTCTGCCTTGCGAGTGCAAGGTCCTGAGTTCAATTCCTGATACCAAAAAAAGTACCAACAAAATACGCCACCCTCCTGGTATCAATAATAATAATAATAATAATAAAAGAAAGCCACCCAAAAAATTAAAACTAAATAAACAAATTATATTTCAAAAATTTTAAAAATTGGTTGTGGTCTGCCTTACCTTGATTCTCAGTGTAACTTGTTCTATAATTTTTGGTTGTGTTTTCTATAATCAATGATGCAAAAAATAGGCAATTAAATGAATCTGTCTGTAGGAGCTTGACTTTTTCAAAATTATAAGATGAGCAGCAAGTCAGAGGTAAATAGTCTAAATAGACTGCAACAGAGCTAACATGATAAACAATGAAATATGATTTGGAAATCATAGAAAAAAGTGACAACAAAAATAGTATCAAAAACTATCTAGGAAGAAGCATTTTTATTCTTACTTGCTCTTTTACTCCATGTGTATATTCATTTTGAATAATGAAGAGGCCACCCACAAGGCTGGGATGCATTAATTACCCTGCAGGTCATATGGTGAATATTTTAAGTTTTTTTTTTTCAAAGAGAGTTTTCTAATAGACATTAAGCCAATGTGCTAAGTATTTGCTAAGTATTCTGTCAATGGTTGATAAACTAAATGTCTTAGAAATCTTTGGTAGATTTTTCAGTACTACTGTAGCAGACAATTCTCGCCTCTTCTATTATGTAGTCTGTGTTAAACTAAAAACTATGCCCTTCTAGTCATTTAAATACTAGCTTTCTCCCCTCAGTCAATCTAGATTTTGTGACCGTCTCCCTTATTTTAAGCTGTGGCTTCAGGGTGGTACGTTCCTTAGCCAATCCTGGTACTATTGAAAAGAGAAATGGTTTTTAGAAAGATACAGTATTGACCACTCATGAATAAGGAAGCACAGAAAAGAGAGAGAGGGACAGAGAGAGGAAAGAGAAAGAAAGAGACAGAGATAGAAGGAGAATCAGAAAAACAGACACACAGAAAAATGGAAAAGACAGAGATTAAAAATACGATTAAGGGACCAGGGATGTAGCTCAGCAGCTCAGCGCCTGCCCAGCAAGCATGAGGTCGTGAATTCAATTCCCGTACCAAAAAACAAACAAACAAACAAAAACTGATTAAAACATAAAGCCAACATTGAGAATTTATACCTATTGTTTGAATATCTGGATCTGACTGTGTCTACTGTAATTTATTGTTAAATGATGAGCTAATCCCTGACCCACGTATTTTCTTTCGTTTGGTTGTGGGAATACGCCAGGAATGGAGTGAGAGAAGTAGCAAAAACTTGTGAGTTTACAGCCATATATTCTTTTCATTTCCTCATGGGCATGTGATTATTTCCCAATAGGACAAAAAGAAAATCACTGATGACAATGGATCGGACAATGTACCGATCAATCCTCCCAACTTTAATTCACAGTTAAATTAAGATAAAGTAATGTACCCCCAATCACCTAATTATACAAAGGAAAACCATATTAGACACCAGATTTTGCGTGTACTTGATGTGTTTTTCACCAGATAGCATTCTTTTATCATCTACATTCTAAAATTTTCTTAACATCAGATACTTATTTCTGACTTGGTTTCCCTTTGAGAAGACTCAAAGAAAAATATTCTTTTTCTTATACTTTTTACAAAAAACACATAATTGTTTATATCTGATACCATTTCTAAAAGATTCTTGTCGTGTTATTTTGTGAAATTAAAAAGTAAGCATTTGTTTCTTTAAACAAAAAGTTGAGCTAAAATTTTGAGAAATTGGTAACATATCTGTTAAATGTAAGTGCAGTTTTAATTACTTCATGGCTCTTAAATTTAAAATTGCATGCAGGTACCTACACTAAACTTGATGCAGTGATAATTATGAGTTTTCAAATAAATTGCTTCAATAATTCTCTAATTGTTTTTTTTTTTTTTTTTTTTTTTTTTTTTTTATGGTTTTTCTCCGGTACCGGGAACCGAACTCACGACCTTGTGCTTGCCAGGCAGGCGCTTTGCCGCTGAGCTAAATCCCCAGCCCCTCTAATTGTTTTTTAACAAACATATTTCTTTAGTGTTGCTAATAAATGGAAGACCAAATTCATGGAAAACAAAATGATTTTCTGAAAGTGAGTGTGGAAAGTGTACCAATCATTCCTCCCAACATTAATTCACAGTAAAGCTTTTGGCCCCATGAAATTATTTTCAGGGTTTCTAACTCTCTGCTTTCACTATCTTTTATTTTTGGAACTTTTCCTTTTTTGTTTTGTAAACAATAGCAAATCAAACTCCCCAAAAATTCAAAATTATCTCACTAACTAGTAAATTATATAATATTTTTCTTTCTTACAGTCAAATAATGTGCTCCACAAAACTATACTGGAAATGATTCTAGCACTAAATGATGATTTACATTTCTGCAATGTACTGTAATAATCTTTTTAGTAATAGCTTAGCCACCTATACACACCAAATGTTAATAACTTGCATTGAAAAAATCAGTTGCTTGTAAAATTCCGTGTGATGAAAACAAGTAAACAGTGAGATACTGTTAAGCTTAAGATTTTCTGAAGAGATCCATGAATAGAATGTACGCTTTGTCCTAATTCACTATGATATCTTTAGCATTTTCAGGCTGTTCACATAGATCATCCTTCATGGTTTCCATCTTGAATTTTATCCCCACTAGCCATAAATTAAAACAAAATATTTTCTTTTTGATTGGAGGTAGTGAATTTCAAAGTCTACTTAATCCTTTGAGTTTCTTTGTCACTGTTACTACTAATAAATATTAATCCTTCCTCACAGACAGGAAAAGTATGACACAAAGATAGTGAGAGATTCTGCAAAGGTCAAGATTAGTGTTGGAAACTCTGGTGATACTGATCCAGGTTTGACCACTTGGTACAGAGCATGGTACCAATTTTGAGTAATAAATATCTTTAAATCAGGTTGTCCCTATATTAAAATATTGATACTATGAACACATGTAGAAGTAGTTCCTGAAGAATTACCTGGAGTATATTATATTCCTTATCCTGACACTTCTTAAGTATAAGAAGTGGGCCTGCCATAAAAAAATTAGCAGAGAAATTTCCTCGAGTGACGACATGTGACTGAAAATTACTTACAGTACTTCACAGATGTAGCATTTAACTTCCTAAAACATTCTCTAAATTATCATATTTACAATTTCCAATAGTTCACAAGGTATATATCATTCATTCCTTTCATAAATATTTAGATACTATCTACATGTAAAAGTTTCTCTTTCACTGACTGGCAAAGATTCCCCATTTCAAGGAATAAAATTAAGCTTCAATGAGTTGAATGATTTGTACAAGATCTTATGATCAGTAATTAAAAACTGTTGATAGTTGGACTGTGAAACAATTTCTTTTTCGACACCATAAGGCATAATATGTTTTATACTGCAGCAAGTTTGCTTCCTCAGTACATGCAATGCATAACTCACTCTGCTAAGCTAAACAGGAAGAAAATACCAAATAAGTCTGAGCCCTATTGCACAACTCATTTTTTTGACTTCTGTGGAGGTAAGAGGACTAGAAATAATTTCCTGCTTATAATATGTTTTTCTTCATTACTAGGTTTTACGTTCCACTATAGGATAGAGTAAAATAAAACCAGGTTGGCTTTCTGGAATTGGAAGTTTTGAAATGCAGTAGGCAAAGGTTAATTACCAAAGGGTCTTCTCAAATTTCAATAAAAATCATCTCTTACTTTTAAGTTTTTGATAATTTTTTAAATTCGATCAAACTAGATAACTCCAGTGTAAACCATGGGCAGAGCATTCAGATCTAATATGATGTATGTATCTGAAACCTCTTATAGAATATTCAATTGGTATTTAGATGGCCTGCACAAAAATTAACCAAGTAGTGTTTGGGGAATATTTTAAAATGTAAAGATTCAGGCACGAACTCTCTTCTGTACTTTATACTTCATTTCTTATTAGTGGAAAAAAAGGCAACTGAACAGATTTCTAGATTCATTTTTAATTTTCTTCTGGTCCTTTATACTTTTTCATTTCTTGATTATGTAATTCCATTTCTCCTTTCCTACTGAGTCTCAAATGTAAGCGACAGCTAATGACACTTACCCTTACCCAACAAAACTTTTTTTAGGGAGAGAAGCTGTTGAATAATCAATTACCATGTCAGTTACTCTTAAGACCTCTTTCATCTTATTTTTGGAATGAAACAAAATAACTACCAAGGCAAAGAGATTGCTTTAATAAATGGGGTACAGATGTCCCCAGATGAAGTGCTGATTTTTCTTTGGAGAAGAAGAAAATCAAAATGAAAGCTGCTTTCCACTAGCTTTCCCACTTACTTTATGTATGTATGTATAAGGTATCTGTTTACTTATTTATTTATGGAATTGCTGCTTCACATTTAGTTTGACATTAAATTAATTTGAGAAACTCTGTCTGAATGTCACAATGTTTCCCCAGAGATAAGAACTGACAGGGGTTCCACACGCTTTCATGAGTTCAGAAGGGTGAATTAGAGTGATTTATTTCAGTCACTAAATCCCCAAAGAGACTAGGTAAAGGTAACTTTGACTTTGTGTGGTTTCAGCTACACACAGGGAAAGTCTGCCCCCTGGACCACTGGGAAGGGAACAGTGGGCATCCACCCGCTGGCATACATTCTGAAACACATTCCCTGACTTCATTTTATGCTCCACTGAGCAGGGGAGTCCATCTATGCTAATTAATTGACAACCAAAATAATAGTCTAACCACACGTTGTAACTCTCTTAAAACGTGTTTAAGTTTTCCATGTGGTAATTTCATTTTCACATTCCTGAGGCTGAAAAAAGAACTGGATTGTGTCAGGAACATATTATAGGAATCCAAATCAATGATAGATCTTTCTGCTGCTCAGAAGATCATTTCTGACCTATCTAGGACAAAAGAGCCCCCAAGGAGCTTAGTGACATAAATGCCTCTGCTCCCTTTCTGCTAAGCAAGCAGGTTCACTGCAAGTGGTAAGTGACACTTAAGAATGATTTTTCCTCAGAGTGTAATTGCTACTCCCCAGCCAATGCAAACCAAGGAGCCATCAGCCCACCAACAAGAACAATTGTAACAACAGTTTGTGTGTATGTGTGTGTGTGTGTGTCTACATGTCTGTGTGTTAAAATTCAGAAAGAGGGTGAGTGTGGAAATGCACTAGAAGCAGTTTATCATCAATTATACATGACCTATAAAATTAAAAGAAAAGCCTCTAGAACTCCTGCAATTTTTCAAAGCAGCAAACTCTTTCTACAGACTTTATATGCATATACCATCACATGTATTTACATAGCCATAAAAGTCTGTCCTTGTAAGTCAACACTCCCCACTGAACTGAATGTGCTCATTGGAATTAATCTAGTTCTTCAAATGTCACGCATAGGTTGTAAATTTTTGCAACTGCTTTTACCCCGTGAACCCTTCTTATTAAAATGCTTATCAAGGTCACCATGAAAGATTGTAATTTTAAAGCTCCAAAAGAAGTTTCCAGTAAAAAGAACAAAGAGAAATCAGATATATTTGGCCTTTTAATGCTTATAGTTTCTTAAGAACCTATTGGTTCCTATCACTTTCTGTATATCAGTGACAAATACATTTTGTAGAGCTAGTAAGAATGCTGTCAAAGCCCACAACTCCTAAAGAGACACACTGAAGCTTCTCATTTTCTGCCTTCTAGTGGGCCTGGTGTGAACAAGCAATCTGGAGATTTAAAATGCTGGAGAGAGGACGTAGGTAAATTGTAGATAAAATTCTACAGGTGTAGAAATGCTTTGGGGGTCAGATGCAGAGACGGATCAGCTATTTATGTGCTTGCAAGTGGTTTGGACATTCATAGCCATAGAAAACATATTACAAAGGGTGTTTACACCATCTCTTTATCAACTTTTTGAATCTTGCTATAACACAGCCACAATCACTTTTTACTGGATTCAGAAGACCAAGAAACACCCTCTTGAAAGACGCCAGTTCCTATTAGTTTTCCTAAAGCAAACAAACAAAATATGTACAGATTCCAAAAGATAGTAGCTAAGCAATGGGAAAAGTGTCTAACTAAAAGTTCTATAATAACCTGCCAACTGTATAATTTTGTTACTATTATCATATAAGAGACTTCAAAGAAGATAAAATATCTGAATATTTTCTAGGCAAGAGATTTCTTAAGACCATGTTCTAGGGCTGAACACATAAAAAATAAAATAAAATTACTTGTGCTCTCCACAATCCAAAAGAAAAAATAATACTGTTAACGTTCTGTCTGCTAAGCCATGGGAAAAGTCATGAGAGTTATATACAAAAGAAGTAATAGTATTATCACTTACCTGACAAGTAGAGGAAAGAAGTCTTTCCGGCTTTGAGGAGATCTCCTGCTTCTTCTCACAAAGCTATTTCCAAAATACTTGCCATCCAGTCCGGAACATTCTGCTTGTTTCAAGAACGTGGGCCTTTGAGTGCTTCAGTCCCTGCTGCAGAGCCCATGGCTCTCAGCGCTTGTAAGAACTTCCACTTGGCTCTCCTGCCTGCATGCCTCCCAGCCCCTATAGAAAGATTATTCCTGAAGTTGCTGTTAAGAGTTTAACTGGAGCAAGTGCACTCAGAGCCCTGTACCTAGGTGTAGCAGGATGGGGAGGGTTATTTACCGTCCATCAAGGAAGGGGACAGGGCAGCAGGGGCTATTAGCAGGCACCGCCTTTTAGCTGCGAGTCGCCGGGTGCTCAGCTGCCCGTGGCGACGACAGTGGCAGCAAGGACAGTAGCGGCGGGGGCGGCAGCGCAGTTTGGTCCCTGTGGCTGCAGCCGGGCCCAGGGGCGCTGTCCATCCCCTCCGGTGCTGAAGTCAGGGGAATGGAGCCCCGCAGCCCGAACCCAAACCGCACTTTCCTCCGCGAGCGGATCCTCGCAGCTTCCTTGTCTTCCAGCCTGTCTTTTCCTCTTCTTGTGCTTTATTTTTTGGCAGGGGTCAGTTGTGTCTCCAAAATAAACCCTCCCATACTTATTTGCTGGCAGGGTTTCGGGAAAGGCAGGAATCCATGGGAAAGAAGATCTGAGCCTCTCCTGACTTTTCAGCGCCCCTGAACGAGTTTCCTAATGGTAGAAATGAAAGGGAACGCACGAACGCGCGCGCACGCACGAGAGAGAGAGGGAGAGAGAGAGAGAGAGAAACAGAACCATGGAAAATCCAGAGCCTCTTTGGAAAGCTCCTGGGTCTTTAATTACATAAGATGGAAAAGGCTATTTTGGAAGACTCTGAAATCTTGCTTATCAATCAGAGGAACCGCATTTAAATTTTCAGAAGCCTTATTTGAAAATCCCAGATTAAACACAGTAAAAATGCTTAAGCCCTACACGCAAAAACGACAGCTTGTTGTCAGAACCTAAGAAGAGAACGAAAGAAGGAAGAGAAAAAGGGGAGGCTTCTGGGCTTTGCTATCTTGGAAAATGCTGCCGAATTGGTTCAGTATATTTTAGCGGCTAAGAGGACCCTGCGGACCTAGTTCACGTGAGCGGCAGTGGGGGCTCGGCCGCGGATGGGGGAAAGCATGGGAAGCTGCATTCCCGGGGCAGAGCTTGCCCCCTGCCCCTGCCTAGGCTCCTGCCGGGGGTGGGAAGTGCTTAGGCATAGACTGTAGGGCTAAAAGGATGTATGAAGTCCGCCTAGGGGCTGCACCTTTCCCAGTCCCTGGCTTGTGTTTTCAGCTCATGCCAGCACCCACACCCCCAGCCGCTTGGCCTCCGCACTCTGCACGTCTCCCCACATCCTCGCTCCGGGCAACTGGTTCATATTGAGCACATAGACGGGTTGGGGTGGGTAGTCCTGAAGACGGTCTCCGTGGGTTCCCTGCCCATACATGGCAGCGGGTGTAGACACAGTGGAGAGACACGGGGACTAAACTATTGGGCACTGAAATTGCTGGAAAATCCTTTGAAATCACGTTCATGAAAACTCTCGAAGCAGGACAGAAGGAACACGTCCTAAGGAGGGGGATTCCCTTCCCCAACCAAGCTCGTCAGCACTGAGCTCCTGCACTGCAGATTTCTGCACCAGGAGATGGTTGATAGACTTGAGGAATTTCGAGGCGGGCTGGCGAGGGGCGCGGGGTGGGATGGGGACTGAGGACGCTGATCGCTCTGGGCTCCTGGTATGCGGCCAGCGCCTGCTCCGGGCCTCCCTCCTCACACAATTTCTTAGCTTCTTTTTCCTCTGACGCTGGAGGTAAAGGGGACGTGGTAGATGTCATGCTTCCCTCCCACGTTTCCATCAAGAATCAGAGCGTGCCGGGGCTGGTGTGGGAGCCTCCTTTCTGGGCGGGGTGGTCCTCTCCCGCGGAGGCGGCGCGCTCTCCAAGGTGCGCGCGGGGCAGGCGGGTGCGAGCGCGGCAGCGGGAGGAGGTGCCACAGCCGCGGGGTTCCTAGCGGCTCCTCGGAGCAGAGATGCCAGGGATCTAGGAATCGCTGTGGACAGAGAACCAAACAGACGGCTTATTTACTCACAGGGACAGTCGATGTATTTGCAGGACTTTGAGTCATTGCCTGAAGCAGCAGCGGCAGCGGCAGCGGCAGCAGCAGCAGCAGAGACTTCATTTCCCCAGGGTGGCCACTGCGCGCTCCCAGGCGCTGGCTGTAAGAGGCCCTGGTCAACGCTGGACTCATTTCAGGCCGCGGACGCTGTGTGGAGCTGCACGCGCAGAAATGTTCGCAGCTGGGGAGAGCCCGCTATCAAGTTGTTCTAACAGTTCCTTGGAGTCGGAGGGGCAACACTAACCAAGGGGGTGTGCGTCTCCCTACAATCGCACCTGGGGAAGCTATCTGACCACACGGAGATACACATCTCTAAAGAGACTGTTCCTTTCTGGAGGCTAATTTTGAAGGACTTGTTTTGTTTTCCCGTTCATGTGAACATAGATTGCTCGGGACTGTGGTAAAGGAAGATCCCCCTTTTCCTGGGAGGACTCAGACAAGCACGTGCTGCCTGTAGCAGCCAGAACACGTACATGTCATCTGTACAAGGAAGTTTCAGAAAAGACTCAGATATTGTTAGAGGAGCTAAAAAAAGTCTCTTTGTCTGAGGGCTGTATACTTTTGTCACTATCACTCCCAGCCAGTAGAGAGGGTTTTTCTCTGGTGTTATTGACGTTGTGCTTTATTGGAGTTAATTTAATTGTTTAAATTATTTTCTCTGGACATGTAGGGGTATGAATAATCGCAAAAAGTTAACACACCAAATAAAAGAAAATCATCTGAATGAGGCACAAAGTGCAAAGATGTTGCTAATTAAAAACATATGCACTTGATTATTCAGACTTGGAGGAGCAGATTTTCCCTTCTTTCTGAGCGCTGATTGACGCTAACTCAGAGTCTCCCCCGCCATTTCTCCTGCCAGTAAAAGGAAAACGAAACAGTTGATTAATCTGAGCTGTCAGAGCTAACAGATTATGTTAGTTTGATATCTTTTCTTGAAGGAGCAAACTCCACTCCATATTTTTCTTCATCAAGTGGTGCAACCAGTTATGGAAATTAAGATGATGAACATCAAATGCACTCTAACATCTCATGTTAACAATGAATATAAATGAAGTATCAGGGAAAAAATAGGGGGCGGATAAACAAGGATGAATTGAAGAAGTGCCTTAAGAATTTTGCCCTTGGAAATTTGTAAAACAATCATTTTAAATATTCTGTTCTCAATTTAGATTAACATTATTTTTAAAGTGTAAACATGTGGAGAAGGACATTCTTTGATTAGAAAGTGCTGAGGACACACAATGATTTGTTTATTGTTGCAAAAATGAACTGAAGCCTTTCACCTGAAGATAAGAGTGTATTTGAATTGCAAGGGATCCCTTTTTTCAGTCTTGCCATGCATTGTAAAAATTAATGGGAAGTAAGGACTGGGATTGTAGTGGATTGATAATTGGTGGTCAACTTGTAACCCCCAGCTGAACTGAGTGAGCCTGGTGCTGGGTGTGGGAGGCCCACCTGGACATTGTTGCCAGCAGCATAAGAGGCAGAACTGGAGAAGGATAATCCTTTAATTATTAAAACATTTGGTATCCACACATTTGTACTAGCTAACCCTTGGTTCTTGCTGAATAAAGGGTGACTGAGATTGGTAATTGGGGCTGCAGTCCAAGAGGCTGTAAGCCCCTGATCCCAGACTTTTGCCTCTTTTGTTTTTCTTTTCTCTCTTACTTTTCTTTTCACCCGTGGGCACCACATTCTTGGGACCTGTCACCCTGGATAGCATGACATAAATACAGTAAAATGTGTATGTGAATCATCAAAGCAATACATGAAGAATTATATTCACAAGAAGATAAAATAAGCTATTGAGTGTTCATCCAGCTCTTCTGATCCGTGTCAATTTCTAAACCTGAGATACCATCTTCACCTTTTCTATATTTCACAGTTTAAGAATTTAAGAGACTAGTTTGTTGGACTTTTTGGAAAAAAATCTAAAGTGCCTTGGGGGAGAGTTTGCACTACAAAGCAAAATCTTTATGAAACATTATGTAGAGACCATTATGTAGGAAATTCTGACATTGGCTGAATAACTTTTATAAGTTTCCTATTTTGAGTCCTCTTGTAGCCATGTATATAATAATGTTATCATTTTTGCTAACCTCATTGAATTGTCCTGCAGAAAGAGACCATGTACATAAAATTTTCATACATCTTGTCTATTTCCACAGAAATAGGTAATATTATTGCCTATGGAGTACTCTTTTCTCATTATTTCCACACCTGTATTATAAGAATGAATATATAATTTTGAAGTTTCATTTTTATTAAAATATATTTCTAATCATTTCTGTGCTTCACTGTATGTTTCTGAATCGAGCTCGAGCTCTCTCAATCCAAAGTAATTATTTTAGTCACTCTCAGCTCATGGTTTTTACGTCTTTAGTTTTAAGCTGATAGTTTTGCATTGCAATCAAGTATCACTAAATATTCCTTACAAGTTCTTTCTGAAATGGAACCATACTCTTAAAATATCCTTTCATAAAATGTGACTGAGTTGTATGTTCTTTTGCCTCCTTTGTACGTAAGAACCCTTGGACACATACTTTTCCTCAGTGAAGGTGCTCTTCATCTGCTGAGCCATCATCAAGTAAATGGAAGCTTCCTGTCTGTGTATTTGCATCAGCTGTGTTCACCTGACTTCAGTTACAGGCAAAGAGGTAGATGGGAACTTGGAACCAACTGACCTCAAATTAATTCAAGTACAAAAATCTAACAGATTTGCTTAACTTTCTTTGGGGGATGAGGTGAGGATAAAACTTGTAGTCAGGAAAGCTTAGCAAATTGAGCACCAGTAACCAAAAGTGCCTATGAAAACTGAAAGGGAAATTTCATTTTACACAATGGTTCTGTACAGACTTTTCTTCTCTCTTTCTTTCTCAGACACTTGAACATGGACTCAACTGACATATAAGTGAATGAAATACTTAATCTTTTTTTCACTTTAAAATGGCCAGGCATGATGGTGCCTGCCTATAATGCCAGCATTTGAAAGGCTGAGACAGGAGGATGACAGTGAATTGGATGCCAGCCGAAGTTACAGAGTTCATTCCAGGACAGCCTGAACTTCATAGTGAGATTCTGCCTCAGAAAAACCAAAATAAGTGTATAAATGAGATGAAAGTAATGCAACCTATTTAACAGAGCTGTAGTACAGCACCTGGAAACAATGCATAGAATGTTCCACACAGGACCAGAAGCTCTTATAATGTCCCTCCGCAGCTCTCCAGCAGGAACAAGGCCTCATATCATTTATCGTGTTTGTGAACAGGAAATACTGCTTTATTAAGAACATACGATTATGCTGTGCTGGGAGTGGTGGTACAGGGGCACACCTGTAATCTCACCACTCAGGAGGTTAAGGCAGAAGAGTCGCTGAGAGTTCAAGGCCAGCCTCGGCCACAGAGTTCCAAGCCAACCTGACCCGCATTTCAAAACCCTGTCTCACAAAGACAAAAATAAATGAATGAATAATAAAAAAAGATAGCAGTGTGAATACTATTTCTATACAAAGGTATACAAGTTCCATACACAGGAATCCAGTACAATGGAAATGTCTCCATATCATATGACACTCCCATTTATAGTGAAACGCTCACTATTGTCAAAAAACAAAACAAAAGACTATCCTTAAAGCATCTGCTACCAATTTTACCTGGATATATAAAATATTTTTAAATTGATTAGTAGTATATTCTTTTTCTAATAAACAATTATATATATATATATATATATATATATATATTAGTAGCTTCCTGCTTTGAATCTATCTGCATGTGTGCATATGCCTGAATGCATGTATGTGTACATAAGCATACATGTCTATGCATGTGTGTGCATAAATGCATGGATACATTTAAACAAAAATACATGTTATATGCACACTTCTAGATGGTGGCAAATTATTTCTAGAAGAAAACCTTCATAAATACTTACAAATGTCACAAACAACATATCTGGAATAACACTCTGGTTACCACCCCTGCTAAACTCGTCTTCCGAACATTGTCTCCATCAAGTAAATGCATGACTGCTCATCTTTTTAAAGTTCACAATCAATGACTCATCACAATATTTATTGTCATGCCAGAGGGCATGTAGAAGGCTGTTGATGCAGGCCATAGAAGAATTTACCAAGAAAAAGTAAGAGTTCATTTAGATCACGAAGTACGCTGGCACAAGGGACAGGGAATGCGTTTCCAAAAGAGGAATCTGCAGTTAGGGTGAGAGATTGAGACTTTTATAAGGGAACAAAGACATGGGAAAGGGTCTGAGTTGGCCGATGTGGTTATCTTAGCAATACATTTTCCAGGGCATCCTGTGTTTGTCACTTCTAGGAACACTAGTACTGTGTCTAAACTGGTACATCAAAGTTGCAAATTGTCAAAGCCTCTGAGATCTCAGAAAAGTCTGTTTAGACTTAGATAAGGAGATCTTCCTATTTTAACCTTTTTCCAAAATGTATGATGTTAGCTCAGGAGAGGAACTGAAAGCTTTTGTATTTATTTTTATTTTGTGCTCTTTTAAGTTCTCCATAGTGCAGTGCTTCATTTAGTCCAGTATGTGCCAGGCTGAGAATTTCAGCCCTTGTTGTCACATGTATGATTCCTTCACCCGTCAACTCTATAGAGAGCAGGACTGCTGTTTCTGCTCTTGAAATCCATCCTGAATCCATAATACTTCCTCTCCTATAAATGCCTCACTCTAGTCTAAACTGCTAAACTTTCCTGTCTGTCCTAATATAGTACTGTACTACTTCATTTATTTGTACTCCGGGCTCTGTCTTGCACAGAAATAGATCAGGATTTTTGAGGACCTGAACCTTGGCACGCCTGGCTTAGCCCTGTCAGATTTCCCCATACACTTGGGGCAGGATCTGGTTTTGACTTTCAGATTCCTAGCTCTCTTTTTCCCTTGGTCATCCATATTTTAGATCCACACATTGGACTGTACCCATACCATTCCCCAAACCTGAAATACTCCCCACAGATCTTACATAGTTGACTCCATCTTTCCTTTGTGATGTCAGCTCAGATGTCACAGTCTACGAATCTTCCTCTGGCCATTTTTATGGGTTCACGTTATCTCTTCAGGAATCTATCAGCCTGTTTTAATGTATTCACAGCAACCATCCCAAATGAATTATTTTGCTGCAACCTTTCCTTATTATTTCTCCTCTTCCTCTATAATACAGGGTGGGTTAAAGCAATGTCACTGTATGCTTCATAAGTCCCCTGCTCTAAAACAATGCCCCCAGCATATAGTAGATGCTTAGAAAATGGCTCATAATTGAATGATGAAAAGAATGAAGATATACGGCCTGGAGAATGACAGGAAATTAAATGACCTAGTCTTCTGGAAAAGATTAGTAATCACCCATATTCTCCCATAGAAAGTGGGTATTAATCTAGTTTTGCTGTGATTTTCTCCAGGATGTGACCTGTATGGTGTTCACAGGTAGGGGAGCCGATTTCTAAACCAAATATGCATTTTTTTCTTATGACTCTCCCTGTGAGCAACCACTTTTTATTTTATCTTTCCAGAGCTTCTTAACATGAGTGCCGGTGTCACCCTCCCTTAGCAGTGCTAGTTTTCAGCCTCTCGGGAGGATGAATATTTCATTTTCAGTGTGTCATAGAATTTGTATTTTGTTAAACCACCTAAAAAATACCACTCAAGTCTGGTGAAAATTCATTGTCACTCAGGCTTTTGGTGCTGATAATCACTTAAGATCTTTGATATTCTTTCCACAGTCCTCCTACGTACATTGCAGAGGACAAACACTGTCATCCTAAATATTAAGTAATGTAGGTTTTATAAGAGACAAATTAAACAAAATAGTTATATATGTCTATTTTTCAAAAACACTGGAACAAAACATAATCCCAAACGGAATGAATGGAAATATAAGGTGAATTCTGATAACTGCAGATTATATACAGTAGAAACATGGTTTTCTGTTTATGCTGATTTACAGCCTTGTCGAACCCCATAAACGACAAAATAGAAAAAAAAAAAAAAAAAGCACAGCTGGCAAGGATGCAACTATACATTGTGCTATCGTTTATCTAGGCAGTAGATCACATAACAGACTGTTGGTCAGATACACACAAGTATGTGAGGCATATCTATTTACCCATCTATCTGTCTAATGAATTGATTAAAATAATAGATTTAACTGAAATCCTAACTCTGTCTACATTCTGCAATCAGACTTTACAGTTTCCATAGCATTTGAATCTATTTTTCTATCTCTCCATGCAGGAGAGCCTTGAGATTCGTGTTTATTAATATTATGTGGCAAGAGCAAAGTTGGTTCCAAGACTGAGCCTCAAGGGCCTTTGAACAGCCCAGCTCTCCTGTATCCCTTTTCCCAACCAGACTGCTGGAGGATGTGAAGTGAGGCTCAGAGGCTGAGTCTTTTCGGCTGACTCTCTCCAAGCCCAGCATCTTCATTCTTGTCATCATTCGATTATGAGCCATTTTCTAAGCATCTACTATATGCTGGGGGTATTGTTTTAGAGCAGGGGACTTATGTGCCCTGTCAGCTTCATTCCCAGCTCACCACGCACACATGCAGAGCCCACCTAAGATGAGATAGCCAAGATTCAAGTGTTCAGGGTTAGTTTGCTTCATGGAAATAGCTAACTTTTCCTGTGCATCATATTTAGATTTCAAGGGTCACACTTCCACAAATGGAATAATGGGACAGGAAAAACCATAATGCTTGTTTCTATAGCATATTTCATTCTGAATTATACTTTCTTTCATTGTTATTCTGACATTTTGAATAGCAAAAGAGAGGAATGGGTTGATTCTCCAAAATAGGAGTCCCAGAGAAATAGGCTTAGGCACATGTGGGTCCCAGTACTTCAACCTGTAGCAGACATTGCCGCTCCATTTGTCCTGCCCTCCTGTGAGTTGACTGAGTGCTCCAGGCAATTGTTGGAGAAGGAGACATCGGTGCTCCCACCCCTCAGAGAGCCTACTGGGAGAAACATTTATTGTCCATGTATCTGGCTCACTAAGAAATGATGGAAAGGGAGAGCTAGCCCTCAGGTAGGGAAGACAGGGATCAGTGATGACAGCAGCTTTACCAAGGTAATGGACATGAGCATATGTCTGCTTGATCTCGCTCACCAAGACACTACCATGCCTAACAACCTCCTACTGCCTCAACTAGATCTCAGATCTGACCACCTGACCTTCAGTCCTAGAGGCATTGTGCTGCTCCTAGCTGATCTCAGCTTTGCCCTCCTTGTTCCCAAACTCCGAAGAATCTCTCATTTTAGAAGGAAATGGAGGAGTTACCTATGGAAGCAGAACCTCACAAACACAAACTTTTAATTTTGAAATAAGATTTATTTTATGGTACTGTATAATTTAAATATAATTTCTATTTATTTCTAAATAGAATTTCTCTATTTCTATATATTCCATTTCTACATATTCAAATTTCCACATTTCTATGTATTTCCACATTTCCATATATTCTAATTTCTATATATCAGTTGTGCACATAGACGTCATATATGCATGTATGAAATTATAGAAAATTACTTAAGTAGAAAACAATCACAGTTTTTAATCTAATTTTTTCAAATTATATCAAGAATACAGTTTCAAAACTCTGATAATTTTTATATACACATATATTATCCAAAGTTCACTTTTTACTTATTTTTGAAAATTTGTTTATTTTGTTTTTTTTTTTTTTTTTTTTTTTTTTGGAACACGGTCTTCTTATGTAACTCAGGCTGATCTTGAATCCACCTTGTAGCCCAGGCTGGACTCAAACTTGAAAGTATCCCTCTTCCTCAACCTCATGAATGCTGGTCTCCCCCACATACAGAAAAGTTTACTTTTTAATGACACTTTTTTTCACTCTCCTTTTTTATTTCCAAGTCTTTCTCATGCTCTTTTGATGCTTTTTCCTCTTTTGATCTGTCTTCTTCTTTCTTTTTCATTTCATCTTCTGCAAGTAATAATACAATTATTATTATAATATAATTATAATGTAATATAATCATTATAATGATATTTTATATTATAATGTAATATATTATATTAATATAGAATAAACATTATTATATTACAATATATTATTATATTAATAATATATTATTGTATTAATAAATAATAATGTATTATAATTATAATAATGTTATTATAATATAATATGATCACATAATATTTATATTATTTGAGTGAAATGAAAATATTTCTCCTTAAATTATTAAGGATTGTTGGGCTGCAGATGTAGCTGAGTGGGAGAGCACTTTCCTCTCAGAGAAGGCTGTAGGTTCAGTCTCCAGAAGAGTGAGGCAGGAGATTAGGGCATGGCAAACTGGCTGGGGAAGTTCCAGGACACATGTGCAGAGCATTTCCCATAGCCTTGCACTTGGAACAAATCAGAGAGTGATGTCTTCAATTTTTGAGAAAACTCAAGCAGAATTTCCATAGGGCAGCCCAGATCTAATATCATTCTGAGGAGTGGGAGATACAAAAGACAGCCACCACTGTGCTCTTGACCACTGTGCTCTCCCTCTCACAGTGACCTTCTCTCACCCTGTGGAGAGCACTGCTTTTCCTGCCTTTCATTGGTCCACTCTTGTTCTAAACAGTATATTTTTTTTTACCTTTGCACTTGTTTTGTCCAATTCTTTGTTCAGGAAAAGAAGAACCTAAAAAGAATCTCTGGATGGGGTCCCCAGGACACCAAAACCTGGTAACAACAGGAGGAATAAATTCATTAAGAATTCCTTACAGAAAGCCTGTTAAAATGCAAGGCAACTTTCTCTCTCTTCCTTTGTTTGATGGAGGGACAAAAATTCAGACAAAAGATCTTCCATCCCCACTCCCTTCTGTGTAAAGCCAGTGGTGTGAAACCTCCTTTAGTGAAGACAGCAGCTTATCAGCTTAGGTAGGGTCAGTGCCAAGAGGTCCAGAGGAACTGGGGAGTAAGCTTTACTACCTTCCCTCTGAAGTCTGAAACTTTGTCTTGCCACTCTAAAATTCATTGCTCTCTGTTAAAATACTATTCAAAACTGAGTAACAAGCCACTGCTTTGAGCAGGGTTACCTTCCAAAGGGAATTACTTCTCTCTTTGGTGACAGACTTGTGCGTATTATTAAAATTCCTTGCTGTTCTGTGTTAATCTGCCTTTTGTTAATAGGACTCTGTCCTAGCTAAGAACTTATGAGGGTTGATGAAAAGGAGTTATATTTTCTCCCCCTTTTACACAACTCAATATTTTCATTATCAACACAATTGCATAAGGGGCAGATAAAAAGATTTGTGTAATTTTTCCTATTCTCTAAAGTTTTGATTACCGCAGTGTATTTTCATTTTTCAAAGATTCAAGCATCTTAACTGAGAACTGTCTGTGTACAAAGTATCTCTGTCATATGGAGATACCCTCAGTGTCCCTGAAGATCCCAGTAGTCTGGAGGGTGCAGCTCCTGGGAATGTCATTTATTCCTTCAACCTTTCATGGAAAACTCATTTTGCGAATGTTTCAGGGTAGCTACTTATCAAGGGAAAAAACCTCAAACATGGAGTACATTGGTCTGAAGTGTTTAAACTGCAGTCAGGAGGCTGTTGTTGGCCTTCAGCTGACCTTTTTAGCTGGACTGCAGAGTGTCCTCCCACCATGGGAGTTGACCTTCGAAACACTGTTAACCTTCGCTTTCCTTCTGTAAAAATATCCCTTGAAGGATTTGGGGGAAGTAGATCACTCTTTTAACCCTTCAGAGACCAAACATGCTTCATATTTATATTGCCTGTACAGCATATCATAGGGATTGGTCTTTCTGGTTCAGGAGCTTTCAGTCTGGAGCTCAGCATTGAAGCAGTGACTTTGAAAGTTTAAAATAGCATCTCCAAGATCCTAATGTCTGTGGCTAAATGGCAGGACTCCCTTCTCATTTTAGTCCCTGGTGGGAACCTCAGCTGGCAATGAG
The DNA here is from genome assembly GCF_000276665.1 of Chinchilla lanigera. Taxonomy (NCBI): domain Eukaryota; kingdom Metazoa; phylum Chordata; class Mammalia; order Rodentia; family Chinchillidae; genus Chinchilla; species Chinchilla lanigera. The sequence goes on along the minus strand of NW_004955454.1, from coordinate 9,687,200 downwards.
TTACGGGCTACAAAGGCAACACAAGATGACCTTGGCAGTGGACCAGAGTGGAGGCCAGTGATGGTTCTAGGAAGATTCACAGGACTCGCGCAGCACCCTGATGCACTTCCCAGTGGCCTAGTCTTGTTAGCCAGCAAGTACATTAGTCCTGAGGGACAAAGTAGATCCAAAATAGCATGCATTGGAAATTGTAATTAAATATGAAGAAGCAAGCATAGCGATGCGTGGCTGTCAAACCATCACTCTGAAAATCTGAGGAAGGAAGATCTCAAGTTTGAGGTCCACCTGGGCAACCTGATGACCTAACAAGACCCAATTGTAACCATGTGAGCTAAGCTCATGGTTCCCCAAAGGAGGAGGAATGACATCACAGCCAAAAGGAAGAAGTTATGAGAGTGCTGATTCCTCCAGGAGGGAACCCAAAAGTGGAAATTCCACATGGACCCTCAGTCCAGAACTTTTAAGTTGCACACAGGAATTCCTCAATTATGTAGTGGCTGCCTGTCAGACATGGCTCTGTGATCTTTAAATGAACAATTGGAGCTCCAAGTGTCTCCCCGTTGTAGGGCTTAAAGGAACCTGAAATTTCCGGGAAAAACTTATTGTCTTGTATTTTAAGTTCCCAGAAACTCAGAAGCTTAGAAAGGAGTGGCTACAACTCTCATTAGTAGGGAGGGGGATGCATTCCATGTTGCTGGAGGAAGTTCAGTCTTGGCCCAAAGTCCTACTTCACTGTCTATTCTTATTTTAATTTTTACCAATAAGACTGATCATCCAACTCTACCTCAGGCCCTTTCCCTAGGTAGCTGCCTTATTCATAACCTAACTAAAGTACTTTTAAGTGATTACAAAGTAAATAAAAAAGAAAAAGAAACAGCTGGGGTTATAACTCAATTGCCAGAACAAATTAAAGAATAAATAAATACAAACAAAGAGCTCAGGGTATAATACATTCACAATAATTTATTAGATCTATTTCAAGAACAAGATATACATTTCTGTTTGCTTTGGCCTACAGCCCAAAAATATCAGAGAGAACAACATCCTTTAAAGACCATCCCACTTGAATGACAACCTGATTTAGATTAGAATTCTTTCTTTCATAAATTTCCTTTCTAATTTTTTTTACATGAACAAGAAAGACATTTCCAACAGTACTTCCAACAGAAATACTAACATTCCAAATTAATTTCTAAAAAACGTTCATATGTGTATCTATATCTATAATGCAAATAATACAGTGATAATCATCCTAGTACTCTGAACCTCAGGAGGGAGTCTCACGTGCATAAAATGATATCCAAATTCCCCCTTACAGCAGATGCCTATATGGGACTACCTGCCTTTTGCTTGACTGTGTATTCTGTCTATGTCTTTACTTCACGATAAACTCTGCTTATATTTCTGAATAACTCTCTGTTATCTGGTCAGAGACACAAAGGAGTATGTTGAGAGCCACTGGAGCTGGAAACTGGTCATACACATAGATGCAGGACAGAGCCAGAGTGCCTCAAGCAGTCAAGATACCTGAGAGAAAAGCATTCTACCTGGACTATAACAGTCATTAGTTGCTAGGCAATATCACCTCTACTGATACTAACTTTGCAAGAGTATAAAACAAATGCCCCTACTGTTGAAGTGAGATCCTCCTGCCCAGGTAAGCAATCACCTCCTTCTGACCCAGCTCTTGTCTCTTGTCTTTATTTTCCTCAGACCCACGCTGTTTCTCAGCATACAACGAGAGACCAACAAGGTTCCTTGCAGGAGTGAAGACCTGGTTCCTCCCAGTCTCAGGGTATCAGGATCTGACTTCTTGGATAACACTACTTTTACCCCAGAAAAGTAAAGCTCATTCAGCTCCTAGCTTTGCAGAATCACTCACCAATTCCAGGATTGTGTCTAATCTCCTGAGAGAGGTAGCGTAAATATAGGCTGAGAACAGAGCCAACAGAGTTGAAGGAAGATAATAACTTCCTTTTCAGAGACTGGCTTTTCCTTTCCAGTAATAAGGAATTTGGATTTTAGGTTACATCTAAAAATGTAAACTAACAAAAAGCAATAAGTCCTTCCCAAATATTTGTCAGAGTTTCCAACTTTCACCTGCATGCTTCTGAAAAGATTTATGCTCAAAGTAAGAATTAGAATAGAGGTGTATCTCCACTGCTGAAAGTGCTGGATATAAGTAATATTGTTTCTGGGCTTCTGGGGGAGCTGTGAGCTCCTTCTAGGGATTCTTTCTTGGTTCTTGTCATGAATAAAGAATTGGACAAAAAAATACCAAAAGGTTGAGAGACTTTACATTGATGAAAGGTAGGAAATAAAATAATCTCTGCAGATTGAGAGTAGGCCACTGTGAAAGAGAGAGCACTGTGGCCAGTAGGTCACTGATGGAAGACATCACATATAGGTTAACCAATCAAAAAATCGCTGGATTTCATGCCAGCAGAACTGAAGATAGCACTCTGATTGGTCCTGGGTGTAGGACTGGGGATCTCTTTTCCTGCACATATGTCTAGATCTCCATGATTGACAGATCATGCCCACTTGCTCAGCTAGCTGGTCATGTCTTAATCTTCTACCTCATTATCTTGCTGAACTCTATGGAAGTTATCACATCTGAACTCTATGGAAGTTATCACATCTGACATAGGGCTCTGTCTCTAGTGATATTGATATAGGAATGATATAGGACCTCCAGATGATAAAGAAAATATTAAAACTCCCAACTTGTTAGGTGTCCAAAGTGCCAAGTTCACTAAAATAGAAGAATGAATTCTCAAGAACAAAGGAGATTAAGAGTAGGGAAGTTTGATGAAAGAAATACAGCCCTTGCCTGAGAGACACAGGAAGGGACCCAGAAAGTGGGTTACCCATGGCCCACTTCCCAAAGGAAGTTTTATAGGTGAGTACAAAGTCATGAGGGGAGTACAAGGTGGGACCAAGCTATGGTTAACCAGTAAGATTACAGGTATAGTCACTTAGATAACATTGATACAATGGGAAAGCAAGACATGTAGCAAGTGTGCGTGGAAAGAACAAGGAACTTGCCTGGAAGGGAGAAGTCAAGGACCAAGGATGTCCTGGTCAGCCCCCTACAGCGGGGCTAGGTGACTGACACCTCTTTAGAATATCAAATGTTATTGTTCATCTCTCAGAGAGGTATGTATGTGTAGTCATTCCACTTTTCTCTTGAGGCCTGGCCTTCAATGAATGTGCCCACAGCCACAGCTGTAATGTGTTCTTATCTTCTGCACTGACCTCTTTGAGTGTTTAGCCCTGTCTGATTGCCTGTAATATTTCTACCTAACTCAGCTGACTATAATGAGTACCAAATTAGCAAAGAACATCTTGAGACACTTTAGCAGCAATATTTAATGATCACGACCTAGGTCAGCTAACATAATTTTACCGACAAACAGCTCAAAATGTCAGACACATTTTAAAAGAACACTATATGAGTGCTGAGAATTTTAAATTTAATATAGACACATATTGGAAATCCTTTAGCACTCTGTACACATTGAAGGAAATTGTGAAGAAATGTGTGAAGAATGCAGTGGATAATCTCAGAATTCATCTATCCTCAGAGAATAAAAACCATCATATTTAATACCCAAGGTGTAATTATTATTTTACATTTAAAATGTGGTAAGTATTAACTCTGGTTTGGAGACAAATACATGCGTATGCCTTATTTCTGAATTTTTTTTTTGTTTGTTTTTTGTTTTTTCTCCCGTACTGGGAACCGAACTCACGACCTTGCACTTGCCAGGCAGGCGCTTTGCTGCTGAGCTAAATCCCTAGCCCCTATTTCTGAATTTTTATACATCAAACAAGTACGGTACAGAAGAGCAAAGATTTGTCTGTGTGTGGGGTACTTAGTGGGGATTGAAATGAAGGCCTTTTCTCTGAGCCACATCCTCAGTCCTTTTTTAATTTTATTTTGAGACAAGGTCTCCCTAAATTGCTAAGTTGCTCACAGTGGGTTCTAAGGCTCTACCCTCTTTCCTCAAGCTTCCCGCAGAGCTAGAATTAGAGGTGTACCCCACCACAGCCATGAGGGCCTCATACCAAATCCAGTAGCTCTTTACAACGTTAATCCTCTGGATCAGAAGTGGTATAGAACTACCTATATGTATGTATTTTTATGTTAGAAAACCTATAAAATAAATTTGTTCCTATTTTAAGAGAATGACTTTGAGTCTCTTCCTTATCCTTCACTGTGTTTGGTTTTAAGATAATGTCCAAAGGAAAATAGTTTTCACTCCAATTAATGGAAAAAAAGAACCAAGTGTCAGAGCCAGAGATTCCAGTTTCTGAAGAACGGGTGTCAGCCTTTGTGCTGTGCTATCTTTTCAAGATATTTGTACAGCAAAAGCCTTGGAAGGTAGAGGTAGTTTAGGACCCTCCTTCAGGGAAGAGGGAAGATATTTTTTTCTCTCTTACTGGAATAATAAACATAATTTTTCCTTATAAGGCAAGATTTGAGCAACTGTGTTTTCAGTTTCCTTATACAATCAAAGGATTCCTAAACTTGCTGTTATTCAACTCTGACACATATCTGCTATGTAGCATCTTCACTCAGTCCCCTCACTCTCAAGGGACACGGAGGACGTGGGAACCAACATGAAGTTCATTCTGCTTATTGTGTCCTGAGTAATAAAGTCCTTTGTTTCTGAACCTTGGATCTTCTGTCTTTTGCCATCCTGCACTGTTAAACTGTGGGAGGTTAACTCACTGGCTGCTGAGAAGGCTGAGTTGTCAGTCCCTTCTCGGCTCCTGACAGCAGAGAGTAGAAAAGATTGAGGGGGCTGTGGATTTACACAGTTCGTAGAGCTGAAATAGGCAGGCCTGCCAGTTATTTCAAACTCAGTGAGAGGAGGAAAGAAAAACAACAGCCACAGCATTCTAAACCTATCCTAGAAATGAACTTCGGATTTATATTTAATATTCTTTATTTACATTGCAAAGACACCACAAGGGGCAATTCCATTGGTGAGACTAATTGCTGCTAACTTACACTGTTTTCAAACAGCTGACCTTAGTCAGTACATGTTTAACATGCAGAAGCAATTGGAAATTTAGTTGTTTTAATCTGCACTGCATGATACCTACACATAAACCAAATCATTAAGCATAAGAACACCAAGAAGTATTAAAACGACACAGCCTCTATGCATCAACTAGGGGATGGATTTTGAGTTATAATGTTGGCATTCATAGCTATGACAAACTCATTCTACCTTTGCCTTTAGGAAAAACAGAGATATACCCAGCCATCTCAGTATTCTGTCTTTTAAACTGATGTTTATATTATGTTTATATATTCATAACAAAGACATTTTTATAATGGATTTCCTCATTGCTTAACATTGCCTTTTGGTTATTCAAGTAAGCTTTTAAAAGGAACTATGAAATCTTATATTATAAATCTGAATTTTATCTCTCAATAGATGGAATTATATAACCCAGACCGCACATTTTACTTTGGAAAATGTTGTATGCAAAGGTTAGGATGATGTGAATAAACACTAGAGGCAGAAAGTGAGCCTCCGTGTAACTGGATCCAACAATGTTGCAATATAATAAATTCTAAATGCATACTTAGCAAAATATCTACCAGAGTAACTAGTCATCTAAAATGATACCCTAGGGGCTGGGGATTTAGCTCAGCGGCAAAAGCGCCTGCCTGGCAAATGCAAGGTCGTGAGTTCGGTTCCCGGTACTGGAAAAAAACCAAAAAAAACCAAAAAAAAAAAAAAAAAAAAAAAAAAAAAAAAATGATACCCTAAATTAGCAGTACATGATTACTATTAAACTACAGTAAAATCATGAAAAGAAAAGATAATATCAGCACACTCAACATGTTCATGGCATTTGTGTTTCATAACTGCTCTGAAGTTTCATTTGTTTCTGCACTCATGCAAAGTAGCAGATTCTTATGATTCTCACAGACTTGTATCTCATTAAATGCTTCCTTCAAATGAGTCACTATCCTTCATTCCTTTCTCTCTCCCTTCCAGCGATCTCCAGGGGAAAGCTCTTCATCACTATTTCTTTTGAGTATTAATCCTGTTCATTTTCTTCTCTGTCTAGAAAGAAAATGGACTCTTTCCATTCAGTGTCATATTAATCCCTAGGAGTCATGGGAATTAAATGAGGAATTCCAAGAAGAGGAAATTTTCAGGTCTTGAAAGTATTGCACACTTTAACAGGAACCCTGTTTTTCCTACGGTAAGTCGGAGGCAATTTGATCCAATTACTTAGCTTTGTTTTTTCATTTTTGGTTGCTTGAAAACTCAGGTAGCTATGGATTGTGGTTCACATTTCTTTTCTAACATAAAATCTCCATTCTGTTTGTGTCACTATGGACATCAAGCAAATGAGGAATCCTATTCTCAACCCTAAAATACTAACCCTGATGCCACCGAACTCTACTTTTTAAAGTAGGTTAGACGCTAAATTTCATCTTATATACATTTTGCCAAGAAACATTCAAGTTTTCAAAAAAAATTATTTTCTTCCAGTTGACTTCCTAAGGTACAATGTTCATAAGTTTTATGTTTATTTATTTGTATTAGTACATATTTGCTACACCTGAAGTTTCCTTTCATGATGAAGAGTCAGCAAGTGCACATAACACTGCTTGTTTCTTTTCGTCATCTTCCCACCCACCTCCTTCCGTCTCTAAAACCCCCTCCCTCGTTTTGGTTTTTTGTTTTGTTTAGTTTTTTGGTTTTTTTCCAGTACCAGGAATCGAACCCTTCCCTCATTTTGATTATTATTGTTGTTATTATTATTCCTAGCTCATGTTTACGACATATAATATTTGCATTCATTGTGGTTCTTAGGGTCCTGGAGTTGACAAATCTTAACTCCTTTTACTTTCCTTTCCCCTCTCCTCTCCTTTTGGTCTCCTGGATTCTTTCCTATTTGCAAGAGATCTACCCCCTTGTTTCCTTCTATCCAGCCCTTTCTTTACTCTTTGGTTGTACTTTCCCTTACTCAAAAGAGAGATTCCATATGATGTTCACACTCATGTGTCTGATTTATTTCACTCCACATTATATTTTCCAGGTCCATCTGTTTTCCTACAAATATGGCAAATTTATTCTTCTTTGTACCCAAGTAATATTCCATTATGTATAGCTAGCACATTTTCTGTATCCATTCACCTGTTGATGGGCATACAGATGTTTCTAGGATTTAGCCATGATGAATGGTGCACCTATAAATATTTCTATGCGTGTATCACTTTAATATGATGTTTTTAGCTCTTTGGGGAAGATATCTAAAAAGGGAATAGGGTCATATGGCATTTCTAGCTTTAGTTCTTTGAGAAATCTCCATACGGCATAATCGTTGTACTTGTTTGCAACCCATGAACAATGTAGGAGGGTTCCTTTTCAGCACAGACACAGCAGCACTTGTTATTCCTTTTCTTTTTTGGACAGAATCTTGCTGTGTATCTCAGACTGACCTTTAACTTATTATGCAACCCAAACTGGCCTCCACCTCATGGCAATCCTCTAGCCTCAGCCTTCTGAGTGCTGAGATTACAGGTATGCACCACAGCACCAGGCTTATTTTTTTATTTGATGTTTGCATTCTTTACAATGTAAACTGAAATCTTTGTGTTGTTTTAATTTGTATTTTTCCAATGGCCAGAGTGGTTGAGCATTTAAACATCTGTTGGCTTCCCTTGCCTATTTCTTAATTGGGTCTTTTAGTTTAGGTGATCTAATTTTTTTTAGTTTTGAATTCTTTTTATATTCTAGACACTACTCCTTTGAGGAATTTAACTGGTTTCCCCATTCCATAGGTTGTCTGTTCACTCTACAGCAAATTAAAAATCTTTACAACAAAGGACTCAATCAGTAGAGTAGTCCCAAGCTTTGACATCTCATATCTTTCTTTGTGTCATAAGGCAATAATTCTACACTGTACCTTAACCTAAATTAAGTGTTTTGTTGAGTTCCAGTGTTTCATTTTTTTATGTCGTAGCCCTAGTTATGTTATCTGCCCAAATTTATATTTGTATCACTACATTATTTTAATTTTTTCTTTTGCCCCCTTTTTTCATTATTTCATATAAATAACCTTGTCTAGAATTTCATTGAAAGGAACAATTGGTGCTTGTATTGATTGATCAATTTTGCATACCTATATCTGGTAATCTGAGCAACTACTTTGAAGAGAATAGTATGCAATAAAACAACCATTGGTAATTTCCTTGGTAATCACCTTGTTCTGAAATTCTGTATTGTTTTCACTGTTTTTTGAAATTATCTTTAAAATAAAATTTTAAAAAAGTTTTAACTGTCTCTTCAGAGAAACAAACAAGGAGAATTAAAAGATGTATGCTATAGGCAGATGATAGGGAATTGTAATTACCTGAAAATTTCATGAACATGTAGCTACTAGAATGTTCTGTGAAATCGTGTCTTTGTGACAGCTCAGAAGATGCTTGTCCTGCTAAGTCTCTCAGGGGTCACTATTAATTATCTAATTTCAGCATGAAACACAGCACATGGTTAACAGCTTATTATTTTATACTTTGAAGTGACAGGTTAACCTATCCCTTCTACTCTGATCAGTAACAATCTATGTTGCACAGACTGTCAAGCAAAAGTCAACATAATTCTTAATTTTGCCCACTTTCGTTACAATTAAACATAGGAGCATTTATATACTACAGACAAACACATATGCCAGGTAGGTTTTTGAATGGTGTGGATTTTGGAAGTCCTGTGAACCACTGGAATTTCATGCTGAATTTTTGGATAAAATGTGTACATCTTTTTTTTCTGGGTAAGAATGCCCACAGTTCTTATAAGATTCATAAGTACTCATTCAACTAAAGGGAAAGAAATATGTTATTGACCTTGAAATTCATTAATGAAGCCTGTGTTCTAAGAACGGTCATTGAGTCCAGTGAGTGATTTGTTTAGAATATGGGAAGTAGTCAGTTTTTCCAAATGTAAAAGATAATATTATGTGGAAGCATTATCATTATCATCATCATCATCATCACCACCATCATTATTATTTCATTGTCATTTATAGATCAAGGATTTCTAAAGAAATACTAAAAATGGCCATTATGATCCCTGCCCTCTACAAAACTTCTTTTCTAATAGATTTTGCTAAGTAGACTTTTGTTTTTCACAATATTTCCACTGTCTCAAAAGCACCTATGTTTGAAGGACTTTTCTAAGGAGGAAGGGACACTTAAAGGGCTACACAGCCTTAATATAGCTTTTATCATGTCCATATCCTAATTGAGTCTTTTATTTTAGGTGGTCTAGTTTTTTTTTATTTTTGCATTCTTTATATATTCTAGACATTATTCCCCTGAGAAGTTTTACTGATTTTCCCATTCCATAAGTTGTCTGTTTGCTCTACATCAAATTAAAAATCTTCTTCACAGCAAAGGAATCAATCAGGAGAGTAGTCCTAAGCTTTAGCATCTTCTATCTTTCTTTGGAGCATAAGACACTTATTCTACTGTGCCCTCACCTAAATTCAGTGCTCTGTTGAGTTTTAGTGTTTCATTTTTTGTGTGTCCTAGCCCCATGGTGCTCCCATGGCTCAGGGAAAGGTTTGGCTGAGTGGAACCTAGTGATGTCAAATCAAAGGGTGGACAAGTTTTGGGGATTATGAACCAACTCAGTCTCCAGAGAATGTGAAGATTCATCTGTCTACTGTGAGTATAATGTCTGCCGGAGAACATATTATTGTGAAAGACCAGAAGAGACAAATATAGACAGGGAAAGAGACAGAGAAGAAGGAAAAGAGGAGGGATTTAAGCAGCTACAGATTTCAAGCCTCTGAGGAGCACAGGAGCTCTGGGTTTTCCCCTCCCTGCTCACTGATATGCAAGTTAATGTGGCATAACCAAGTGAGGGGAGGAGGAACTGCTTCCTCCATATTAAAGACTTTTAATTATCTTTTAGCGGCGTGTCTTGTAAAAGGTGCACTGCGTCGTAATTTAACTGACACAGAAATTCAGTGAATTGAAAATGTTTAGTGAAGCATGAGAACGAATCACCTTTTGAGACAAAGTTTACCTAAATGTGGCTAAAATGCTCCAACTTCCTTGATATAAAATATCCCTAGTTTTTTGTGTCTTGGGAGGAAGAATGAAAATAATGATAACAATAACTATGATAGTAATAATAGCTAACTTCTGTTGGAGTTTTCTAAATATTAATCGCTCCACTCAAAATGATACCCTTTGTTAATAACCAAATTGAGGGGCAATGAGATCAAGTTGAATTGTTTGTCGAAGGTCATGCAACTAATAAGTAGCCATTATGCAAATCAAAGCACTTGGGCTGGAGAGTTCAGACTCTGCAGGGCAAAAAGTTATTTAAACTTTCCTTTCCAAAATCTCCTTCCTATTAAGCACACCACAGAATAACTTTCTCTTAAATGTATATTATTTCAATATCAATATCTAATTACAGACTTTGATTTGCACAACTTGTATTTACAAGGTTGTTACTGTGTAATTTGGCTTCTAACTGATGTGACACATGTCAAGGTGGAATTTGATAATAGAAACTAATCTCAATCATAAATATACAAAACATTTGAATACTATTTGTTTGGGGAAAAATGATAAATCTGTAATGGTTAAAATATGATGCTTATACATGAATTATGTTATTGCTGCACCTACAAATATGAGGACAGTTGAATGAGAGTATTTGGATGGATATTAGAAATATTTATACTACAAAGCTCCTGTAAGAAAATTAACCTGGTACTGGTTGAAAAACAGACCTGAGCATCAATGGAACAGATTGGAAGAAATAGGCACAAACACACTCAGCCACCTAATCTTTGATAAAGGGGGCCAAACAAACTCACTGGAACAATGATAGCTTCTTTCATAAATGGTGCTGGAAAAATTGGCTTGCCACCTGTCAAAGATTGAAAATAGACCCAAGTCTATCACCATGCACCAAAGTCAAGTCAAAATGGATCACAGATTTCAATACTAAAACAGAAATACTAAATCTATTTGAAGAAAAAGTAAATAAAAACCTTAAAGGCATAGGAGTAGGCAGAGAGCTCATGAACAAAAAACAAACTGCCAATGAAATAATTCAAAGAATCAACAAGTGGGATTGTATCTTACTGAAAAGTTTCTGCACATCTAAAGAAATCACCAGCAGAGTAAAAGCTAAACCCACAAATTGGGAAAAAAATTTAGCTGACTGACCCTTGGACAAAGATCTTCTATTTAGAACACATAAAGAATTAAAAAAATCAGCCCCACCAAATTCAAAGACTCAATCCAAAAATAGGCAGCTGAGATGAATACACACTTCTCAGACAAAGAGATACAAATGGCAAATAAATACATGAGAAAATGTTCAATATGATTCGTCATTTGAGAAATGCAAGTTAAAACAATATTGTGATTTCATCTCACCCCAGTAAGAATGGCTAGCATTAAGAAATCAACCAAGAACAAATGCTGGTGAGGCTGTGAAGAAATAGGAACTCTTCTCCACTGCTGGTGGGAATGCAGACTGGTGAAGCCACTGTGGAAATCAGTTTGGAGATTCCTCAGCAAACTAGGTCTAGAGGTCCCATTCAACCCAGTTGTTCTCCTTCTGGGTATTTTCCCAGAAGACCTAAAAATATCATATTCCAGTGATATATGTGCATCTATGTTCATAGCAGCACAATTTGTAATTGCTAAATTGTGGAAGCAATCCAAATGTCCATCGATCGAGGACTGGATAAAAAAATTGTGGTACTTTTATATAATGGAATATTACTCAGCTATAAAGAAAGATAAACTTGAGGCTTTTATAGATAAATGGTCACAACTAGAGACCATACTCATAAGTGAAATCAATTAGACCTGCATGCGTAAGCACCACATTGTCTCATTAATGTAAGACCTGAAAGCATGAATAAAACCTAGGAGCTATGAAAGACATTGTGAAATGAAAGGAAAATGTTCAAAATTAAAGAGCAACAGGGGTGTGGGAAAAGGGAAGGGAAAGAAAGGGAACATATGTAAGTATGTCTATACAGGAAAGCTAACAGAGTTGAACTACTGTCTTGTATTGCTTTACTGAAAGAAACAGTTAATGATTACTTGATTGATCAGTAGTGCCTGTCTATTAGTTTTCCCAAGAAGCCACCTTGAAGACATCAATATGTAATACAATAAGCACTGTTAATTTCCTACCACATTGTTTGGAACTCTGTATTGTTTGTGTTGTTCTTTTGCTATTTTGTAAATGTTTGTTTGTTTATTTATGTGTTTTCCTTCTTTTATTTTTCAAGATAAAGAAATATTTATATATTTCTAAAAATAAAAAATAGCCAGATCAAATAAGAAAATACTTTTATTTACCTGTGTTTCTATTGTGTCAAGAAAGAGAAGAATAAAAGCTAAGTGTTGGTTTTAAGGAAATAAGTTCTTGGGAATATATATTAATATATTAGATATTTTAAAAGCTTTTAGTTGAACATACTTCAACGCATTTGTTATACAACTTCCTGAATGCTTGGTCTATATTGCTCAGTGTGTTACGTGCTGAAGTTATAAAAGTAAATTTGTTTTCTGGGCATACTGCAGGCAGAATTTTTGATGGGATATAATTCTCAAGACCATAATGTTAAGTGAAATAAATCAGACATGCAAGCTTAATTGTCGTGTGTTTCTCTTCTATGAGAAATTCAAAAAAATATAAAGAACAAAGTAAATTATAGTAAATGTGAACTAGACAGATAAGAAAAACTAGTGAGAAATGGAGGGAGGAGAAGTGGATATAAAAAGAATTATGTACTGCAGACACAAATAAAGACAGAAAAATTTTAAAAAATAAATTTAAAAAACTAAAATAAATGCATGGTCAATCACAGTCACAGAAACAAAAATAAATTTCCCTCATAGAAATTTAGGTGACAGAGAATTTGCAGAAATAGTATTTAGCCTATCCAAAAAAAAATGGCCCAAGCAAGCATTAGGAAATTATTTCTGCATCCACTGATCCTTAGAATTTCTAGAATGAGAAATGACCCCTCAAGGAAGGTAGGCATAGTTAATCCACATACAGATTAATGAGCTCATTAATTAATATGGAAAGGAAATGAGCTACTTCATATTTTAGAATGAAGTAGTTCAGCATAAAACATCTAACATTTATTAAAGTATTTATATTTTAACATTGAATGTAAAGGTGTTATACTCAGTGAAAGTGTTAAAGACATCATATGAAGTGACACATGTATACCCATGTTTTTAGTAGCACAATACATAATAGCCACCTCTTGAAAGAAGCTGATATGTCCAGCAACAAATGAATAGATATAGAAAGTGTGGTATTTGTACATATTGTGGTACCATTCTGCCCTAAAGAAAGATAAATGAGTTATTTTTAGGAAAATGGATGCCCCATAATATTAAGTGAAATAAATCAGGCACACAAGTTTAAATACCACATGCTTTGTCATATATGAGAAACTTAAATCATAAACAAAGTGCAAAACCAAAGATAGATAATAAGTAGTGATATAAATCTTTCTCAATCCTTAAATAGGCAAAAATAATAATTAAGAGGCAGAGGGAGGGGATGGAAGGGAGGGATTAGGGGATGACAGGAAAAGGAATTAAGGTGTGCGTTGTGTATGTAATGACTCCACACAAGAACTGAAAACAGTATGCACTGCAAACATAAAGCAATAAAAATAGATAAATAATGCATAGAGAAGCAATTTATCTTAGTTATTCTCTCACTGCTGAAGCACAATATCCAGGACAGACAACCACAACTCAAAGGGGGAGAGGTTTACTTTGGCTCACCGTTTGAGAAGTGTGTTCTTACAAAGTTGGCCAATTCCAGCCAGAAGTCTCACGGGGAAAGGCCTGAGCACAGGAAAGCTGAGCCCATTGCAGCGACCAGGAAGCAGCCAGGTAAGGAGATATAACTCCTTCTGAGTTTTGGTTGTACTTGGATCCTGTTCCTCTCTGTCCCTCTTTTCTTCCCTTTGGAACAGAAATGATTACTCTCTGCCATTGTACAGTAGAACTGTTCAATTTTTTTTTTAAATTTTTATATGGGTTTACAGCTAAGGGTTGCCTTGACCCTCACAGCAGATATAGGATTTGGACTTTTTAGCAATGGTGAAAGTGTAAAAATTTGCCCACTTCAAACTGTAAAAATTCGCCCATATAAGAAGGAGATATACATTAATATGATGTCTTTAACACTTACACTGACTGTAACACCTTTACAATCTGTGTTAAAATATACAAATACTTTAAATAAAAGCTGGATGTTTTACACAAAACTACTTCATGCTGAAATATCATGAGGTAGCTCATTTCCTTTCCACATTAATTCATGAGCTCATTAATCTGTATGTGGGTTAACTGTGCTTACCTTCCTTGAAGGGTCATTTCTCAGCCTAGTCATGTCCCCAGTGACTTTGCTTTTCCAACCAGACCTCACCTTCCAAAACCAAGTCAGCTATAGTGTCCTTCTAATCCAGCCACTTTCTAAATTCTACCATCCCACCCCTAGTCCCTCAAAGACTCACGCACACATCTTTATACAAAATGTAGTTAGTGCATCTCTAAGAGTGTACAATTTTTTACGGTTTCACCAGTGCTGAAACATCTAAGTCCTAAGTCTGCTCTGAGAGTCAAGGCAAACTCTTAGCTGTGAACCTCTCTAAAAGTTAAAAAGAAAAGTTAAACAGTGCCAGTGTACAATGGCACAGGGTAAACATTTCTGTTCCACAGGGAATAAAAGAGGGACACAGAGGAACAGGATCCAAATAAAACCAACAAGCAGCAGAGCAAACATTAAATCCTACAGCTTCATATCCAGCACTGGAGGCCAAGATGAAAATTCCAAAGGGTTTGCGTGGCCCTGCCTCAACAGTATTGCTAATTTGCACCTCTTGTGGGCTTTCTCTTGGAATAGCTTTCATGTGAATATGTTATACCTAAGAAGGGTTTTCTTGTATTTATTCTGTTTTATATTCTCTAAGTTTTCTGGTTCTTGTTTTATTGTTTGTCATTAATTTTTAGAACTCTGAATAGTTGTTTCTTCAGACAGTTCTCCCTTTTGTTTTTTTTTCTAATATGCCTGTTATGCGTATTTATGCCCAGTGTAGTGATTCCACGGTTTGGGGGTATTCTTACTGTCTTTCTCATTGTTGTTTCCCTTTGCAATTCAGCTTTGAAAGTTTACATTGACATTTCACCTAGCAAAGGGCCCACTGAAGGTATTCTTATTTTCTGATCCATTGTATCTGATTTCTAGCATTACTTTTGATCATCTCCCAGACTGTCTATTTTTCTGCTTACCTTATATATGTTTTTACATTTGTCCACCTTTTAAAATCAGAGGCCTTAGAATATTAATCAAACATGTTTTAATGTCCTTTTTGATAACTCTAAATTTTCTGCAATATTTGAGTCTGGCCATAATATTTGTTCTATCATTTCAAACACTGTGTATGTTGTTTCTCCGTTATTATGTCTTGAAGGTTTTCATTTTGAAAGCTTGGATGCAGATTTTATTCCTTTAACCAATAATGAATACTATGATTTGTATCTAGATATCCTCCCCAAACCCCCACATTCCCATAGATGAGGTGTTTTGGAGGTGTCTGGATCAAGGGTGTGGGGATACGGATTATAGATGCATGATAAATGGGTTGGTCCTCTGATTGGATTAGTATGGTTCTGGGTGAATGGATCTACTAGAGACATGGATCTACTAGATCCATCCTAAGCTTGAGTGGCACCAATAAATATGCTTGTAGCTTGTACTAAATAAAGAAGAAAGCAAAAGGAAGGTGTCTGCTTTCCATCTGCCCTGCATTGGACGGCTTTTCCTCTGCCATGGCTCTCTGTCATGCTGCCATGCCTAGGAGTTAACTGTCTATGGACTGAAACCTCTACAAACTGTGAGCTAAAACAAATCTTTCCTCCTTTAACTTGTGGGTGTTGGGTATTTGGTCCCAGCAATGGAAGGTAACTAAGACAATGGGATTTCTGAATCATATGGTATATCTATTTTTAATTTTTTGAGGAAACTGACTATTTTCACTAATAACTGTGCTGATTTTCATTCACATCCGTAATGTGTGAGAGTTTTCTCCACATCTGTGTCAGCATCTGTTATTTTTGTCCTTTTGACAACAGCTTTTGAAATGTATGAAGTGTTATTTCCTTGTGGTTTTATAATGTCTTGATGATTAGCAATCAATATTGGGCATTATTCATGTGCATGCGGTGATTTTCTTTTTAATAATTTCAATATGTGGCTGGTAGAATTCACAGATGTAGAATCCTTCTATGTACAAAGCCAAGTATATTTTGGAAACTGAAAAGCTAAGGAAAATGCTATATCCAACTGAAAGCCAGGGGATACAATTGTGTAATAATGGAATGACCTTAAAAAATGTCATATAACAACCACTGTTAACTCCCATCATTTCATTTTGAAACCCTGCATCATTTTTATTGTTTTTGTCTATGTTGTTCTTATTTTGTTATTGGTTATTTTAATTCTTTTTAAAATAAAGGAAAACTCTGGTCACTACTTTTACAAATTATATAATATAGTGAATACTGCTTTATTAGTTAGCTTTACTGTTGTTACACCAAGAACTCAATATCCACAATTTAAGGAGGAAAGGTTTAATTTGACTCAGAGTGTAAAGTGATTCAGTCCATGGTCAATTGGCTTTGAGGCAGAAACATTATGGAAGGACATGGTGGAACAAAGCTTCTTAGTTCTTTCCAGTCTGGAAGATAGCAGGGAGCACTGACAGAGAAAAAGAGGAGAGGAACCAGATATAGTACCCTAAATCACACCTCCATGGCCACCCAGACACACTCAGAAGTGTACTCCACCGATTGCTCTCAAGGCAATCAAACTGATACCATCAAGCTTAACAGTCCTTATTTTAGTTAATACAAGTCTATCTTTAACTTTCACAAAGTTTAAAAATACACTTAAAATTATCCAATTAACTGAGTCTATTAGGTCATTACTTAATTGACTTACCTTTCATACAATATTTGTTATTTTTGGAATTTTGGCTTAGGCATAGATTAGATATACATATAAATATCGATAATATAGAGACAGAGACAGAGACAGAGATAGAGATAGACATAGAGATAAAGATAGAGACAGAGATATAGTCAAAATGGTCACTTGGTCACTTGGCGTTAAGGAAAGTGCTACTTCATTCCCAGGAAACACATAGTGTAAGAAGTTCAAAGTTTAAAATAATCCACAAATAGGCAGTTTTTTACAGAAAAAAAGGAATCCTTTATTAAAGACCAGAAGAAAGTAAATATAGATTCCAGTGGCCAGAAAGTCCCTAACTCACTTCTCTTACTACTCCAGTGTGCCAGGGTTTTTGTAGATTTAGTGAAATTCTGGGGACCCACCTAATCTAAAGTAAGCTGCTCAAAGACAGAAGGAGTTTCATGTTCTTAGATGGCAAAAAGGAATATTAAATGCTAGTACCCCAAACTGAAACGGGTCCAATTGTAAGTAGAGAAAAAAAGAACACTTTCAGAAGGGGACATCCACAGGGCAGAGTGACCACGTGTGGGACTCAGTCTGGATGTCCATAGGAAGTGGTGCCAGCTATATGTGGAGTCCTCGGCCCGGAGCTCTTTTGTGGCCAACTTGACTCTTATGCTGCTCGTAACATTCTGGAGGGCTGTCAGACCATGTCGGGAATAGCCACAGCTCTTTCTGTTTTCTGGATCTTTGCAGAGGAGAAAGGTAAGGCCTTCGCTTTATCCTCAAAAGTGTTTTCAACACTTGGTGTCTGTTCCCAACCTCAACAGTCAACTGTGTTTCCATTTTATGTATTTATTATAATACATAATATATAACTAATATCTAGCATATAAAATTTTATATGCTTTCCCTTAGCTCTCATTTTATTCCCTCCACACTCCCTGCAAGCTGAGTAAAGTACAGGGGATGAGATGTGGCCTAGCTACAACCCACAAACATGCAGATGTGATGGAAAGTGAGATCCCAGTGGTGGCTTAGACGTCACTAATTCACTCTGCTTCTCATTTTACTTTCCAAAATATGTCAGATTTGACACTGAGTTTGACAAAACAATGTGATAGTTGTGTGGAGTGCTCCTGTAGGTCATAGCTTCCAGAAAAGGTAGAGGTGATGTTTTGCTACATTTAAATGTACTGTGAAGAAGAATAACATGGCTCCATCTGCATTATAAACACTGTATCATTTTCATACAAATCAAAACTTTCATAGGGAATACACTCCTTTGTTGCCCTCACGAATAGCTGTGATGACTGCATTGCTGACATCTGATGGTGTATTGAAATGAACAGTTAATGATTACAGGTTTTTATGTTCTGATCGACTTTGCATGCTTGTATCTGGTGGTCTGAGCAACTGATCTGAAGGTAACAATATGCAGTGGAATTACAACGGTGAACTCCTACCATCTGGTCTAGTGAAACTCTGTATATCTCTACTGTTTTATTGAAGAATTATTCTCTTATTCCCTATAATGGTTTGAGCAATCTTTTATTCTTACATCTGGTAATCTGAGCAATGTAGTTGAGGATAGCCATATGTAATGTAACAACCACTGTTGATTCGTATTATTTTTTCTTGAGACTCTGTATCACTTTGAATGTTCTTGCTTTGATTTGTTTATGTCTGTGATACTGGTATGCTGCTACTGCTCTATTTCTTTGTTTGTTTCTCATTTACTACTCTCTTTAAAATAAAATAATAAATAAATTTAAAAACTAGAAGCAAAAATCAAGAAAAAAAAAAAAGGAATTTCAACTATTCCAAAGGTGTTATTTCTGTAATGCTCTGAAGTGGATCGTTTTTATCCTGAAAAGAAATATTATGTCCAACATTTTCTCCTATTTACCTATGTGAGGCTGAATAATAGTCACTATGCGGCCATAAAGGAAGTCTATTTGAAGCAGGAGGTAAAAATTACAAATGAAGGGGCTGGGGATTTAGCTCAGCGGCAAAGCGCCTGCCTGGCAAGCGCAAGGTCGTGAGTTCAGTTCCTGGTGCTGGAGAAAAACCAAAAAAAAAAAAAAAAAAAATTACAAATGAAAAGGATGCAAAATTTAAAAAAAAATGATGTTGTAAAATCTGTTTCAAAACTTATGCTTTGTGTTTCCTCAAATATCATATTGGAAAGGTACATTGAGATTTTAGGGTGGCTACTTTGAAGAGACAGGAATGCTTGCTTAAATTGATGGAACCAGGACAGAAGGATTGCAAATAAAAGATACACTGATATTTTTTAGAAAGCTAGAACCTTAGAAGTTAGGAGAGGTGTTAAAAACAGTATATTTTCTTTGGCATTTTCACTAGATATGGTTTTCAGCTACGCTCAATTTTGACTTGCAGGCAAGAAGAAGAAACTGTGCAAACAGTAACTTGAAAAGCCAGAGAGCAAGGATACCAGCATATAAATTGCCAAAAACAAGGCAAACATTAGTGATACAGAGTACTACTTTACTTGAAAGAATTTGTGAGGGAAAACATGTCAGCCAGCTACATAGACAGTCAATGAAAGAACCTCATTTTGCTTTAGCAATCACATTCTAAGAATTATTACTTAAATGTTACTTGCAATATGTACAGCAGAATAGTTTTGAAAATAGTGTTCATATGAGTTGTGTTTTGTGTTATGTACAGTTCAGTGTGTTTAAAGTACTATACAAGAATTTTGTGTATTTAGCCACAACTACAAAGTCTGTCAGGCAGTTTGTCCCTTTCAAAGCCTATGATAGATGGAAGAATGCAAGAAGAATCTCTGGGCTAGCAGTATGGCATTTGATTCTGGATATTTTATATCACAACTTTCAAAACTATAACCCTAATGTACATTTTAGATATGCATATATGGGTCTGATGCAAATACTATGAATATGACTCAAAACAGAGCCAAAGTTTCAGAGGAATAGGTTTCTTCTTGCATATAGCCTAGTGGCTCAGCACTGGTATTACTAATGCTCAAATTTTTAGCTACACAATGATCACTAGAATTAGGAAGATCAGTGCAGGAGCATGCCTCTGAATAGTCGCTGATCTCATGTCTCTGGTTCTGATCAAATATACCTATCACCTTTAAACTCAGACAGCAACAGTTTTTGCCACTATTGATTCTGCTTTGTGAGGGTCACACTGTAACAATGTCTGTACCAAAATAATTGTACATTAGTTAAGATCCTGGAAATATGGAAATGTCTAAATGACAATCTTAGTTTTTTAGAAGTTGCCATAAAAGTGCTTTTAAATGACTTGGAATTTGTTCATTCAAAATACATTACTAAAGCTATTAGACCATATTAATAAATGAAGTTTGGGTAGAAATGTATAATTGCTAAGCTCTTTTACATCTATTTATATAACTTTCCTTAATAGATAAAATAAATATTAATTGCTTTATTTTTCATCTAGGAATTAATTTATCCCCATTATTTCTGTCAACATAAAGAGATAGAGGATATATTTTTGGGAGAAAGAGATTCCAGGTTTGAATGTTCTAGCCAGGTGATTTCTGCAGTTCTGTCCACACAGACAAAGCCTCTAAAGTCTTCTTTCCCTTCCCCACTAGCTTCTTTTCCTTCCCCACTATTGCAGATCATTCCTCTTATGCTTTCTTTCTAAATTATCATGCCAGATTTTATTGTTTAAAGGTGATATTTTCCAAAGGTGATTCAACCATGGATATAAAGAGCCCTTCGCGGTCCTTGTTACAATCCAGGAAGTTTATATTTGTAAACCCATGGAAAAGTTGTAGGAATTCTAGTGAGTCAATTCCAATCCACCACCTCCAGTGCAGCCCATGGCAAGAATAAAGATGCTAAGGCACCTTTGTAGTTATGAGGAGCCAAGGGATCCTAAATCCAGCCATGATGATGGCTATCTATAACAAAAGGCCTCAACCAGGGCCGAACCCAGGTTCTATTAACTGGTGAAGAAAGGAGTGGCTTGAGGATGAGTGACTGTGAGAATGGAGGTAAGTAGATAAGTGCTGTGAGCTGGGGTAGGTAGGAGACCCGAAATCACCTTTGCAGTATGCAGAGAGAAGGATCTGCAGAAAGAGTAATCTTATAACACAATCGAGATCGTATCTAATGTTTTGGGGTCCAGTGCTTCAGCTCTGATGTGCAGTCTTTCAAGTCCCTGGAAGTTACAGCCTCTATTTCAAGGCTAGATCCCAACCAACAGCATGGAGCATTGGCTCTTCATCCTGCCTCCTCCTGGCTCACACAAGGGAACAATGGGGAGTCAAGGGAAATGACTGCCGTCTTCAAAGACTACCATCAGCACCTCCGCTGGACCAATGTGCACTGCTTAAAGCCAATTGAAGGGATAAGGAAAAGTCCTAGCCAGCTCTGTACATACCGATAGATGGAAAAAGGGTCAGGTTCAGCCAAAATGGAGACAATTATTGTCTTTTAAGGAAAGTTGCCTAAGTGGTCCTCCACACATGGGTGTTCAATACTTATCAGTGGATTAGTCCATTTCTGAGTTCATAGCTGACTGTTCTCTTTGCAGGTGGTATATGGTACAAACTGATGGGACACTGGACTCATAGCTTGGAAGAATGTATTGTCCTCAGCTCTTTGTTTTCTCACTTCTCTCTGTTTCCTGGCATTCTGCTAAACAGCTTTCCTGTACCATGCCTTCTTTCATGACATTTTTGGCTTGGAGTCAGTTGACTTTTTAATGAACCCATTGAAACTGTGAACCAAATAAACCTCCTCATTTGAGGTGTGCATGTTTAGCATTTTGTCCCAGAGATAAGAAAGGTGACTAATATCAGAAAGTGGTACCAGGAGTGGGATTATTGCTGTGATTGTACCTAATCTTGTAGATTAGAAGTCTTTGGAGTTAGTTTGGAGGAGGAGTTCGGAACAGTTTGCAAATGTTATTTAGAGATTCCCTAGAATGTTGTGAGCTGTGGTTCATGCACAGTACTGGTCAGAATTCAAAAAACCGGTATGCTGAGAGGAATGCAGATCAAAGGGCAGGCCTAGGAGGTTTCAATTAGTAACAAGGACTCCATTGGTAGCAGGGCTAGGGGTCATGTATGTTACATACTGGTAGAAAGTTTTTCTTTATTTAGTCATGTCCTAAGACTTTGGAAGAGACTAAGATGAATGGCAGTGGACTAATTAATCTACCAGAGGAAATTTCAAGCCAGTCTTACATTCAGGCTGTTGTATATATACTACAGCTTCTTTTAGCTTGTTGACAGTGAGAATCAGCCAGAATTGAATTATTTGTAAAGTTTGCAGATTTGCCACAAAGATGCACCTAGAAAGTTTGGAAAAAAGGGAGCATGGTTGCTGAAAAGATTTGTATTATGAAGAAGCCAAATACTTTGTAAAAGAAGAAAAACTTTTTGTGGACCTCTCAGAAATCAGCACAACTCTACCCATCACAGACTCTAGGTTGCAAACCTGTCAATTTTTTATTTGAGAAATGAATTCCTGAGACACCTTCTCATTCAGTGCTGCCTAGGACATATATCCTGGACATCTTCCAGCCAACCATCAGAGGCCACTGCAGCCATAGTGCAATACAGTGTGGCTATTACTCAAACTGGCAGCCAGTGCTTGCATCATCCACCTGATGCTGGTTGTCCAGTCATACAGAATCCAAGAATAGTGAGGCAACCAAGGCTTCCACCCAGAATTCAGATGAAGACCTGAGAAGCCAGGCAAGAATGTGTAAAAAGGTTACAGTTCCTGCAAGGAGCTTCTGATAGGGCAATGTATAAACCTGTGAGGGTGAAATCGGTGTACTGCAGACCCAGGAAATGAGAGATGGTAGGAATGTAGAATGTCTGCAGGCCAATGACCAGAGCAAATCCAAGACCAAGGGCAGAGGGGTGGGACACCCCAAGCCTGTTGGAGCTTGAATCTCACCATAACCTGCCCAAGTGCCGGCATGTAAATACAGAATTTAATGTTCACTCCACTTGGCTTTGGTCTTGCTTTGGTTCCAGTCCTTTCTAG
The DNA here is from genome assembly GCF_000276665.1 of Chinchilla lanigera. Classification (NCBI taxonomy): domain Eukaryota; kingdom Metazoa; phylum Chordata; class Mammalia; order Rodentia; family Chinchillidae; genus Chinchilla; species Chinchilla lanigera. The sequence goes on along the minus strand of NW_004955454.1, from coordinate 9,664,144 downwards.
ACTTTGATTCCTCCCTTCTCAAATGGTATTCTTTACACTCTACCATTGTATGTTGAAACACTTTAACTTCCTTTCTTATTCTCACAGCTAAGAATTTGCCTTGAGTCTCAAAGGAGATTTTGGACTTGGACTTTTCCAAAATGTGGAGGCTGTTAAAATTCTGGCAACTTTTAGACATAGATTAAATACATTTTGCATAATGAGATGGACATGAGCCTTTTGAGGGCCAGTGATAGAGAACTTTATGGCTTCGATCTAAAGTGCACCTTCAAAAGTCTTACATTCAGAGATGAGTCTTTCAGAAGGTGATCACATCACAGGAGTGTTACCCTCCTCAGTGGTTTCGTCCATCCATGAGCTCATCTGACTGTGGTATTTGGAGGTGAGGTAAGTTATAGACCTTGTAACCTGGAAAGATGCTTTTCCTGTGCGCAGTTCCTCCCTTGCTCTTTGCTTGCTCACCATCGTGTGTTGGACAACTTTTCTCTGCCATGCGCTCTGCTATGCCATTTTTGTCTTATAGCCAGCCAATCACAGACTGAACTCATGGTAGCAGTAAACCAAATAAACCACTCCTTGCTAAATTGCTGTTGTTGGGTATTTTGTCTCAGTGTCAGGCAAGATGTCTAACAACTTCCATTGGCATCTTCCATTATTTTCTATTTCTTAGTCTTGCCTCTTGTTTCAGTATTCTCTGAATACCAACATTTTCTACTGCAATTCTGAAAATTTTTGTAATAGTTAAGAAACAATATCAAGAACACTGGAATCCAACAGTGGCAATTTTGATCAATTTTGACAAAGCCATAAATGTATTTAACTAGAAATCTTCCTATTTTTGTTCTAATATATAAAGAGCTTTTTTCCTAACTATTAAATCAACCTAAAAATATATTCATGGATATGGGATGGATTTTAACTTAGGAATTTAGCTAGATTGCATAATTCTTAAGTGCATCATCATGAAATATAGCATAAAATGTAAAAATATAAACATAGAATATAATGAATAATTATACAAGAAATACCCAATTTATTTATTCTGGCAAATAAGGACAAAAATATTTGCTTTGCCTCACTACTCTGAGATAGCAATAAACAGACACTTACTATGTGGAGCTATCTCCCTCTAGCAAGTAAACAATCAATCTGGCAACCAACATCAGCTAATTGTCTTCTAATTCAATTAAATCTGTCCCAATCTACCTGGAGACAGCATTAGATCCCACAGGTATTGACTGTGTCTCCAAGATACATTTCCAACTGTAGATGTCAGTTACAAGTCTCAAGTTGTTTTTACTTGTGCTTTTGACTCACAGGATACAAACTGAGGTTTCTACAACCCCTTCCTCTGTTGAGTTAATTTGCTTGCACAGCTTACAGAATTCAGAGAAAGGATTAATTGCATTTACTAATTTATCATAAGAGCTATATCAAATGATCCAGCTGAAGATACAAATATGATGAGCCACAGGATGAAGAGCACAGTGCCCTATGCTCTCTCTAGGCATGCCATCCTCCAGCAATCCCATGAGGTCGGCAAGCCAGAGGCCCTCCAAGCCCTATCTTTCTGAGGTTTTTTGAGAGTTCATTGTATAGACATGGTTACTAATTGACTGAGTCAGCATACCCAACAGGCTTGTCTATTCAGATCCTTCTTGGTGTCTCCGTGCAGCATTTCTCCCTTTAGGGCAGAGAGTAGCACCTGTCTGCCAGGAGGACGGTCGTGTGACTTTCTGTTGGTGAAAGACTGAGCAGATGATTCCTTCATGACCACCTTAGATAGAAGAGTGAGGAAAGATTGGAGATTTTATAATTCACCTTAAGGAAGAGACATTGTACTTTCTATGAACTGTCTTGGAGAGGGAAATTTATAAAATCATATCATAGGAGCCATCATCCAGTTTGAGAAATAGATGTTCTCGTGCTGCAAATCAGCCTATAGTTTTCTCCATCTCACTAGATGTAACATCTCTCTTATCTTTTATCATAGTTAACTCCTGTTTTTGTTCAAAATTTTTCCTCCAATATGTTCATTTAAAAACTAGCTTGGTTTGTGTGTTTAGCAAATTGGAGACTGCAGTTGAACTGTAATTATTCTGTTATGTCCTAGCCATTCCACTCTATATTGTGTCTGCAAGGATTATCTCTGTGTTGTTACTAGTGTTCATTAGTTACTTTGCTGTATAATACTCCCTATGAATGTATCAAATATTATTCATGTTTTCTAATACTGCTGAACAGTTATGCTCTTTCCAGTTTGGAACTATTATAAGCAATTTGATTTGAGAAGATCCACATGTGTTGCCTGGGGTCATTGTCATTACCGTAATACCCTGTGTACTCTGAGGCCCCCTCATCTTCTCCCAAGGTTGAGTACACACATGGCAAAAGTAAGGGGATGATACATCAAAGATTATGTGACACAAATCTGGACGTCAGTCTTGGATGTTTTCTTGCTAGCTCATTTTCTTTGTCTTTCTGTCTGTCTGTTTCTTTCTCTCTCCTCTTTGCCTCCCTTTTTCTCTCTCTCACAGGTTTCTTGCTTTGGTAGAAGCCACCTGCCATTGTATAAACAAACTTCTATGGGGCCCCATATAGCATGAAACTAAGGCCTCTGGCCAGTAGGAAACGAGGAAGTGAGGTCCCCACCCCCACACATGAATAGGTTCTGAAGTGGGTTTTATAGGTGAGCCTTCTCATTTCTATAGCTCTGCTCTGAAGGCTGAAGTATAACCTCATGGTAAATCCTAAATCAGAACAACACAGCTACAGTTCTCCCAGACTCTGAACTTGAGGAACCATATGTGATAATCGATGCATGCTATTTTAAGTTTTACTTTGTGGGATACATTTTATACTGTAGCTTATAACTAACACAGCAGTAGTTTCTCTCTGACATATAACCAAATTGAAATTGTGGGATCACAGATTTTGTATATTTTAAGCTTACCAGGTAATGAAATGTGTTCCTCAATATAGCATGTTTGATCATCCTCTATAGGATCATCCTTGCTGATCATTAATATGGTCAGATTTTTTTAACTTTAGAAAATCAGTGGTCTTATAGTAATAGGATCTCACTGACTTCAATGTGCGTTTTCCCAGCTTCTAAAGAGATACTGTGCTTTTTGCTTTCCTTATTTACCATTTGGCTTGCTCTTTGTGAAGAATGTCTTCAAGTTCTTTGCTCATTTATCTGCAAGAATATAAAACTTCTGTCCTATTAATTTTGACTTTTGGACTGTCACATTTTGGTCTTCACATGCAAGTAAGTTTCAGCGTGTGATATGAGGCATGGACTTTTTTCATCTGTATGGATATCCATTTACTGAAAAGTTGCATATGTTTTACTTTTAATTAGCGAATGCCCTCAGGTCAAAAGCCGTTTTGCAGGAATCTCTCCTCACAGATTTTTGGTTTTCTAATCTCTCACTAGCTAGTTAGTTTTTGGGAAGCCTTAAAGAGAATTTAATAATTTTTGTCTGTGAATTTCATTAAATATTTTTCGTTTGTTTTCAGTGAAAAAACTGGTTTGCATTATTTAATTTACTATACCTAGAATAAATTCCTACACAACCATTTCAAGATTGATAGTGGCTCTTAAAATTAGATATTATCTGGTCTGCATAATTTCAGGGTCTATTAGCTTTAGTGTTCTTTCCCATATTAATCGGATAATAAAAGAGATGTCGCCAAAGCTCAACTTCTTTGTTTTTGAAAAATCACTAAACATATGTTAGATACATAAATTCAATTGTCTGTCAAAAAATTACTAGGCATAATCTCTTCTCCAGCTAGTTCCCCACTACAAACTATGTCCATTTTGGGAGGACATTCATTAAGTCGAATTTGTTCATAAATCTGACAAAATGAGTCTTATACATGTTTGACACAAATATAGAATGTAAAGCCAGAAAACCTAAACGCATGCATACAAAAATACTGTACATCATCACACTGTGTAGTAAAGACACAGCAGCACAGCTGTGACAATGTCCAGCAGACCTGTGAGCTACTCCAGTGATTTGTTCACATCTTTGAATGTTTATAACGTGAGGTCTGTTTATATCTACGAAAGTTCACAACTTGTTTTTGTTGTTGTTGTTGTTGTTGTTGTTTTGTTTTGTTTTGTTTTCCAGTACCAGGAATCGAACTCACAACCTTGCGCTTGCTGGGCAGGCACTGTGACACTGAGCTAGATCCCCAGACCCTGAAAGTTCACAACTTGGATGCTAGTGAATTGGGGACTTACTGTACAATTTAACTATTCACACAATAACGTTGAGTAACAAACCAGCCCACAAGTGTATCCTAAAATGATATTTACTCCTGCAGATGAGGCTTTCTGCCCTGGTTCTAAACTGCAGGTGGTTCTGAATGGCATCATGTGTCTTCATCTTCTAGGGACATGGAGGACCAGAACTAGTAGGGCCAGTTGATCTCCTGCCCGTAGTTCATTTTAAGTTTTTAGACATATTTTAAAATTCTTCTTGTTTTATTTCTATCAACATCCTTTTGGCCAAAGCAAGTGTCCTAGAATTTGAAGACTTGTCCACCTTAAATGGAAGAAACATCAAGTCATGTTCAAAGGGTGTGTACTCAGCATGGTAAAGAATCAGGCCAATAATTCAATCTCGCATGTAGTCTCTATTAAAATATACACTCTTTTGAAAAATTATATCCCAAACACACCAACTCATTTTTACCAAAACATGGTCACTAAGTGGGTCAGCTTTCCACTACTATGACAAAATATCCTGGAAAATCAACCAAAAAGGAAGAAATGATTATTTTGGTTGACAGTTCCAGAGGTTTCACCTTGTGATCAGTAACTTCCATTCCTTTAGGCTTGTGACATGGTAGCACCATCAGAGCAGAAGGGTATGATGGAGAAATACTGCTAGTGCCATGGCTGCAGGAAGAGAGGGGGGAAGAGCCTATGGTAGCAGACTTCCTTCTTCCATCTCTGCTCTATCTGGGGTCCTACCCTATTAGATGACATAACCCACATTCAGGATGGCAGGCACTTATCACTTTGCGGACAAACCAGCCCCAGAGAGGACCATCTGTAAATTGCATCCTGAAGCACCCTCAAGGACACATCCAAAATGTGCTTTCCTAGTTTCCCAGGTGTTTCTCAACTGGATCAAGCTGACAACCAGGATTAACTATCACAGTCACTCATCAAAAGTTGTGAAATTAAGAAAAGAATTTTGATGTATTGAGGGTATTTACTTTTTGTGTGAAGAATATTTGCAGCTGGATAAATAAGATTCTTAAAACTGTCTATGTATAATACCTAAAATATATAATATAAATATTATATATGTAAAATTTTACAATAAATCATTCAATGACTTAGTTGTACCTGCTTGACACTTATCACTGACATACCAAGTGATATTTCAATTATACTGATAGACAAACTGAGATATTTCTATATATTATATATAGGGTTATTAATTATATATATTGACCCATGTGAATCATTTTAGTAGTCAACTCATCTTAAAACTCAAATATGTTTATACAAATAATATTATAATTATACATTGCTCTGCATTTTGTGTCTTTATCTTTCTTCATTTGACCATGTGTTATGGCCCTGTTCCAAAATTAGAACAAAAATCCACAGTGTCCAAAATATTTACCTCTGAAATTTTAAAATGAAGAACTGCAGGACCAAACAGCCAAAGTTACTTGGCAAACCAGGGCTTTTTCGTTTTGCTTCTGAAGGGAACTTAAAAGTTCAGACCAAGTCAGTGACAGAGTATTGATGAGCCTGAAGATTTTCTGACAAAGCTTTAAATTAACTTCACTTAGCTGAAGGCCCTTATGGAATGTGACCCTTTAAACCAAATTAAGTGCTGTCAGAGAAAGATATCCACAAAATCGTTACTTAAAGTCCCACCCTAAAATTTTAAAAGATGCATTAAAAATTACTTTAAGAGTAATGTAAGCATTTATAATATTATCTTGGTTAATAAAACCTAATGATAGAGGCACTGTTCTAGCAACAAACAGGAAGGACTTTCTTACACCAGGAGCGCTTCTGAGAAGATGCGTGAAGCTGTACACAGGAAAGAGGGGCAATCCCCAAGAGCAGCAAATGGGGGATAAGCTGAGGACTGGAGCAGCCTGAGCATGTGCTGATAACATTACAACCCTGGGTAGGGATAAGGGATGGCTCCTGACAGTGACTGCTAGACATTTAGTTTTAGTATTCAAAGAGAAATGTGTGAAAGAAAGTCTACAACTTGAGAAAAGTGAATTGGAATTTGAATTCTTATATTAAGTGGCAGTCTCGGAAAGGACTAAAAACCTTTAGCCAGACACCCAGGAGGAAAACAAAGTAGCTGGTTTTCACTGGCCAAAATGTGAGAAAACTTCTCACAGGGAGGGGACAGGGCTGTAAATAGAATTAAGACGCATTATGTACATGTCCCAACTCCCAGCAATGAACAGAATGATTATGTATTACACGTACAGAATGTAAAGTTACTAATAAAATTGTTTTCAAAAAATTCTTCACCTCTACCCTTATATTGGTGGGAGTACATATTTGCAAAGATAATATTATATGAGAAACTCCAGTTTAAGAAGTAAACAGAAAGCCTGGTCATACATCACTGACAATTCTGAAGTTCCTCCCAGGAACCTTCTCCCCATAACTGTTTAAGAGGAGTTTGCATTAATCGTTGTAAATGGATGGCGGAAAACTCATCTGAGTTAGCAAGCAGAATAAGCGAGGGATCAGCACTGTAGGAAGCAGGCTGCTTAAACGACAATGTGAAAGCCGTGGTAAAATAAATATTTCAGGTGCTTGAGAAGATGACCTTAAAAATTTCTTAAAGGAATAGATTCAATATAAACATATACAAGCAGATTTTTATAAAAAGCAAACAACAATTTCCTGACATGAAACATATAGACATGCTGGGCATGATGGTGCACTCCTGTAATCCCAGCACTTAGGAGAACTGTCACAAACAAACAAACACACTCAAAAGCCAGTGGGTAGGTTAAACAGGGAAGACACTTCTGAAGAGAGAATTACTAAAATGGAAGAATCACAAAGAAAACTTCATGGTCACCCACTCATTTCATCCTCTCCCTTGGTCTAGGAGATGAGTATTAGTGAAATCCCACTTTTAAAGATGAGAGAATTGAAGCACAGAAAGGTCCAGGAACTTGACCACCTTTCCTCGTCAAAGTAGTAGATGAAAGAGCCAGTATTCAGACTGTGGGTTAGGGCTCCACCTGTGTCTTAAACACACAGTGCTGCTCTGTCACAGACTGGGTTTCTGCTCCTTTAAAGGTCATATTTGGATTTTACATAACACAAGACACAGATGCAAAGAACAAGGTATACGTATGTTCCTGCAGAACACACAGAGCTAAAAGTGATGTAACCACTTATTTAAGGGATTCTTCAAACATCAGCTCACTCCACCTTAATACTCCTTGGAGTATTTTTTAATAGTTACTCTTCTAGCATTAAATACTTCATCTTTTCAGGAGTGTACTGCAAGTGTACACACTGTACTGACAATTTAACCAGCCTGTGTTTTTCATCTATTTTTTTCTTCCACACATTTCCCCTGGGTTCCTTGCCTCTTTCTTGAGTATATCGCTGCTATTTAGTGCCTGAGGCTGGAGAAGTAATCTATGCCACTGTTTCTTTATAGGTATTCATATTTTGTTCACATTCTTGGATGAAGGTTTGGTATAAAATTATAGATTTCTTACTTATTCTCAGCAGTCTTGGAAAATAGCAATCTTTTGTTTTCTAGCATTTATATAGATGGTAAGTAATAAACTGTCAATATTCTAAATGTATAAAGTACATATTTTTAATATATAAAGTATATAATAAAACCTACTGGTGTATACTACAGTGTTCTTAGTATTAGAATTAGTTCTCTGTATTAGAAATCAGGAAGTTTTTTATTTTTATTGGAAGGCATCTCAACTTTGGAAATCTCAACTTCTCTTTCTCATTTTTTCCATGTCTTTCACCTGTACTCTGAGTAACCAAAACTGGACTCTTCTTGCCTACCTGGATCTTACGTTCCCTTTAGAGCCTTTTCCCTGTTCATCCCTTTGTTCTATTCTGGGTGAAGGACTCATACCTGGTATAATACTTTGTTACTTTAGACAGTAGAGATTTTTGGTTCACATACTTTTTATTTTTAAAAAAATTCCGTGATTATACTTTGTATTTCAACTATTCCTGATTGTTTCTCATAAATATTTGTTTGGTGTTTTTTTTCTACTCATTTTCAGGGTCAGAATTTCTTATTCTGCTTTGATAAGTATTAGCTCTCTTTAGTTCTGATGGCATCTTGATATATTTTAAGGTCCTCCCAGAGTTCTCCATAAAAAATTTTATTTGCAATGGCTTGATGCACCTGATATTGGCTTTGATAACTGCCTTTTTTGTTTTGTTTTGTTTTGTTTTTAGACAACTGCCTTTTCAGCAAGCATTAGTTTGTTTTGGTTTGTTTGTTTTAAGATTGGCATTTTTAAACAGGGTGAGAGAGTAGATCTTTTCTTTTTGCACGTTTACTCTGAATTTACATACATCTAACAAACATCTTTCATATTTGATTCTTCATCATCTAAAATAAACTCTTAGGGGCTGGGGATTTAGCTCAGTGGCAAAAGCGCTTGCCTGGCAAGCGCAAGGTCGTGAGTTCAGTTCCTGGTACCGGAGAAAAACCAAAAAAAAAATAAAAAAATAAAAAAAAAAATAAAAATAAAAAAATAAAATAAACTCTTAGAGTGATGGCTTGGACCTCTTGACCCCCAGTGATAATGACAAAAAGCTAACGCTTCCTGTGTGTTTGCAAAGGACTGGAATGTGATATATCTCTATTAACCCATTTCACTTTTAACTCTAATGTAGGTTCGAATTTTATTCCTGCTTCACAGATGAGAAATGGAAAGTTTAGGTCATCTCCCAAAGGTCTAGGGGATGAACAATACTAGAGCCAGGATTTGAGTACAGACATTCTTTCCTAAGAGCTCATCTTCTTAAGCACTTGTGCAATCTGGAAATTTGGGGAAGGAGTGACCCAGTCCCTGAACTGGGGTCCTTTCCAGAAGGCAATGAGGAGATTAGGGGCTTTCTGACTCATACTGGGTATTATTTTTTAACTTAGGCCGTGGACAGCTGTGCTGATACGTGGTTTCTGTCTGCATGGATGGATTCCATTTGGCTTTTTTACAGAGGACCTTTTTCTTTCCTAGATTTCTTCACTGACCACATTCCAGCTCTAGTCCAGTATCATTTAGCTTCATCTGCACTTAGTCCTTGGCAACTGAATTTATTCTCAGTGGAGTTGTCTGAAACCTTGTTTGGTTGTTGTGAGAAGCATGAGCTACTTGTGCTATAAAAGCATTCAAGATTTATAACTTGTAGGCCTTTTTAAAAAAATTTTTGAGACAGGGTATCAGTAAGTAGCTAAATTGCCCAGTCTGAGATGGACCTTGTTATCTCTTGCCTCAGCCTCCCAGTATGCTGAGAGTACAGGTTTGTACCACCACGTCCAGCTCCTAGGCCCCTGTTTACACCAGGAAATTACCATTTGGAAAACTTCCAGTATCATTCATTACATCTATGCTACTTACACAATTGCAGTAATATTTCAAAAGGAAAGAAATTATTTTCTCCAACAAGTTGGCAAATTGGCATTCCCAATGCGGATATCTGTCCTACAGAGGGACGGGGCCAAGAGTTCCAGTCTTGCTGAACTGGGAAAATTTCTGGAGTTGAGCCATAGTAAAATTTTGTCTTATTTTTGTAGTTTCCCTTTGCCAAGGAATGTAAGGAAACCCCTAAATTCTCCTGAGCAACTGTCAACTGTGTCGGTATAGGATTCCCATCCTCACACTCCCCATGCCTATTTGTGACGTATCCATTTATTTGTGTTTTATTTCCAGTTACCATGGAGTTGTCTTGTTGGTCTATACTCCACAGGGAACCATGTGGCAGGTAGTGTCACACATTCGGGAGGGACCTTTGCTATAGTTATCTAATACAAACTGCTTGCCACCTTCAGCTAACTCCTTCCTCTTTCCTATTTTAAGGTGAAAGTCTTGGTTGAGTAACACAGATGATCTCCTGAATTCCTTAACTCTGTTGCTGTTTGAATTATCTATCATTTTCTGTATTTTGCAAGGAACAACTTTATTTCTTCAGACAATTCTTATCTTCCTTCAGACCCTTCATTTTTGACCCTAATTCTTCCAATTTTTTTTTTTTTTTTTTTTT